>NC_084793.1:294692008-295000579 GCF_963169125.1 Humulus lupulus
TGTTTATTAATACTTAGTTAAATCCTGTTTCGAAGTATTAATTAAATATATCAACTGATGATCATATACAAATAGATCTTAATCCTAAAGTTACTATGAACTCCTATTTATGTTATCTAAGTTCTTTGATTCACTCGTTAGGGTCTGTCAGAATGATCAGGCTAGAAACTTTTGTTTTGGGAACTCATTAATGTAAATGGCTGGGGCCATAGTATACAGATATAGAATCTAAACCTTCTCGTAAGAGATTGAATAATGACTCTCTTAAGGGTTGACTTTTGGGACTGAAAGGTTATTGAGTTCAAATTCATAATTTAGTTATGAATTAACCTTCACTAGTAAAGTCAATGGTACTTAAGGAAACAAGATATAACTAAAAGGGTAAAACGATAATTTTATTCCCAATTGATTATGAACCATTATTAGAGGGTTAATTTGTATGTAATGATTATATCAATGGACACTTTATTTTATAAAGTACTCACTAAATGAAATGTCTATAATTACAAGAGTCCAGTCTCATATTTATAGTGGAATAATCATGAGATTAATAAATTAAGATTATTTATTTAAATAGTTTAATTAATAATCTCATATTTATTGGAGCTTGGAATTATAAGTTCATAGGTCCCCACAGCGGCTCTATCAACACTATTCAAAGAAAGAGTTTATATAAAAGGAAAAAATGTTAAAAGACATATATAAGAAGAAATTTGTTCTTCGGGCCAAATATGCAATTATATGATAATAGTGATTAATTAATTACAAATTAGTTGTAATTAAAAAAATTAATTAATATTTTTTTTTATCAAGAAGAAAATATATTTCATTAATCAACCAGCCAAAACCATACAAAACAGTCTACAATAACAACCCACAAACCCAAAAACAGGGAATAATCCCCTCCAACCCGTACAAACAAAGGCAGCACAGAAGGCCCCTCAGCCAAATTACATTGTAATCTTAGCTATAAATCTCTGTTCCTGTATAGACAATTTCCTATTTTTTATAATGAGAACTCTGTACTGAATCTTAGTCTTAATCTCATAAGCAATACAAGCAGCTGTCCAAGAAAATCTATCAAATATACATCTATTTCGATTCCTCCAAAGACTATAAACAACAGATGTCAAAATCGAGTTAAGGATAGAAAAATAATTCATGGTTTCCTGCTAGAAAGCCAAACCATCCAACCAGTAAACTCAGAAGGCCATGCTTGAAAACCCATCCAGTCAAAGATAATTTCTAAAATCTGCTTGGAAAGATAGCAATTGAAAAACAAATGGGAATGACTCTCAGCAGAGCTACCACAAACAGGACACATAATAGAATCAAGAGCCAAACAAAACCTGAGCATATTATCACAGGTAAGTAGCTGAGAGTTAACAGCTTGCCACAGCAGAAATCTGTGCTTAGGAATAGATAACCTACACCAAACAGCTCGATGATAGTCAGCCTGTTGTTGACAAAGAGAACTGTTAAATAGTTTTGAAGAATGAAACTTTCCTGAAGTACCAGCAGCTCTAACCTCATCATAGTTGAAATGTCTCCTCAGATTACATAACTTCCTCCAATGTCAGCTAGTATCAGGAGGTAGCCTATAAGACCAGAAATATGAGCCTTTCAAGTATATTGAATTGATCCACTTGACCCAAAGCACATCATGCTTCTCAGAAATAGCCCAGATATACTTGGCTAAGATGGCTCGGTTCCAAATTGAACCATTTCTGAACCCAAGGCCACCATAAGCTTTAGGCAGACAGACCTTCGACCAAGAAGCCACATGGATCTTGCTCCTATTACCATTAACTCCCCAAAGAAAACCACGACACAACTTTTCAATCTCCTTAATAATACTTTGAGGAAGAACAAAGATACTCATCTAGTAGTTCCGCAGCCCAAATAGAATAGAATGAATAAGTTGGATTCTACCAGCAAAGGATAAGTGCCTACTAGCCCAAGTATGTAATCGCATTCTGAATTTTTGGATGATAATGTCACAATCTTCATGCTTCCATTTAGTTGGTCTCATAGGAACACCAAGATAATTAAGAGGAAAAGACCCTTCAGAAAGCTGTAACTCAGCAGCCATTCTCTGTCTGTCAGCAGCAGAAACTCCCCCAAAGTATATATGAGATTTGCTAGCACTGATTGAAGCCCAGTAACAGAACTGAAATCCTCTAGAGCACCCTTGAGCACTTGAACAACAGCCAGAGATCCTTTACAAAATAAAAGCAGATCATCTGTAAAACATAAACTAAGCAGTTTCAGACTTTTACACATTGGGTGAAACCTGAAAGCAGAATCTTGAGCTGCCAGTTGAAGACTCCTAGTGAGATATTCCATGAGTAGGACAAACAAAAGAGGCAACATAGGATCCCCTTGATGAAGCCCCTTCTCACCCTTAAATCTACCTTGAACCCTACCATTCATGAGCAAGAAATACGATGTGTTTTTTAAGCATCTCATTATCCAGCCAATAAATCTCACAGGGAAACACAAGGCCTTTAAGAGATCCTCAATAAACCACCAATTTACTGTGTCATAAGCTTTACTTATGTCAATTTTAATAGCACACCTAGGCGAGATAGATGATCTCCCATAATTCTTGATAATATCTTGGAAAATCAAGATATTATGAGCTATTGATCTCCCTTGAACAAAAGCTCCCTGATTTGATTGAACTAAGTCAGGAAGTACCCTAGCCAATCGAGAGCAAAGAAGCTTCGAGATACATTAATTAATATTTAATTATAATATAATTGTCGAAATTATATTAAATAATTAAATTAATTTTGAAATTATATTAAATAATTAATTAATTATAATTTTTTAAAATTAAATGTTTAATTTCAAATTTTATATTGGTTTTAATTACTTAGTATAATTAATTAAATATTTTTCTTTGAGTGGGAGATAATAATCTGATAAGTTCAAATTGGATTTGAATTTAAAAGATTGATATTTATTCAAATAATTAATTATATTTGATAATTAGTTAAAAATGTATTTAATTTAAATTTGAATTAACTATGAGGTTGTTAGATTTTTATCTGAGGTAGTTTGAATAAATAATTAAATAAAAATAGAAAAAATCAAATATTCTTAAAATATAGGGTGGTACATGACCACACAGTCCATGGACTGTGTGTAGCGTGTACTGCATAATTTTCAGGGATAGATTTTTCAATTTTATTTATTTAATTAATTAATTGACGAGAAATTCAAAAATTAGTTTTTGTATATTTTCATTAATAAGATAATTAATTAATTAATTAAAAGATAAATTGTAAGTTGGTTACAAATTTATTTTTTAAAATTTGAATATTTTCTTTTTAAGTAAGACTTATCAGAAAATATACAGATTAATTCAAGACATTCAAGTAATTCGCTCTGTGAAAAAGAACAATACTTTTCTATCTCTCCCTGAAAAGATACAGAACCACTTCCAGGCCTTATTTTCTTGATCTCATGTGTTGAGTACATCAAGTATAATCATAAATTAACCATCATTTATTCTCTAAGTGCCCACACACTTCTTGAGGTGTAGAGAACGTTGTGGAAGATCTTGGTGTGAGTACCTTGGAGCAGCTTGGATAGGAAGTTCGTTCAAATTACGAAAAGATAGCAAGGACACTTGATAGGCATCAAGAGGTATGTTTTCTATTTACTTGCTTATGATTAATGTATGTATATTAATGGATCCGCATATTTAAAGGTAGTTTAAATATGTTACAAAAATTTTGTTGTACACTAGACCAACCCACCACCATTCCGCTGCGTATTAGGAAACTTGTTCCTAACAATTGGTACCAATCCAGTCATTAATCTTTGCATACATTAATTGCTGTGTGGGCACAATATGCATTCTTAGGTTATTGTAATATATGTGAATGGATGGATGTATGTATGATTATAGTTTATTCTTAAGGGTCATTAATTATATGGTGTTTTGGGTTTAGGAATTGTTCTTAAATTTCTAGATGAAAAATGTAAGCTATTTTGGGGCATAGGAATTTTTTGTAAATTAAGTTTTTGCATTAAATTATTTGAAAAAATTTTGTAAGGCCCAAGCCCCAGGTTTTGTGCCTCGAAGCCCAAGCCTATACCTAGCCGTGCCCAGCGCCTGCTGTTGCTGCACGCCCAACGCGCCCCCTGCGCACCTTGTCCACACGCCCTTGTGGATCAGTATACAGAGATGTATGTGAGAGAGATTGTACGTCTCCATGGGGTTCCCAAGTCTATTGTATCATATCGGGATCCCATATTTACCTCTTAGTTTTTGAGTGGTTTACAGAAGGCTATAGAGACTCAGTTGAAGTTCAATACAATCTTTCATCCTTAGATAGATGGACAGCCCAGAGGACCATTCAGGTATTGGAAGACATCCTTAGGACATGTGCATTAGACTTTGAGGGGTCTTGGAGTAAGTATCCACAGTTGATTGAGTTTTCATATAACAACGGTTATCAATCAATGATTAGAGTGACTCCATATGAGATGTTATATGGAAGAAGGTGTAGATCACCCATTCATTGGGATGAGATGGGTGGGAGGAAGTATTTTGGATCGGAGTTGGTTCAGAAGACTAATGAAGCTATTGAGAAGATCCGAGCTCGAATGCTCGGTTTGCAAAGCAGACAGAAAGCTACGCTAATCCTAAGCATAGGGACGTGGAGTTTTAGGTAGGGGACCATGTGTTTCTACGAGTGTCACCACTACGAGGGGTGAAGAGGTTTGGGAAATATGCCAAGCTGAGCCCTAGATTCATAAGACCTTTTGAGATCCTAGAGAGGATCGGGCTAGTGGCCTACAAATTGGCACTACCACCATCGTTATCAAGGGTTCACGACGTATTCCACATTTCTATGCTCCGAAAATACATCTCGGATACAACTCACGTGTTGAGATATGAGGATTTGGAGTTACAGACATATTTATCATACGAGGAGCGACCAGTTCAGGTCCTAGACCAGAAAGATAAGGTTCTACGGAACAAGACGATTCCTCTAGTCAAAGTATTATGGAGTAATAGCAAGGTCGAGGAAGCGACCTGGGACCTTGAGTCAGCTATGCAGGATCAGTATCCCAAGTTATTTAGGTAAATTTCGAGGACGAAATTCTCAGTAGGAGGGGATAGTTGTAACGACCCAAAATTGCTAATAGGGCTTAGTGCCTTGAAAAGCGTGTCAGGAGGGCATAATTGGTTTATATGTGTGTTAATGTGTTAAATGCATGACTATGTGGCATGCATGATTAATATGATTATATGAATATGTTATATGCATGTTTATGAGTATTAGACATGCATGTGGGCATAATTGTAATTTTGGCCCGTTGAGGGCATAAATGTGATTTTGATATATTGTCGAGATTGGCAGTATATGGCTTAAGACAGTCCTAGTGAGTGAATTAGCGAAATAGTCACAGCAGGGTTTAATACCCGGCTTGGTGGGAGCCTGAGATATTTTGGGAATATAAAGAACATTTTGGGGTTTATTGGGTAATGAATAAGTATTTGGTAACTAATTAGATGAAACGGGGTTAATTGATTAATATTAGGAACACTTGAGGAATAAGCGGGAACTGGGGAAAAATGATCATACTACCCTTAGGGGTAATTTAAGGGCAGGATTAATGATAAGGGGCAGTTTGGCCTTTTCTAAATTAAGCTTTTTACTCGATAAAATTCTAAGGAATAACCAGAAAGTGGTGGAAGGCTCTTAACTCTCTCTCACCCCCTCTCACTCACAATTTTCTCTCCCTCTCTCTCTTGTGATGAGACTTTGAGCAAGCTAAAGAGAAACTCAAGACTAAGCTGGGATTTGGGCTGGTTCAAGCTGGGAAAAAATAGGGTGATAGGTTGATCAAGGCTCCTGAGGAAATTAGACTAGCAATTCAGGTAAAATTCACTCTTTGATTACTCATTTTGTTGAGATGATAGTGGGACTTAGGAGCTTGCATGAAACTGATTGTAGGGTCTGATTTCTGGGTGTTTGAAGGGAGTAAGAAGTTGTTGTGGATAGATATCGATGCTTAGGTTATGGGGTAAAGCTTTCTGGGTGTGAGTCTGGGTTTGGTTTTGACTGGGGTGCGTTTTAAAGTTGAATTTTGGAGGTTTTGGCTGGGAAAGATGCTGAGAAAACCCAGAAATCCTGGGTTCGTGGGGGCGTGCCACGACCCAGCTCATGGGCGTCACGGCCCGCATGCCCATAGTGCCCTGGGAGGGATCTTTGTCTTGAAGGCACGCCGCGACCCACCTAGGGAACTTTGGCCTAAGTTGGTTTTTATGATTAGGAAGGCTCGGGGGTTCGATCTTAAGCGCTCGGAATGATTTCTACTACCCGGTTTAGTAGAATTCGAGGTCCTGTAGGCTAGCTATTGTTTTCTAAGTATTTATTTGGATTAGAAATTGATGATCACCCATTGATGCTGTGACTAGGTTTAGCGCCAAGGCTCAAGACTGAGGATCGTGCTCAAGACCATTTTGTATTCTTCGCTCAGGATTCGAGGTAAGAAAACTTCACCCCTGTGTGGCAGTGAACGAGACTGAGGTTCCCAATTATCTATTGCTTGTACTGTGTGTTTGTAAGATTGATGTGATATATGAGAATGAACGGTCTAAGAGAGTCGGGGCTGACGGTAAGCGTACTGAACGCAACTCGGCCTAAGCGAGCCGGGGTCAGCAAGATCAACGGGGGGCTCGACCTAAGTGTGCCAACCCTGAATAATTATGAACTTGAGATTATTTGTTTATCATTGATTAGTTGAATATTCGTACTCTATTTTATGATTGAATTGAATGAGTTAAGGTTGATCGAATACCATTATTGCTACATGTATATGCTATTTTCTTTGGTTTTCTTGCTGGGCTTGGCTCACGGGTGCTACATGGTGCAAGTAAAGGTAAAGGAAAGTTGGACCAACAATGAGTTGGAGAGCTCTGGAGCGAGGTGTACATTGTCAGCTGCTCGTTCGCCATGTTCGAGAGAAAGTGAAGGGATAAAGCCTTAGAATTTTGTATTTTGCCATTAGAGTGGCCGTTGGTTGTATAAAAATTTTGAGTGATGTAAATTGTTTCTTAAACCTTGTTTTTTGGATCCCATGTACCAAACATCTATTTTAATGGAAACTAACCATTTATGATCAAAATCTTTTAACCCTAACCTCATTGTTGACTTTAGAAACACATTATTGTTCAAACGGCTCGATTAACGAGTCTTGCACTATTTTAAAATACACAGTGTAATGGTCTTGGTTACCTAGGGAGTTGCATGGGGTATCTTGAAACCACTGGGAAATGGTGTACTCGAGATATAAAGGGCAAAAGGCTCAAGCTCCTCATAGGAATCGTAAGCCTTTTCCTTATTTTTTCCTTCTTGAAGGACCCTGAATGCTTCCTAAAGTTGGTTGATTCTTTCCTGAACCAAATCCATAGGAGGGGGAGCTTGTACTACTGGGACTTGGTTATTGTTCGTAGGAACTCCATCTCTCTGTCATAGCATAGGGTTGTACTGATTCCATATACTGGTTGTAGGAGCTCCCTTCGAGCATTTAAGTGTGTCCGCAAGTGCGGGTTTGTCTGATCAAATTGCCCTCGATTCTAGTTCAGGTGGTTTCGAAGATCAGGATAATTATTCGAATAGTTCTCGTAATATCTAGGCTCAATGTTATAAACACTCACCGACCTGCTGTAATCTTGATTTCCATCAAGGAAGCTCATAGTCCTATCTGGTTGTTGTTGTTGTGGGGTTTGATTGTGAGATGGGTTATTCATGTGAACCCTAATTTTGGTCTCCTGTGACCTCGACACATAACTCCCAAATGGTTGGGGTTGTCTAACCTGTCTATGCTCCTGACTTTCCCCCAGTGGGATCTCGTGTTCACCCCTACGATCGGGTCGAGCTCGATGGCTTATATCCCGACTTCCACCTCTAGCACTTTGAGAAGGCCTCTAGGGTGCTCTCTCCCCAGCTCAATTTCCCCTGGGAGCCTGCTGGGGTACACCCCGAGCAGGAGAGGGATGCCTGATTGGTGATGGAGGATGCATGATTGGAGACGGTGGCAGTCTCTCATTGTTTAGCCTTGTAGGTTTAGGATTACTATTATTCCTGGCAGGTCCTGGGTTATTAATCTAAGTTTTCGGGGGAGCTCAGTTATTCCCATGGTCTGCGGGAACATCCTCGCTTGGATTGTTCCTTGTATGATTCCGAGATGATCCCCTGGGCTGGTTTTTTCTAGTATTTGCCCTTGGCCTCGGTTGAGCCTATTGGGCCCTTTATTAAGCCATCCTGGCAGCTGTACTCCCTCGAGGTCGCCCGCTGGTCCTTCGTGGGGGTGCCTAGACTTCAATAGCTCATATTTCCATATCTTCATTTAACCATGTAGCTTCGACTAACTGTTCACATAGCCTACGATTTTTGAGCTCAATTGCTAGCACATATCTTTCGGGATTGTAATAATCCTGCTCATTAGCTATAGAACTTTTTATGGGTCATTCTCTAGTAGAAGATGAGGCAATCTCCTCATCGGGACTCATTGGTTGTTTACCAGGCCTCCAAGGATGCTCCTCGGTTTGTGGAGTATGCACTACAAGAAAAATTAGTTTTAGAGGCGACTATATTAGGGGCGACATATCGCCCCTAATATACACAATATTATAGTCGACACATGGAAAGTCGCCTCTAATATTCTGAAAAAGTAATAGGGGAGACGTGTGGCCCCTAATAATTTTATTTACTCCTCTTTCTCTCCGCCCTCTCCCCAAATGCCTCACTCTGTAATAAAAGAGAAAAAATGAAAGCTCCCTCACTCTTCCCTCTCTCTTTGCCCGATCTTTCTCCCTCACTCTTCCTTATCTCTCCCTCTCGACAACTCTGTCTCCCTCTCAACTCCTCCCCTCTCTCTCAGCTCTGTCTCCCTCTCTCCCTCTCTCTCTCGGCTCTGTCTCCTTCTCGATCGGCACTGCCTCAGAGCCGCCTCCACCATCGCCTCACGGAGCCCCCTCCACCACTGCCTCACGGAGCTGCTGCGAGACCACCGCCTCACGGAGCCACCTCCACCATCGCCTCACAGAGCCCCCTCCACCACCTTTGTAAGTATATATATGTATATATATTTTAGTTTTTTTTAGTTATTTATGTATTTATTATATAAATATATATATAATGTGTCTGTGTGTGTATATATATTTATATACATTTATAGTTTATTTATTTATTTATTTTATAAATATATATATATAATGTGTGTGTCATGGTGTGTGTATGTATATTTATGGGATATTTGCGACAATAATGCCTATATAGTTAAGTTTGTTGCACTTAAATGCTTATGTAAATTTTTTTTGCGGCAATAATGCCTACCATTAATGTTTTGGTGCAGTCGTTGGTCCTTGAGCCGTTAGGGGTGTTACACCTAGATTTCGAAATTGGGAATCTTGATCTCAAAATCCAGGTTTGTAAGGTTTTGAGTTCGAAATAAGCAAGGTCATTATGTGATCCCCCAATCAAACACCTCTTGAACTCGAGCAGTATGTATCCTCGAAGGTGCTCCGAGCTTATAAGGTGAACTCGCAACTCACAATAGCAAGGGTTCAACACTTGTATAAGTTTCTTGATGCATCTCTTGCCCTCAAACAAGATGGTTCAAGCTCGAGAAGTGTAAGCTCGAACATGACGGCTTCGTCAATGGTTACTTGTTGGGAGCATAGACGAAGTGGGATGACAAGCTTGTAATAGACAAACGGCCTCGAAGGCACATGGATCTGGTGTCTAAGCTCGTCGGTTGCGTGTAAATGTATTTATTGTTATAAATTCCCTATGTTTAAGGGATATGATGTAATTTGTTAACCAATCCCACGTATTAGGGGATGTTACCGCGTGCGTAGTAAATAATGCATTTATTAACATTATATTATTTGATTTACTGAATATCTTCCCGAAATATGTGGGAAGCAATTCTGAAAACCTCTCTATAAATAGAGATGGATAATTCATTTGTAGGGACCGAAAATTTGATATTTGGAGAGAAAACTTTGGGCAATTATTTTATGAAAGTTTCCAGAAAACTCCAAAGAGCTAATAATATAAACTCGTGGACTAGGTAGATTTTAACTGCTGAACCACGTAAAAAGATCTTGTTTTTCATTCTTTTTAATTCACTTCTTCTGGTATATTATTGTTTAATTGCTCTTCTTTCTTAAGTTGATGAAAAACAGCGTCAACAGTTTGGTCTTTCATTGAGAGCCATTAAACAGTGCGTAAGTCTGTTTAGTCAGAGAGCCTCTCAGATCAGCAATGGGATCGGTAAACTTCCCCAATATACCTGAGGAGAAAATTCCTCATGATGAAGAGTACCACCAACGGCCTGGAAAACAACCTATGGTGGATCCCGATCCCGAGGAAAGGAGTGACTCATACAACCCTCGGGGACCACCTGCTCCCAGGGCTGACGAGGACATGTATTATAATCCCGAGAATATATGTTCCAATTGTGGAACTTGAGAATCGCCAACTGTGCAAACAGTTGGAAGAAGCTACAAAACGTAATGAGGAGCTAGCCACACTAGCTGCTGAAGCACAGGCGCCTCCTCGAGACATCGGGCCCCACCTCGTTGGCCTAGGGGACGCCCTCGTAAGAATACGGCCGCCAGGAGGGCAGAACAAGCACCGCCACCAACGTCCCATCCTGTTCAGCCGAGATCCCGGAGGAGCAACCGGGCTGAGGCTACTGCTAACTCGACTGCAGAAGCACAAACAGGAATGGGGAATAACCGAGCCTCTTCAGTGACTCGGACCCCAAATCCTGGTGCTGCGCAGAACGTCCCAGAACCTGACTGGGAAAATTCGGGACCATCCAGGCCCAACAATGGGAGACCGCCACTGTCTCCCATAAGGCATCTGCCATCACCAATACGGCATCCCTCACCAATCCAGGAAGTTTCGCGACCTGCCCATCAAAATAAGGATCGACAGGCTAGACGCAGACAAAGAAATGAAGGAGAAGCTACCCGAGATCACAGGGCCCCTCAACCAACTAGAAGCAAAATGTCACAATCACAAGCTGCTGGGACAAGGAGGCCAGCAGGGGACTCACCTCACAATCACTGAGCAGCAAGCTATGTAAGTGAAAGTTAAGATTACACTAGGTCCGTGAGCATTTATGACACGGAGCCAAGGAATGTTGGGAATCGAGGAGATTACCCTGACCTACGGGAACTTTTAAACCATAATCGGGGACATGATAATCCCCCGAACCCAGATCTACGAGATCATCTAAATGGTTGCAAACAACCGATTTACAATCCTGCACTGAGCTAGGGAGTTGGAGTTGTTATCAATGATAACCAGCCCCCTCAGGTCCAAGTTAGGCCTCCCACAGATCCTGTCCAAGAAAGGATTAAACAAGTTGGAGAGAGCATTCAGGCTCTTATAGAACGAGCGTAGCCGGGAAAGGGATGAAGAGTTCGATGAGGAGCTCGAGCCATTTTCCCCACATATCTCTAACACCCCGTTTCCTCATTTCCCACCATTCGACAGAAATTCGAATCCATATAGCCATCTGAGCACGTTCAACACTATTATGTGAGCCAGCAATGTGGGCTACGAGCTCATATGTATGTTGTTCCCATCCACACTCATAGGACCAGCAAAAAATTGGTTTGAAAAGTTCAAAATACATTCAATCGCATCCTGGGATCAATTGTCAAGATATTTCAAGAAACAATTTAAAGCTATGGTTGGCATTAGGCCCGAGGCCTCAGCCCTGACCAATGTCCGGCAACAACCTAATGAGTCACTAAAAGGTTACCTCACAAGGTTTAACTTAGAAGTGGCTCGAGCTCAAGATGTTGACAATAGTGGTCACTTAATGGTAGTTTGGGCTGGTGTAATGCCAAGAAGTCCTTTCTAGGAAGATTTACAAAGGAAACCTGCCAGGTCGTTAACCAAGTTCAATCGATGAGCCTAGAGGTTTGTCAATGTAGAAGAGGCGAGGTTAGCATTGAACATGACCTCCCAGATCATAACTACAATGACAAACATGAACTCTGTGTCGACCTCGGCAGACCCGTCAACTTCGAAACCCCCCAGGGACAACCCTTCCAAAAGGAAGAAAAACGAAGGGAATAACCCCGAGGCAGATGGGGGAAAGAAGAATAAAGGGGAAAGATACTTCTTCGTATAAAAAGTGTATACCGAGCTCAATGAGTCTCGGAAGAGCGTCTACCTGGCTAACGAAAACCAGTTACCGTTCAGACGACCTGACCCCATGAGGAACCAAAAAGCAAAAAGAGATTCTAGTAAATACTGTAGATTTCATCGGGATATCGGACATACAACTGATGAATGTCGACAGTTAAAAGATGAGATCGAAGGATTGATCTCGAGGGGTTATTTCAGATAATACATAAGAAACCAAAATCCCAACCAGGCTTCTACAGCGAAAGGGAAGCAGCTGCACCACCTGCCCAAAATAGTAACTCCCGAGCTCGGAAGGATGAGTGACCCCCTCCAATTGATGGTGAAGATGTAGTAACCATCTCGGGGGGACCCCATATCGTAGGATCAGGCAAGAATGCCCAAAAAAAGGTATGTAAATGAGTTCAAAACTGGCGATGGTTCTCCTTACGAACCCGAACCAAAAGCTCCAAAACAACAAAGGGTTGAAACTCAACCAATAACCTTCACTGAAGAGGACGCATCTCATGTCCAGTTTCACCATAACGACCCCTGGTCATAACCCTCCAGCTCGCGAACAAGAGGTTACACCGAGTCTTGATTAATAACGGGAGCTCGGTGAATATCCTCTATAAAGCCACTCTAGAAAAGATGGGACTCGCGCTTCACAACCTAAAAGCATGTGTAACCACGCTGTACGGTTTTTTAGGAGAAGGAATTGCCTGTATGGGATCCATTGAACTCCCTGTGACCTTGGGAGACTATCCAGTCTCTGTAACCAAGATGATGGAGTTCGTCATGGTGGATCTTCCATCTACCTATAATGTACTGCTCGGGAGACCCAACCTAGTTGGACTGGGGGCAGTATCATCTGTTAGGCAGTTGGCCATCAAGTTCTCGACTTCTAGTGGTGTCGGGACTTTGAAAGGGGACCAACATGCGGGAAGGGAATGCTATAGCATATCCATTAGAGGGAAGAAACAAACAAGTGCACAGGCACTTGTCATAATACAGGACAAGAACGAGACGATCTTTGAGATTGATGAAGAGATTGACCCAAGAATAGAGGAAATGACTGATATTGAACCTCTAGAAGAGCTCGAGGAGGTCAAGCTCAAAGAAGTCGATCCCACGAAGACGATGAGGGTGGGTAAGAATCTTTTTGAAAAAAGCAAAATAACAATTAATTCGCTTCTTAAAAGAGAACCAGGATATATTTGCGTGGTTGCATTCAGACATGGTGGGAATAAGTCCAAATGTCATAAGTCATGTACTTAACATCGACAAGAGCTTCCCCCCGAAGCAGCAAAAACGAAGACTCCTGGATGACGATAGAAAGAATGCCCTAAAGGAAGAAGTCGACAAATTAAAGGCAAATTTGTTTATACGAGATGCCTTTTATCTTGATTGGATTGCAAATCCATTATTGGTTCTGAAACCCAATGGAACATGGCAAACCTGCATCGATTACTCCGACCTTAACAAGGCATGCACCAAGGATTGTTTTCCCTTACCACAGATTGATCATCTCGTAGATGCCACAGCAGGTCACGGCCTTATGTCGTTCATGGACGCCTATTCTGGATATAACCAGATCGCCATTCATGCACTTGATCAAGAGCATATGAGCTTTGTAACCAATAAGGGATTATATTGTTACAATGTCATGCCTTTCGGGCTTAAAAATGCTGGAGCAACGTACCAAAGACTTGTGAATAGAATGTTCTTCGAACAGATAGGTCACAACATGGAAGTTTATGTTGACGACATGCTAGCCAAGTCTAAACAAAATGATAACCATGTGGATGACCTCAAAGAATGCTTCGCCGTATTACGAAAATATAACATGAAACTCAACCCGCAAAAATGCTCTTTCGGAGTATCTTCGGGAAAGTTTTTAGGTTTTATAGTGAACACTAGAGGGATAGAGGTTAATCATAACAAGATCAAGTCATTGATTGATATGCCCTCGCCTCGAAAGCATAAATATGTCTAGAGTTTAACTGGACAGATGGCGGCATTAAGTAGGTTTGTTTCAAAATCTACAGACTGTTGTCTTCCTTTGTTTAACCTTTTGAGAGGGGGAAAAAATTTCGAGTGGACAAAGGAATGCGAGCTTGCATTCCATGATTTATAAAATCACCTCGTGGAACCTTTGATCTTGTCAAAGTCTATCACAGGAGAAGTTTTATACTTGTATCTCGCTACTACCGAGCACGCCATCAGTGTTGTGCTCGTCCGAGAAGACAAGAAGGTACAAACCCAGTATATTATGTCAGCAAAAGGTTACTGGGGGCAGAATCAGGATACCCTTTAATGGAAAAACTGGCTCTCAGACTGATCCATTCGTCTCAAAAACTCCGACCTTATTTCCAAGCACATCCTATTCATGTGTTAACTGACCAACCACAGTGGCAAGTTTTATCTAAACCAGAAGCCTAGAGTAGATTGTTAAAGTGGGCGGTAGAACTCGGACAGTTCGAGATCACATATCGCCCGAGAACAACCATAAAAGGACAAGCCTTGGCATATTTCATCGTAGAATGTACTAGAATGTCTGATGAAGAGGTTATAACCCCAGCCCGTGAGCTGTGGAAACTTTATGTAGATGGATCTTCCAAAGAAAATGGATCGGGGGCAGGAATCATACTAATCACTCCAGCAGGAAGCCGTTTCCATTCTGCCTTGAGGTTTAACTTTGAAGCGTCTAATAACAAGGCTGAATACGAAGCATTATTGACAGGAGTTTGAGTAGCCAAGGAACTCAAAGCAAAGGCTATACACTGTTACAGTGATTCACAATTAATGTTCAACCAAATTTTAGGGGAATATCAAGCTCATGGCATAAAAATGGATGTGTATTAAGATAAATCCAAGGCTGCACTCAGACAATTCAAGTTCTATGCTATAGAGTAAGTCCCCCAAGAGCAAAACTCAAATGCAGATGTATTGGCCAGGCTCGCCATGACCAATGAGGCCGACACATTAAACGTGGTCCTGATAGAATTTCTATTGATCCCCAGTATCAGCGAGCCAGACAAGGAAGACATGCGCGTGATTGATTCCCAACCAACCTGGATGACCTCAATAGTCGATTACCTAGAAATCGACATTCTCCCAGCAGAACAGAACGAGGCTTGAAGATTGATGTATCAGATTCTGAGATACACTATTGTGGAAGGAAGGTTGTACCGAAGAGGGTACTCTATGCCACTACTCCGATGTGTAACTCCACCCGAGGCAAAGAAAATACTAGAAGAAATTTATGAAGGATTTTGTGGAGATCACACTGGGGGCATAGTCTATCCAAAAAAGTTATAAGACAAGGATACTTCTGGCCCACTGTCAAGGCAAACGCGTTCGAGTATGTCAAGAGATGTGATAAATGCCAGCATTTTGATTCGATTCCGCGAGCTCCACCTACCGAGCTAACAATGCTGACTTCCCCATGGCCATTTGCGGTTTGGGGAATCGATCTTATAGGCTCATTAATAACTGGCAAAGGTAGAGTAAAGTACGCAATAGTCGCAGTCGATTATTTTGCAAAATGGACCGAGGCCGAACCCCTGGCAACAATTACCTCGAAAAAAGTTTTAGACTTTGTAGTAAAAAACATTATTTTTCAATACGGGATGTCCCGGAAGATAGTATATGACAATGGTACCCAGTTCGACAGTAAGTTATTTACCCATTTCTGTGAAAAGAATGGAATAAAAAAAAGTTTCTCCTCTGTTGCCCATCCCCAGGAAAATGGCCAGGTCGAAGCGGTTAATAAAACCCTTAAGAGCTCCATGAAAAAAAGGTTGGAGGAGGCTAAAGGAAAATGGCCCGAGGAGTTACCCCAAGTTTCATGGGCTTATCGAACCACAACTTGCACTTCCACAGGGCATACCTCCTTCTCCCTGGCATATGGATGCGAGGCCATGTTACCAATTGAGGTTGAAATACCCACAATTCAGAGCCATGCTTATGATCAAGCCTTGAACCAATCCCAGCTCGAAGAAAGTCTGGACCTTATTGAAGAAAGACAAGATTAAGCTCAACTGAAGAATGCGGCATATTAGCAGCAAGCTACCTGATACTTCAACAAAAAGGTTCGAGATAGAAAATTCGGATTGGGAAACTTGTTATTAAGACGTGTATTCCTAGCTACAAGGGATCCGTCTGCTGGGGTACTCAGACCTAACTGGGAAGGGTCTTACCAGATCGAATCCATTATTCAACCTGGAGTATATAAATTGGCCAGATTAAACAGAGAATTAGTATCGCAAGCTTGGAATAGCGAACATCTACGACCTTACTATCAGTAGTGTAGGAATGATGTTTTATTGTAACCAAGTTTGTTCATTTTTCAAAAAAATTATTAATAAAGTATTCAACTTCGATCAAAAGTTATCTTCTTTATTAAATGTTGTATTTTTTGCAAACTCTCTTAATCCAATAACCTATGGTCACACTTATAGGAGATTAAGGCGGCATCGGTGGTATACAATAATACCATAAGTTTGAAAAAATAAATAACACAAAGTAAAAATGTCTGGATGGTTAACCCGGCATGAAAATGTTGTATACACAAAAACTAGCAAAAATTGTCTGGACCATTAACCCGACATATAGGTTATAAGTGTATACACGAGCCAAAGAAATCTGGATATAACTAGATGAGCGAGCTATGATGATATGGATATAACCAGATTATTAACGTTATAAGTATCTGGATAAAACTAGATGTGTGAGCTAAGACAATCTGGACGTAACCAGATTATTAAAAATAAAAGTGTCTGGATATGACTAGATACGTGAGCTAATATGATCTGGACTTAACCAAATTACCAAAATTACAAGTGTATGGATTACAAACCAAACACAACCTAAATAAGTTTGGAACAAACCAGCTAAAACTAATCGACAAAAGTTGGAACATAAATAAACTTACTTCGAGCTAAGTCGAGATCGAGGCTGGAATATTTTACAAAAAGATAGTTTCGACCTCACAACCATAAGGAGCTACTCGAGGAAGAGGAAAAGTGACTAGAAAAAGCAAGATATAACTAAACTACCCATCTTACATGCCATATAAGTACTTTCGAGTCCATGGTAAAAGTAAGGTCCGACCTTGACAAATAACGAGATTGGACATGGATATATCGAGCAAACAGTGCATGAATGCATTGAAACTTGAGCTTAAATCCAATGGACGTTTGTATGGATAAACAAACATAAAGGCAAACATTTAATATAAGATGCTCAAAATATTTCGACCTAGAAATGTGAAGCAAAACTATAAAAGTAAAAGTCGAGCATAAAATTAAAGATATCAAATGTGAAAGTTTGAACAAACAAAAAATAGCTCTTGTACGAGATGTAAATTGTTTTTACCCCGAGGGCATATAAAAAAATATTACAAAAACATTCTTGGGACATAACCCATAGCCTCGCTTCTAAGAAGCAAGAGCATCCCCCCCCCCCCCCCCCACCCCGACGACATCCGACTTCTCCTTAGCCTTTTCAGCCTCCTCCTCAGCATCATCTGCTTCCAATCAAGCTTGCCACCTTGCCAAGAACTCATCCTCGAGAGTATCCAAGAAGCTTGTATCGAGGTTGGCATTGTTGGCCCAGGTTCTATACATGGCCATATCCACTGCGTGATCCTTCTTTTGCTTGAATTCCTCAAGGAGGTGAGCCTTTTCAGCGTCGATTATGTCAAAGGTGGCCTTTTTCTCCTCCTCGATCTTAATGCTTAGCTCCTCAAGCTCCTTGATTCTCAAATTCTTCTCCTCAAGCTCAGCCTCCAACTTTGACTTGGTAACTTTAAGCTCGTCAACGAGCTTGATCTGGAGATTCTTTGACTCCTGAGCTTAAGACATGCTCGAATGGACTTCATTGTTCAGCTTGTAGTTTAGCTGAGCAAATGCAGCAAGGGCCTATGCACAAACAAATTGGGTTAAAGCATATACCAAATAAACTCAAACAGACAACATAACAATGTAAAAAGAGAAAATTACTAAGGAGATGAGCTCACTACACATGTCGTAAAGAGTGTTGGTGTCCCGACAGTTGTTTAGGAACTACCACTGAGGAGCCCCGAGATTGCTGAAGCTTTGGCCCACTCGTGATAGAACATCTGAGCCAAGGGTGGCTCCGTGGGTGCCAGTGGCATTGTTGATAACGTACTCACTAGAGTGAGTCAAAATCGATAGCAGACGCTCACGAGTTGGAACCGACTTCTTTGGAGCTAGCGCAATTTCCTGGGAGGCTTGAATAATAGAAGGCAGAGGGAGAGTGGCTTCGATAGGTACCCGACCTTGGGGTTTGCAGCAGCAGCTTTGCCCGAGCCTTGGGAGTCCAGAGGAGGAGGGGTCGTCTCAGTCCTTTTAGGGACCTTAGAGGGTCGTCCTGCCTTCTATGATGCCCTCGGGTGTTTACTTTCTTTGGGTCCTGAATGAAGATTGAGCAAATTATCGAGGTCAAAGTCCATATTGCCTGCGTAAATGAGCCACATGTTAGTTAACGAGCTTAAAATACTAAAAATAAACAAAGATTTAAGTGACAAGAAACCTATTCGAACTCTCCCCCGAGCTTGTGCTCGGCGACCAAGTAATCCCCCTATCTTCAAAGGAGACTGGGGGAGTCCCTTCCCCATATGTGGAAGTTAGCCTCGAAAGGTCTCTACAGTCATTTGTCCCGTACTGAACGACTACCCAATCCCAAAATTCATTTAACCTATACATAGTTTGGAATCTTCCTAACCAACTATCAAACCTATGAACCCTCCCGTCTACCAAAGACCATACATGGAAATTATCCTTGGAATCTGGGAATAGAATCATGGTGTCAGGTTTATGTTTTAGTAGGAAAGGACACCACAAGGCCAAGTTGAGGATGACTTTACCTCTGTCACTCAAGCTCGAAACCTCGTCGTTTGCTTCATTTCCCGAGCATGGACTCTTGTGGCAACGACCTAGGGAGTGGACCCTCGAGATCATTGACCTCTGTCTTAAAGGAAGCTTATCAGTAGAGAGTGGTATGTGCTCCCACATGGTATATTTGTGGTAAGTGACGTCGTCCGTCGACTGATCCTGCTCCAGGAGGCCGCAGGCTTGAAGCTTATCTTCATGAAGAAGATAAGAGAAAGAATGCCTACCATACGGTAGGTGGAGCAAGGCTGTCTTGTGCTCCCTCATCGTGTCCATAGGAGTGGGACAATGATAGTTGGCTGAAGAAGAGGATACATGTCGATTAGTTCGAGCCTAAACATTAATCGAGCAAGAAAAGAAAGGGGGATATGTACTTACAAATTCACTGGAACGAATAGAATTTTGAAGGAGCTAGGCCATCTGTCCAAAAGAAGGCCAGCATGAAGTTGGGGGGATGGTTAGGCATGTCTTCAAAGATATTCTCCTTGGGATAGCTCGACAAGTAGTAGAAGCCATCTCCTCCCCGAGCTCAGGTAGGGTTGCTTTTCAGGCAAAAGAGATACAGGATCTCTCTGGGCGAAGGTCCTTCCCAATTTAATTCGTGGTATAGTGACCTCAGGGCTGACAAGACCCTGTATGAGTTGGCCTGGAGTTGGAAGGGCACGAGACCAAAAAAATCTAGAAAATCCTTAAAAAAGGATTTCAAGGGTAGTAGAGCCCCTGCCTTCATATGCTCGTGACTCCAAGCTGCGAGCTTAAGTTTATTGTCGGGTCGACCATCACCTGGGGCATAGCAGCTCTGTTCGTTTGAGGTAGGAGCTTGACACCTCAACGAGCCGAATAGTCCTAGGCCGTGGCGAGCAAGGATGTCAGATACTTGTCCCAATGAAGTTACCAAGCTCCAGTAATGCTCAGCCTCGAAGAATTCCTCCCAAGAGGTGGGAATGGCAGCAGGTTGCGAGGTGGATGGACGATTTGATGGATCTTATATCAGTGAGAAAGTAAGATCACCAGGCTTGTAAGCGGCATTTACTTTGAGAGTGGGGTCGAGAGGGATAGGTCTGAGCTCAGGGTCTGGGTCTGGAGGGATTGCGACCCAAAGTTTCCTTCTTTTCCTTTACTCGACTTCATTGATCTGATGTCGGAAGTGAGCTCGAATGTCTTGCTGCTCGCACCTCACCTTGTATTCGCGAATTATCCGCTGATTTCGGGTGAAGGGTGATTCTAGACTTGGAGTTGTTAGAGAATAAGGAATTGTGATCACTAACCCCCACCGTTTCTCAAAATTCTGCGACATCTATCAAGGAAGAAAAAGGTGAGGGCCAGGCATACAAGAAATCAGAGTAAAATTTTAAGTGATTCGAGCTTGAATGCCCGAGATCACGGAATAAGCTCAATTGAGACCGAAATCTCGAAAGAACAGGTAGAATTCGAGGAAAAACCCGGAACCATTATAAGGTTTGGGTTTCAAGCGTGTATTCAACGCGAAGGAAGGAAAGTGTGGATTTATTTTAAGGATCCTATATTTTCAGGGATAAAGTTGACGGTTACTCAAAAAGGTGACAACTTTGGGGAACGTGCGATTTAAAAACCTAATTTACTACCCCTTTTCTTGGTCTACACGACATATCACCCGTAGTCTAAAAGAAAATAAAAAAATATATTAATTTGCATTTTTTGTGTTAAAATCTGAGTTTGAAACCCATGATACCCAAGATTTTTTAATCAAAGTTTATGATGTTTCTGCTAAACAATGTGGCTAAGATTACTAATTGCTATAAATATCCTTACAAAACTAGCGAAAAATTAGTAAATATGCTCACGATGCATCAGAAATATAAAAATGCACAAAAATAAATAAATAAACGTACGAGTTCAAGAACAAGAAACTTACACACTGAAGCTTGTAGTTAAAGAGATATAGTTGACTGTAGAAGTGGGTGCAAAGAAGCTCTCACGGAATCGAAAATGCCAAGAGTATTATATCTCTTCGGTTTAGAGAACATGCAAAAAAAGAAAGAAATTTTTTTGACTCTGGTTTCTTCTTTCTCTCCGAAGCTTGAAATATGGACAGTGAAGAAGTGAAGAAGAGAAGAAGAGAGGTTATATATACGTCCCATAAGGAGGCCAAAGGTCGAGACCATCAGGGCCTTAGACTTGATTTGGTCTTTGATCGAACGGTCAGGGGCAAAAATGACGATGGTGACAAAAAGCTGAAAGGTGAAGGGATATGGGCGTGTTGAAAAAGTACTTGAATGCTCTGATTAACCAACCCGTGACTAACGCGTGTCCACACTTGAGTGGCTCAGTTTTCGAGAGAGGCAGTTCAAAAGTTTCCTTCTCATGGGATTCAAACTGATACTTTTGTGGGGGCAAAATGTTACACCCAGATTTCGAGAATGGGAATCTTGATCTCAAAATCCAGGTTCGTAAGGTTTTGAGTTCGAAATAAGCAAGGTCATTATGTGATCCACCAGTCAAACACCTCGTGAGCTCGAGCAGTATGTAGCCTCGAAGGTGCTCCGAGCTTATAAGGTGAACTCACAACTCACAATAGCAAGGGTTCAACACTTGTATAAGTTTCTTGATGCATCTCTTGCCCTCAGACAAGATGGTTCGAGCTCGAGAAGGGTAAGCTCGAACATGACGGCTTCGTCAATGGTTACTTGTTGGGAACATAGACGAAGTGGGACGACGAGCTTGTAAAAGAAAAACGGCCTCGAAGGCACATGGATCTGGTGTCTAAGCTCGTCGGCTGCGTGTAAATGTATTTGTTGTTATAAATTCCCTATGTTTAAGGGATATGATGTAATTTGTTAACCAATCCCACGTATTAGGGGATGTTACCGCATGCGTAGTATATAATGCATTTATTAGCATTATATTATTTGATTTACTGAATATCTTCCCGAAATATGTGGGAAGCAATTATGAAAACCTCTCTATAAATAGAGATGGATAATTCATTTGTAGGGACTGAAAACTTGATATTTGGAAAGAAAACTCTGGGCAATTATTTTCTGATAGTTTCTAGAAAACTTCAAAGAGCTAATAATATAGACACGTGGACTAGGTAGATTTTAACTGCTGAACCACGTAAAAAGATCTTGTTTTTCATTCTTTTTCATTCACTTATTTTGGTATATTATTGTTTAATTGCTCTTCTTTGTTAAGTTGACGAAAAACGACATCAACAAGGGGTATGCAGGGTACACATGGGACAACTCGATTTGGTTAAATTATTAAATTTTAAAAATATATTAACAAAACCTAAATATTTTTTGTTTAATATCTTAATAACATTTCTATAACTAATCTAAAACAAAAACAATTAATATTATGAGATTAATAACATCTAACCTAAAAAAATGATTTGCAAACCTCACAGCCACAAAACATCCCTAGAAAAGACGATCGAACACCCACACCCAGAGAAGGCTCACCTCGACGCTTTCCCCCTACCTCTCCTCGACGCTCTCCCCCCGACAGTATAACACTTTAACCCACTGGAAGAGAACTTGTAATTCCTTCGAATTGGGGGTTAAGGCATCTTTTACAATAGGTTAATGGAGATTGAAAAAATTTCCATTGTCGACCACCAAGGCCAGTGGTAGAAAGAACGACTTTGACAAAGAAAAATCATGGGCGAAGATTCAGAACATGCAACAAGTATCAGGTAAGATTGGTCTCCATTTGTTTTTGTAATCTGATTCATTGAATAAATGATTATGGGTATTGACTAGAAACTTTGTATGTTTGGGTCAACTCAGATTCATGGTGGGTGTAATTTCTTTGAATGGATAGACCCTCCCATGTGCCAACGAGCAAAGGTGGTCATCCCTAGACTACTAAGAAAAATTGGTGACCTTGAAACTGAAATCACATCCCTAAATATGATAAATGACATTGGAAGTCATCGGCAATGCAATGGTTCTTCAAATGGATTTGAGACACAAGCTCACAACCTTCAAAATGTTGGAAGAGAACGTTGTGAAAGTTATGTTGAAAGTAGGGGTAGAGTAAATGATGGAGGTCGAATGCAGTGTTACTACTTTTTGAATACTTTATATTTTGCTGTAATTCTATTGGTTTTGGTTATTTGGGATACAAAATCAAAGTAGAAGTTGCATTGATTTGTTTTGTTGTAAAATGAAGTCCAGAATCAATGTAATCTAACTTGTTCTATTTTGATGGTCAACTTGATTGCCCAAAATTAAGTATTCAAATTCAGCAAGCTTTTTGAATTCAGTATTCTAGTTTATGCATTTTGTGAAATAAATATGATCAACAACTAGTTACATTCATTACCATAAGAGATATGTACAAAAATATAGGCCTAAAAAGCCAAATGTATCTGATCTGTACAAGACCAATATCATGGCCAGCATGACCCTGTCATGACTCAAAAAAACAGATATGATCAACAAGTCTATTTGATCTGTGCAAAAGGTGATCTGTACATCACTCTAAAATGGTCAACATGACACTTTCATGACTCAAAAAAGAACCATCAACCACAACATCCAAATACCAACTTTGCATAACACATAACAGACACCAAAATACAAGATTCGACCACTAGTTCAAAATAAAATCAAAAGATGAAACTCCTTCTAGTCAGACAGTATCGAGTTGAGCATTCTTTGTGCCACTAGTTCCTCCTTTAGCATGTTGTTTCAGCCTTCTTTCCTTCCTTTTAAGTGTGGCTTTAGTTGGTTTCTACAGTGGTGGATGACCTCGTTTTTTGACCACATGATTCTAAAATAGGTTGGACAAACAAATACTCAGCTCCAAATTCACAAAACAATGATAAAGCAACTAATCCTAAATCATTATTGAATCAATGATAAAAATTATCTAGGAAGAGATGGTGGATGCTCAAAGATGGAGATCTCTAGGGTTGGTTGATGAGATGCGCACTAGTGGTTCACATTACACTTGGACAAATAAGCAAGCTAATGAGGCAAGAATCTATTCTAAATTGGATTGAATATTTTAAAATGAAGCATGGTTGGACTTATTCCCTCAAGCCAAAGCCTATGTAAATTGGGAAATGAGTTCTGACCATTGTTTTTGCATCATTAAACCTGGAGCAGCCCTGAACTTTGGTATTAAACCGTTTAGATTTTTTAATATGTGGACTGACCATGAAGACTTTAGAGAGATAGTGTTGCAGAGCTGGAGTAAACCAATTAAGGTTCATGGCTTAGAGAGAATAATGAGGAAATTGATGAGACTCAAGCATGTCCTTTGCAAGTTTAACAGAAGGACTATAGGTGATGTTGTGCATAACTATACAGTAGCTAAGGAGAACTGCCAAGCTGCCCAAAATCAACTCCAACAAGATCCTCATTCAGTTGTTCTTCAAATAGAGGAAAGATTAGCTTGTGAGAATTACTCTAGCCAATCTAGGTTCTATGATAGCTACCTTCGACAGAAAAGTAAAATTAACTGGCTTCGATATGGTGATGATAATACGGCCTATTTTCACGCTTGTTTAAAACAGAGGAGGGCTACCAATCATATTACTTCTTTTATTAATGAGGCAGGTTAGTTAAATGAGAAGTTTGAGGATGTAGTGGCTCATTTTATGAATCACTTTCATAGCATTATGGGTAGTAAGAGCACAGCTTCGGTTCCTATTCAGAGGACTTGTTTTAGTCATGGTAACATCTTGTCTTTGGATCAGCAGCTAAGTTTGATAAAACCTTTCACCAAGAAGGAAGTGGAAGCTGCTTTGTTCAGTATTAATCCAATTAAAAGCCCGGGTCCTGATGGTTATGGATCGGGTTTTTTCAAAGCTATGTGGAAGGATGTGGGAGAAGAAATTTCTGATGCCATTTTGGATTTTTTTGATCATGGTCTGCTGCCTGATGAGATTAATAGTGCAACAATTTCTCTGATTCCGAATATAGACACCCCCACTAAGGCAGTGGAGTATAGACCCATAGCTTGTTGTAATACTCTCTATAAATGTATTTCAAAAATGCTATGTGGTAGATTGACTAAGGCTCTTCCTATTCTAGTTAATCAAAATCAATGAGCTTTTGTTAAGGATAGACTGTTGGCGCATAATATTCTTATTCTTCAAGATATTATAAAAGGTTACAAGAGGAAAAAAATCTCTCCTAGATGTGTGATGAAGATAGACCTTAGCAAAGCTTATGACACGATAGATTGGCAATTTTTGGAGGATATTCTCACTGCTTTCTGTTTTCCCAACAAATTTATTAGGTGGATGATGATATGTTTGAAGGGTACCTCTTACTCTATTTTGATGAATGGTAGGATTCAAGGGAGCTTTAGAGGTAAAAAAAGGTCTTAGACAAGGGGACCTTATATCTCCTATGTTATTTGTTCTAGTCATGGAGTACTTTACTCGGCTACTCATTCAAGCTTCTCTAAACAAGAAGTTCAGATTTCATCCGAAGTGTAAGAATCTGAAATTAGTTAACCTCTACTTTTCTAATGATCTGGTGATATTTTGTAAGGGAGTTAACAATTCGGTTCAGATTATAAAAGAGTGTTTTACTGCCTTTAGTTTGGCTTCTGGTCTTTCAGCCAACTTGGATAAATCTCAGGTGTATTTTGGGGGTTTGGCTGAGACAGAGACTAAACAGATATTGAATAGGCTCCAATTCATTGAAGGGTCTTTTCCTCTAAAGTATCTTGGTGTTCCTCTTCGGACTACTAAATGGAAGGCTGGAGACTGTGCTACTATTATCAAAAAGATTCACCTGAAGCTTCACACTTGGTCTAGTCGTCATCTTTCATTTGCTGGGCGGGCTCAACTTATTAATTTTGTTCTATTGGGTATTAGATCTTTCTGGATGAGTATATTCCTCCTTCCCAAGAGTATTATTAAGGAGATAGATCATTTATGCAGAATCTTTCTCTGGGGGACGAATGACAGTAGTAGAAATAGAAGTAAAATGCATCTCACTGCTTGGGAGCAAGTATGCCTGCCTAAGAGTCTGGGCGGTATTGGGTTTAAGGAAGGGTCCAAATGGAATAGAGTGTTACTAGCTAAATTTGTTTGGGCTATATCCTCTAAACAAGACATCCTTTGGGTGAAATGGGTGGATTCCATCTATCTTAAAAGGCAAAATTTTGGGGAGTATAAGATCAAGCAGGATGTGAGCTGGTACTGGAGAAAACTTACCAATCTGAGATATGTTTTTTCTTATAAAAGTCTGGAGGAGGCAGCTAAGAATAGTAAGGTTAATCTGAGAAAACTTTATATTCAGTTGCTTAATAAGGATAGAGTGCATTATGCTAATGTGTTCTGGTGTACTATAGCTCTGCCTAAGCATAGATTTATATTGTGGCAAGCTACTCTGGGGCACCTTCTCACCCGAGACAAGCTAGCTCACTGTCAGTTGAGTATGGCTTCCTTACTGTGTCCGATTTATGAAATGCAGCAGGGATCGCATTCCCACCTGTTTTTTATTGTCAATTTTCTCAACAAGTTAGAGCAAATGTGGCTGCTTGGCTGGGAGTGGATATTTGGCCGAGTAGGTATGAGGAGTGGATCTCTTGGATGGTTGGGAAGCCTAAAGGCCTGAAGAAAAAATTGGTAGCTGCTGCACTGGCTGCTTCTGCTTACTTGATTTGGTGGAACCGTAATATGTGTATGTTTAGATCTTGCTCTATGACAGTAGGGAATGTAGATCATTTGATCAAGCTTTATTTGAAAGATAGATTGGTTAGGCTTCCTAAACTGAAAGTAAAGAAAAATGACTTAGCATTTGTTGAGCAGTTTGTCCAGATGTAGCTTCTGTTTGGGTGCTCGGATTGAGCTTGTTTTGTAACTGGTTTGTTGAGTTTCAATAAATTCCTTTTTCATCAAAAAAAAATTATCTAGGAAGAGAAGAAAGCATAAAATTTATACCTCAACCACCTTAGCAGATTTGCATGTTTCTCTACTGTGTCCTGTTTTCAGACAATTGCTGCATGTTTTAACTTGTCCAGTTCTTCGAGCTTTCTTTAAAGCAGCTGAAGGTTCATATGTCTCCCTTCTCCTAGCTTTCTTAAGTCTTCAAGGCAGCTTTGTCTCAGGTGGTGGATCAATTGGGTTGAGTCCTGTCTGAGGCCACATATCTGGACTAGGCATAGGATGCACACTTTATTCATATGCTTTTTGCAACGATTCTTTTTTATAAAATCTGTGGACATAATCAAAGACATTACCTCCCATGAACCAGATAGTAGCTAGTGCATGGCCACAAGGAAGCCCAGATAGTTGAGACCTCCTACATGTACAAGTTCTGAATTCCAAATCGACAACCAAGGCACTACCATTGCTGCATTGAACCTGAAACTCAAACTTGTCAGACCTAGTAACCAGACAATGCTTTGCAACCTCTTTTTGCTTCTCAATTATCGTCAAAATTTTCTTCCCCACAGGTTGAGTCATCTTCTCCAACTTAGCTTTTTTGTTATAAAACTAAGACATCAACCAAAATCTAATTTTATCTAGTAAAGTTATAATTAGCTTGTCGCGAGCATCAAGTATAGCTGCATTGAAACTCTCACACAAATTATTCACCAAAATGTCACATTTTGGGTATTCTGAAATATGTGACTTACTCCATTCAGTGGGGTTCTTCCCTACCAGCCAATTGTAGGCACCATCTGAGACATCCTTGACTTCTTGCATTGCTCAAGCAAACTCAGCTTGTGTTGTAGTATTAGCTACTGCCCACAAAAGTTGCTTAAGTAAAAGCCCAGGATATTCCTTTTTAAAGTTAGCATGAAATGTCTAACACAATACCTCATCTCACACCCACTAAAGATGGCTCCCACTACATTTTGTAATCCTTTCTTACAATCACTCATCATTGTCACCTTGGTAGGACTCAAATTCCCGAGATCATCTTTCAATAGCTCCAAGAACCAGGTCCAAACCTCAATGTTTTTCTTTTCAGCAACACATTAGGCAATGTGAAACATGGAGTTGTTACCTTCAATGCCTACTGCAGCCAATAAAATTCCCCTACAATATCCTTTCAAAAAGTAGCCATCAAGACCAATTAGAGGTCTACAACCCCCCCACCAGTCATCTTTACATGCCTTAAGAAAAATATAAATACGCTGAAATGTCCTTCTCCCATTAACCAAATCAGTTTTCAACTTCACAGTAGAGACAGGATTGGTAGCTAACAACCTTTTACAGTATTCATCAAGAATGGCGTATTGTTCCTTGACAGACCCTTCCAACATCTTCCTTGCTTTTGTCTTGGCTCTATAAAATGTCTAGCTAGACACACGTGGGTACTTGGTCTTTGTAGTTATCTCCCTAAATGCAGTGTATTCCATACTCTGATTTAGCCTAAATTCTTCCAAAAAGTGCTTTGCAAGCCAAGTTGAGGTCAGCTTTTTATTGTCCAAAACAATGCCACAACTATGCTTGTCAACAAGTGTTTTGACCCTCATTGTCTTGCCACCTGTCTTGTTAACTATTGAAGCAAACAACATCCATCCACAATTTGCACCCTTGCACTTAACTCTAACTCTATTTGAATCATTGGCAATAAATACATATTCTCGATCACCTTCAATAAAGTACTCCCTTATTGCATTCCTTAAAATTGTAAGCCTCGCTTTTCGGAGCAACTCCCAGCTCTCCACTATGGTGGAGGAGGTGCCGTGAAGATCTATGAGTGTAAGCAGTACGAGCTGAAAGGCTCCCATACCATTTGGAGGGCAGGGGGCATAGATGCCAAACAAACATGACCCCTATCTATCGTCGTAGAAGATGTTCCTAGGAAAGATTATGGTTCTCAGGTATCCAATCAATTAATCTCCCAAACCAAGGAAGCTTAAGCAGAAATGAAAGAGTAGGGTGAGGGACACTAAATTGAAGGCTTCTCTTGCTCGCTCTAATGCTCTTTTAGTAAACAACGAGTGCAAAAGCCCCTTTAGAGATAAGGGCGAGTACTACATGAGCTCGTTTTGAATTTTGGTTTTCGGGTTGAATTCTTTGGAATCTTTACCAGCATCAAACTCATCATCTGACTTCAATTCGTGTAACTCCTCCTCAGAACATATACCATCTAAGTCTCCATCATCATCATTTTGAGTACAAAAATCTGAAACTGATCGCCATCTCCTCCTGAGGTCAGACTGTGTACCCATCTCTATCTCAGCTTCAACATCTTGCTCAAATTCTTCCTCCTCCAATATGAAATCTTCATCATTCTCTCTTCTACTACAACCAGTTTGCTTTCCTTTCCCTTTTCTATCACGCTAAACTTTGTCTTGGCTCTCCTCAGTTGTATTTTCCCTCACATCAACTTGCTTTCCTTTCCCATTTCTGTCACCCTGAACTAGTTCTTGGTTCTCCTTAATTGTATCTTCCCTCAGATCACCAATATCTTCCTCTGAATCTAAAATCACAACCACCTCTAGTATTTGGTTCTTCATATCACTTTCATAATCCATGTAGTCAAACTTTTCTTCATATTCCTCTTCATCAGGTTCATCAAAGTCAGCACCCTGAAATTCCTCTAAATATTGATTAGCGCCAAACTCTTCTGCTCCCCATCCATGGCTGCATCAATAGGGATACGAACAACATCTACAGGGACATCACAATCATCTGGTAGTTCCTCTCTAATACATCTTTCTAGAGGAGGTAAAGTGGTAGCAGGGACATGTTTAACAACTTCTGAATCTTCCTTCCAATCTAAAGGTCGGACTATTTCAGGAAAAACAAGATATATGTCAATCTTTGTAGCCCGATTCTTCTCAATGTCCTCCACAATTCTTAGGATCTCCTTATCCCCTACCACCATGAAGCCCATATTAAGCACCTTTCCTATTGGTTTGTACAGAAAACCCACTGGAAGTTTATGTCCTAAGTCCAAGGTCATTCCATCCAATTCCATCCTAATGAAGTAATCAGTATCCACCCAATTAACATAATCAACTTTACCTTCTTCATATATTCTATTGCCGAATGGAGTAAACCAGCTTCCCCCATAGTGTATTGCAATAGTGAAGATGTTAGTATGCCCACCTGTTAAATAAAGACAACTCTGGTTTAGAATATTGCCCTAGTCAACAGAAATAAAAATTTCTATGTCAACACTTCACACACACACAAACCGAAACACAATATACTTCACACACTTGAAGAGCAACATAGTCCACCACACGATTAAACCATGGACCACAACAACAAAGATTTCCTCAATAAACAAAACATATATTTCAATGGACCCCACTCTGTCAATTGTATGCACAAGCTTCCCAACAACAATTTGACCCGAATTTAATAATACCTATTGTAAATCAACAAAACTCTCACCCCCAAAAAATTTGAAAACCAATACCCTTCCCCGCCCAAACTGCTCTATACAGAGTATCCTTATCATTCTCCACAAAATATTGTAAAAACAATTTGAGAAGAAATTAAACCCAGTCAACAGGTTCAGTACAAAACAAAAGAACTCACCGTAGTTGGGTGGTTGTTGCTCCAGTTGTCGAATGGTCGGCATTGTGGAGGCGAAGCCGTCATCGTCTCTTCTGTGCTCCTATCGTGAAATGGATGGCTTCCTTGATTGATTTCTCTCAAGCTCCTCCTTTGAACTTTCTAGGTAAAGAATTTTTAGGGATTCATTTGGGTTTCCGATTGTTATATTTTGTGTTATATTCTGAGTAAGGAATTTTTTAGTTTTTTTGTTTTAGATTAGTTTTAGAAATGTTATTAAGATATTAAAAGAAATAGTTTTTGTTAATGGTTAGTTTTTTTTGTTTTAGATTAGAAAATAGAAATATATATTTTTATTTTTTTCAAAATTTAATAATTTAAGAAAATCGGGTTGTGCCACGTGTACCCGGTATACCTCTAACGGCTCAGGGACCAACAGCTGCACCAAAATATTGACGGTGGGCATTATTGCCGCAAATATCCCTATATTTATAATTGATTTATTTATTTATATTATTTTTTATAAATGTGTATATTATGTTTGTGTAGAAATTGAAGGAGTATCTTTTGGAAAATTGGTCATCAAGGTATTTATTTGTTATACCCCGATTTCGAGAATGGGAATTTTGATCTCGAAACTCATGCTCATAAGGTGTAAGCTCGAGACAAGCATAGTCATCATGTGATCAGCAAGTCAGAGACAGTCTCGCTAAGCAGTAAATGTGACAACGTCGGGATTGGGTGAGCTCGGAAACTATGTAGTCTCGGAGGTGTTTCGAGACTATAAGTTAGGCTCAAAACTCACAATGGCAATAGTTCAACACTTGTATAAAATCTCCTGATTCATTTCCTGTCCTCAGACAGAGCGATTCGAGTTCAAGTATTGTGAGCTCGAAGAAGATGGTTTCGTCAACATTACTTGTCGAAAATAGAGGCGAACCGAGGCTACGAGCTCGCGATGGGTGAATGACCACGAAGGCTTATGAGTCAAATGCCTACGCTCGTAAACTGTGTGTGTACATATTTATTGTTGTAAAATCTCTACATTTAAGGGATCCAATGTAATCTGTTATTAATACTAAATATCATGGGATATAACCATGTGCGTAGTAACTAATGCATTTAATAACATTTATTTTAATTGATTTGTATTATATCAACCTGAATTTTGTGGAAAGATATTTGGTAAACCACTCTATAAATAAAGTGAAACCATTCATTTGTAGGGCTAAGAAACAGATATTGGGAAAACTCTGTACAATTGCTTTCAGAAAGCCATCAAAGAATTCCAAGAAACTAATAACACAAACTCGTGGACTAGGCAGATTTTAACTATTGAACCACGTAAAACATCGTGTCTATATTATTTGTTTCCTCTGGTATGTTTAGTTTAATTGCTCTTCGTTTCTAAGTTGACGAAAAATGATGTCAACAGTTTGGTGCTTTTATTGAGAGCTATTAAACAAGACGTGAGCCTGTTTAGTTAGAAAGCCTCTCAAATCATCAATGGCCGTTGCGAGTAACCCTAGTACGGGTGAGAGACCAATGCCCAATATACCTGAGGAGCAGATTCCTTATGCTGAAGATTACCCACAACGGCGTGGAAAGTAGCCCATGGTGGATCCAGATCCTGAACAAAGGAGCGACTCATCCAACTCTCGAGGGCTGTCTACCCCCATTCCTGACGAGGATATGTATTACAATCTTGAAAGATATTATCCAATTGTGGAACTTGAAAATCTTCAACTGCGCAAACAGTTGGCAGAAGCAACAAAACGCAACGAAGAGTTAGCTAGACGGCCTGCGGACGCCCAGGCACCTCCTCGGAGGCATAGGGGACATCCTCGTGGGAGCACGATCGCCAAGAGGGCAGAGCAGGTGCCACCACCAGCATCCTAGCCAGTTCAGCCAAGGACCCGAAGGAGTAATCGGGTTGAGGGTACTGCCAACCCAACTACAGAAGCACAAACAGGAACGGGAAATAACCAAGCCCCCTCAGAGGCTCAGAACCCGAACCCTGATGCTGTGCAAAACAATCAAAAGCCTAACCGTGCAAACTCGGGACCATCTAGGCCAGGCAATGGGAGACAGCCACTGTCACCTATAAGACACCCACCATCACCAATAAGCCACCCCTCGCTAGTCCAGAAGGTTCCATGACCTGCACATCGAGATGGAAATCGACGAGCTAGGCATGGACATGGGAATGAAAGAAAAGCTACCCGAGATCGCAGGGCTCCTTAGCCTTCGGAAAGTCAAATGTCAAGATCAAAAACTGTTGGGACAAGGAGGCCAGCAGGGGACCCACCTCGTAATCACCGAGCGACGAGTTATGTAAGTGAAATCTTGGATTCCACTCGGTCTGTGAGCATTTACAACACGGAATCGAGGCATACGGGGAATCAAGGGAATCACCCTAATCTGCAAGAACACCTAAACCATAATCGAGGTCGAGATAATCCTTCGAACTCGGATCTGTGATGCCATCTGAATGGCCGCAAACAGTCAACGTATAACCCTATACCGAGATAGGGAGCTGGAGTTTTTATTAATGATAACCAAATCCCTCAGGTCCAGACTCGACCTCCAGTGGATTTAGTCCAGGAAATGATTGATCAATTAGAAAGATCATTCAGGCTCCTACATAACGAGCGTAATAGGGACAAAGCGGAAGAGTCTGATGAAGAGCTCAAGCCTTTTGCCCCACATATCTCCAGCACTCTGTTTCCTCAAGGATTCAGGATACCTCATGTCCCGTCATTCGACAGAAACTCAGACCCGAATAGTCATCTGGGTACATTTAACACCATCATGTGAGCGAGCAATATTGGGTACGAGCTCAGATGTATGTTGTTCCCTGCCACACTTAAAGGACTAGAAAAAAACTGGTTTGAGAAGTATAAAAGGCATTCGATCTCGTCTTAGGAATAGTTATCTAAATACTTCAAGAAGAAATTTAAGGCAATGATTGGCATCAGGCCCGAGGCCTCAGCCTTAACAAATTTTCGACAACAACAAAACGAGTCATTGAAGAGTTACCTCACGAGGTTTAACCTAGAAGTGGCCCGAGCTCGAGATGTTGATGATAGCGGTCTCCTGATGACTGTTAGAGCGAGTATACTGCCAGGAAGTCCCCTTTGGGAAGACTTACAAAGGAAACCTATCAGGTCATTAACCGAGTTCAATTAGAGGGCCCAGAGGTTTGTCAATGTAGAAGAGGTGAGGGCAGCACTGAACATGACCTCTCAACCCATAACTACAACAACAAATGTAAACTTTTCCTCCACCTCAGCAGCCCCATCAACTTTGAAACCCTCTGGGGACAACCCTTCCAAAAGGAAGAATAGCGAAGGGAATAACCCCGAGATTGATGGCGGGAAGAAGAAGAAAGGGGACAAATATTTCTCCATATACAAAATATATACCGAGCTCAACGAGTCTCGGGAGAATATTTACCTAGCTAATGAGAACCAGGTCCCATTAAGATGACTTGACCCCATGAGGAACCAAAAGGCAAAAAGGGATCCAAATAAATATTGTAAATTCCATAGAGATATCAGACACAACAAATGAATATCGACAACTGATAGATGAGATCGAAGGCTTGATCTCGAGGGGATATTTCAGACAGTACGTGAGGAACTAAAATACTAATCAAGCCTCGACAAGCCAAAGGGAAACAGCTGCACAACCTGCCCAAAATAATAACTCCCAGGCTCGAGAGGACAAGCAACCCCCTCCGATTGATGGAGAAGATGTAATAACCATCTCGGGGGGACCACATATCGCAGGATCGGGCAGGAACACCCAAAAGAGATACGTGAATGAGCTCAAGACTGGAGGCGGTTCTCCCTACGAACCTGAGTCACAAGCTCCAAAACAATAGAGGGTTGAGACTCAACCCATAATGTTTACTGAAGAGGATGCGTCACACGTCTAGTTTTCCCATAATGACCTCTGGTCTTAACACTCCAACTCGCGAACTGATTGATAAATGGAGCTCGATGAATATCCTCTATAAAGCCACACTAGAAAATATGGGACTCGCGCTCGAGATATAAAAGCATGCGTAACCACACTGTACGGTTTTTTAGGATAAGAGATTGCCTATATGGGATCCATTGAACTCCCCCATGACCTTGGGAGACTATCCAGTCTCGGTAACCAAGATGATGGAGTTTGTCATGGTGGACCTCCCATCGGCCTACAACGTACTGCTCGGGAGACCCGCCCTAGTTGGGCTGGGGGCAGTATCATCTTTTAGGCATTTGGCCATCAAGTTCCCGACTTCTAGTGGCGTCGGGACATTGAAGGGGGACCAGCTTGCGGGAAGAGAATGCTATAGCTTCTCCATTAGGGGAAAGAAGCGAACAAGTGCACAAGCACTTGTCATTATTCAGAACAAGGATGGGACGGTCTTCGGGATAGATGAAGAGATCGACCCCAGGATAGAAGAAAGGGCTGACCTCGAACCTCTAGAAGATCTTGAGGAGTTCAAGCTCGAAGAAAAAGAACCCACGAGGACAGTGAAGGTGGGTAAGAATCTTTCAAAAGAAGCGAAATAACAATTAATATTCTTCTTAAAAGAAAACTAGGATGTGTTCTGTAACAACCCAAAATAACTAATATGGCTTAAGGGCCTTGATTAGTGTGTCGGGAAGGCATAATTGGTTTATGTGTGAATTTATTAACTTAATGCATGATTATATGATAAGCATTCTGGTATGTCTATATAAATGTAAATGTGATTATATGTTATATTTGTGAGAACCACATTATTATGTGGGTAAATCTACAGCATGCGACTTGAGGCGATCCTAGGGAGCTAGCTAGCAGGAAAGTCACAACGAGGCTTAATACTTGACTTGGGACAAGTCAGGGGGTATTTCAAGTATTGAATGGTTGTTTAGGTTACTGGGTTATGGAAATAAATAATTGGAGATATATTTGAGGTTAGGAAGTCTGGGTGGGAATACTGGGGAATTTTACCATTTTGCCCTCGGGGACGTTTCCGGTACCCTGAGCCTCGGGATTAAATTAATTGTCTAAGAATAGACTAAGTAAATCACATAATTCGGTGGAACATTAAGAACCGACCTTCTTCCCTTCTCTCTCTTTCTCTCTCAAAGGAAAACCATTAGAACCTAAGGAAAACTCAGCTGGAAACTCTGTGATTTGAGCTAGAGTTTTGAGGGATTAGTTCAGTTTTAGCAAAGGAATTCAACCAGGACTGAGGTAAGGATTGAATCACACTTTTTGTTGTTTAAATTCTATTGTTTTGATTGAGTTCTAAGAGGTTTTTTTGTTTTTAAATTGAAGACTGAATTGAAGCTAGGAACTTGGGAGTTAGCTCAAAAATTGCTTTGAAAATTGATTCAGCAGTGAAGGTAAGCTCGAATTTATGGTTTAATATTTGAATTCTAATGTTTTCATGGCTGGTTTTAGTGTTCTTGAGCTTTTGGATTTCAAAGATTGAAGTGGGATTTTGATGAGTTTTTAGGCTAGGTTTTCGCTGGATTATGTTGCTGGAATCATGTTAGAAGTCTTGTGATAATTGAGTTATGGAATTAGGATGGTTTTGAGTGAGGTTTGAGAGTTAAAAATGGAGGTTTTTCTGGGTTCGAAGGGGTCAGGCCGCGGCATGGTTCTTGGTGAGCCACGACCCTCTGAAGCGGATGCATGCTGAGGAAGGAGGGCGGGCCGCGGCATGGGGATTGAAGGGCCATGGCCCATGTCTGGCTTTGAGGCGTGGGGGAGCCTCTAGTTGGGGCCATGTCGTGGCATGGGGGGCTTGAGCCGCTGCCCTTAAGGGAATTTGGGATTTTAAGCTTGGGAATTTAACCTAGGGTGCTCGGGATCGAATCTACTACCGTGTTTGGTGGAATTTGATGTTCCTGAGACTAGAACCTTACCTAGAAGCCTTTTTACAATTATTAATGGTATCCCTTATCTTGGTTGTGACTAGGTATAAGCTAGGGGCTCAGGAAACAGATCGTGCTCAAGAGGCATCTCGCGTAACCAGTACATTTGGAAACTAAAGGTAAGAAAACTGCACCCGGTTGTGGATTTATAAAGGGACTAAGGGTTCCCTACTTTTTTGCTTTGTGAAGGATGGTATTATGCCATGTAAAAATTAAACAAATGACCTAAGAGTGCCAAAGTTTACACTAGTGCACAGGACGCGGTGCGGCTCGGCCACTGGTAGTTGAGGACAGCTTATTATGCACTGAGCTTGGTTTAAGCGGGACAGAGTCAGTGGGATAAACAGAGGGTGTGACCTAAGGAGTCGACCCTGATTACCGTGTGATTTTATTGTTATTATTGATTGGTGGATTGTTGTGCTATATAGCTGGGTGTTGATTAGCTAAACCTATGGTTGAACCTTCATGCTTTGTGATTATTGTGGTATGTTAAGTGTATAAACATGCTTAAGGGGTTATCCAAATGTTATTGTTGCTTGTTATATGATATGATATGTTTTCTTTCTTAGCCTTGGCTCACGAGTGCTTTGTGGTGCAGGTAATGGCAAGGGCAAGCTTGACCAGCCTTGATTTGGAGAGCTCTGAGAGCAGAATGTACATGATCAGCTGCTCAGCCACCACGGTTAAGAGGGAGACAGGAACAGGAGAACCAAAAACGTTTGTTTTGCCCTTATAGTGGCTAATGGTTGTTTGAACTCCAGAAATTTTGTAAACTGACTTTTGAATGTTGTTCCTTTTTTGGATCCCATATGTAAAAATATTTAGTTATATGAAATGCACCTTTTGAGAGCAAAACCTTTTAACCCTAGTTCATTAATGGTTTCTGTATCACATTTTTCACTAAATGACTTGATTAGCAAGTCCTGCACCTTTATAAGTACACAGAGTAACGGTCTTGGCTATCCAGGGCGTTACAACTTGGTATCAGAGTTCCTGAAGACCGGCTGGACATGTACATTCACTGTTAGAGACAAGCTCAATTCAGGGTTTGGTAATGTGTATATGTGCTTATATGCTTGTATGCCTGGAATGAGTTGTGGATATTGTTATTCGTTGGATTAATAAGAAGCATGAGATACTGATAGGGCCTGGCCCTTGACTGCTGTGTGAAAATATTGGGGCAAGTTTATTAGCATCGCCGTGCATGTAAATGGATATTTGAATGATTAACTGCATATTGTGTATGGATGAATGTTTATATCTTAGTTGTTGTGTGGTAATGTTGGGGCATGCTTACTAACAATGCCAGTGCATGTGGATAAATTCCTATATCTTAATTGTTTGTGATTGGTTATATTCCTTGGGTGGATTTTGGAGAAGCTTTTACCCTATCATCATGGTCTGATTACCAAGTCGTTGATTGCAGATTGACTTGGATAGCTATGCGTCCAAGAAAATCTACGTGACTTGCCAGCACTAGGTCAGGGACCGGGGGTGATGACCAGGGCCAGATTCCTCTGCCAGTCCCTGAGAACTGGCAGCAACTTATGGCAGATATGCAAGCGCGGTTACAGACCAAGATGAACAGATTCGTCTACTGTGACAGCAGGCTCCATCAGGGAGTGCTACCCCTATTGTACCACCTGCAGTGGTACCAGTTGTATAGCCAAGAGAGGTTGGGAATAGGTGGGAGCCGTTATATGAGCGGTTCAGGAAGCAGCAACCCCCAATCTTTGAGAGAGGGCCTGATCCATTGAAGGTCGAGCAATGGCTGACCATGATTACTACTATCCTGGACTTCATGAGGATAGAGGGACATGACAGAGTGGCATGTGCCACATATATGTTGAGAGAGGACGCCCGCATCTGGTGGGAAGTGGCTTCACAAACCAGGGACATCACTGCTTTGAGTTGGGAAGGATTTAAAGATTTGTTCAGTCAGAAGTACTACAATGTTGCCATTCGGGCAGCAAAAGTCAATGATTTTATGGGTTTGGTGCGGGGCAACATGACAGTTACTCAGTATGCCCTGAAGTTTGAAGGACTCGCAAAATTTGCACTAGACCTTGTGCCTACAGATGTAGCTAGGCAGGACAGATTTATCAGAGGGCTTAATGCTATGATAGCCCGAGATGTGAGGATTACGATGGTTCTTGGGGGGACAACTTATGCCTAGGCAGTGGAGAAGGCTCTTACCGCTAAGGAAGCGAAGAATAAGATCTAGAGGGAAAGTGCAGTAAGGCGGGAGGGCGAGAGTGGTGCCTCCTTATTCTAGGCCAGGTAGGGGCGGAGGCCCCAGTGATTTTAAGAGGAAGACCCCTGACACTTCGACCGCTGTTGGTCCTAACAGGAAGGGTCGGGGTAGTCAGGGTGGCCATCAGGGTGGCGGAAAGGCATGGCAGACCTATCTGGAGTGCCCAAGATGTAGAAGACGCCATTAGGGCGAGTTTCAGGCTAAGGTTTGCTCTGTGTGTGGAACGGTGGGGCACCTCTAGATGGACTGCCCAACAGTGAAGAAGGGGGAAACAAGAAAGGTGGACAGCTTGACTCCAGCTCGAGTGTTCACCTTGACACAGGCAGGGGCTGAGGCTAGTCCCTCGGTAGTGACAGGTTAGCTTTCTAGCGCTGACTCTCCTTTTACTGTATTGATTGACTCTGGTGCTACAAATTCCTTTGTTTCTAGTAAAGTGATTGATAGATTGTGTAGACCTAGTGAGTATCAGACTGTAGGGTTTGGGAATTTATTGCCTACTGGGGATCTGGTAGTTTCTAGGAGGTGGATTAGGGCACTGCCAGTGATGGTTGATAGTAGGGAGCTTTCGGTGGATCTGATTAAGTTATTCATGGAGGACTTTGATATGATCTTAGGAATGGATTGGCTAGTCAGGTATGGGGCAACTATTGATTGCAGGAAGAAGATGGTGACTTTTGAGCCTGAGAGCGTGGATCCTTTTGTCTTCGTGGGTGCGGTATGCGGACCCCGCGTACCCATGATATCTACACTGAGAGCCAGAGACTTGTTACAGGGTGTATGTATAGGTTTTCTAGCTAGTGTAGTGGACACTACCAGGATGTTGCCAGCGGGGCTGGGAGAGACCAGGGTGGTTTGTGAGTTTTTAGATGTATTCCCTGAGGAGTTACCAGGATTGCCATCGCGCAGGGAGATTTGGTTTGTTATTGAGTTAGCACCGGGGACAGAACCAGTATCAAGAGCACCATATAGGATGGCACCAACAGAGTTGAAAGAATTGAAGATACAGCTGCAAGAACTTCTGCATTTGGGATTCATCAAGCCTAGTTACTCTCCATGGAGCGCTCCAGTTTTGTTTGTTAAGAAGAAAAATGGGACTCTGAGGATGTGCATAGACTACAGGGAATTGAACAAGTTGACTATCAAGAATAAGTACCCTCTACCAAGGATTGATGACTTGTTCGATCAGCTGCAGGGAAAGACAATGTTCTCAAAGATTGATCTTCAATCTGGTTATCACCAGTTGAGGATCAAAGATGAGGACATACCGAAGACGGCTTTCCGAACGCGATACTGGCATTATGAGTTCTTGGTCATGTCTTTTGGTTTGACCAATGCCTCGACAGCTTTCATGGATCTGATGAACAGGGTGTTCAAGTTCTTCTTGGATCAGTTCGTCATTGTCTTCATCGAAGACATCTTAGTATACTCCAGTTCAGAAGCAAAGCACGAGCGACATCTCCGACAGGTTTTACAGAGGTTAAGGGAGCATCAGTTATATGCTAAGTTTAAGAAGTGTGAGTTTTGGTTGCCAGAGGTGACTTTTCTTGGGCATATAGTTGGAGCAGAGGGGATTAAGGTGGATCCATCGAAGGTGGAAGTGGTGAGAGATTTGCCGAGGCCAAGGAATGCCTCGGAGGTTCGGAGTTTCCTCGGGTTAGCAGGTTATTACAGGCGGTTTGTAGAAGGATTCTCAAAGATTGCTTCACCAACGACAGAGTTGACATGAAAGAACCAGAAGTTCGTTTGGTCAGAGAAGTGTGAGGACAGTTTCCAAGAATTAAAGCGAGGGCTTATTACTGCGCCTTTACTGAGTCTACCTTCGGAGGAAGGAAAGTTTGTAGTATACTGTGATGCATCAAGGATGGGTTTGGGCTGTGTGTTGATGCAGAATGAGAGGGTTATAGCTTATGCATCGTGGCAGATGAAGGAGTATGAACAGAGATATGCTACCCATGATTTGGAGCTAGCGGCAGTGGTATTCGCACTGAAGGTTTGGCAGCATTACCTGTATGGGGAGAAGTGCGAGATATACACTGATCATAAGAGTTTGAAGTATTTCTTCACCCAAAAGGATCTGAACATGAGACAGAAGCGTTGGTTGGAGTTGGTTAAAGATTATGATTGTGATATTCTCTATCACCCAGGGAAAGCCAATGTTGGGGCAGATGCATTGAGCCAGAGGGCTCGGGGCAGTTATTTAGTTCAGTTCGGATCTCCAAGGAGTTAGCCGATGAGATGACCAGGGCAAGGATAGAGCTAGTGGTGGGTCGGTTGGCCAATATTACCTTGTAGTTGACCCTGCTAGAGCGGATCAAGGAAGGTCAATTGGTAGATGCACAGCTACAGGAGGTTCGATAAAATGTCTTAGCGAGGGTAGCTAAGGATTATTCTGTTTATGAGGCTTGTATGCTTCGCTATCAGGGGCGGATTTGTGTTCCGGCAGATGAAGGGATCAGACAGAAGATACTGGATGAGTCTCGCACTACACCATACTTGCATCATCCAGGTACCACGAAGATGTATCAGGATCTACGGACATTATATTAGTGGCACGGGATGAAGAAGGATGTAGTAGAGTATGTGGCCAAATGTATGACATGTCAGCAGGTGAAGGCTGAGCATCAGTGACCAGCAGGGTAACTTCAGCCTTTGGGTATCTCAGAGTGGAAGTGGGAGGACATTACCATGGATTTTGTTGGAGGTCTACCCCGGACGGTAGGACTTCATGACTCGGTGTGGATGATAGTGGACACATACACCAAGTCAGCTCATTTTCTGCCAGTAAAGTCGACGTACACAGTGGAACAGTATGCAGAGTTGTATGTGAGGGAGATAGTTCGTCTCCATGGGGTTTCTAAGTCTATTGTATCTAATCGAGACCTTATCTTTACCTCCAAGTTCTGGGGAGCTCTGTAGAAAGCTATAGGGACTCAGTTGAAGTTTAGCACAGCTTTTCATCCTCAGACTGATGGACAGTCCAAGAGAACTATTCAGTGTTGGAAGATATGCTTAGGGCATGTGTGATTGACTTTGAGGGATCTTGGAGTAAGTATCTCAAATCGATTGAATTTTCATATAACAACAGTTATCAGTCCACAATTGGAATGGCTCCTTATGAGTTGTTATATGGATTGAAGTGTAGGTCGCCCATTCATTGGGATGAGATGGGTGAGAGGAAGTATTTGGGACCAGACATGGTTTAGAAAACAAGTGAACCTATTGAGAAGATCCGAGCCAGGATGCTTGCTTCACAAAATAGATAGAAAAGCTACGTTGATCCTAAGCGTAGAGACGTGGAGTTTCAGGTTGGGGACCACATGTTCCTATGAGTTTCACCACTGCGAGGGGTGAGGAGATTTGGAGTAAAGGGCAAGCTGAGCCCTCGGTTTGTTGGAACTTTCAAGATTCTGGAAAGGATTGGACAGGTGGCTTACAGGTTGGCCTTGCCACCGTCGTTGTCGAGAGTTCATGATGTATTCCATGTTTCTATGTTGCGGAAGGATATCTCAGATACGACGCATGTATTGAAGTATGAGGACATAGAGTTGCAGACAGATTTTTCCTATGAGGAGCGATCGATTCAGATTTTGGATCGGAAGGATAAGGTTCTACGAAATAAGACAATTCCATTAGTTAAAGTGTTGTGGAGAAATATCAAGGTCGAAGAAGCGACCTAGGAGCTAGAGACAGTGATGTGGGATCAGTATCCCGAGCTATTCAAGTAAATTTTGAGGACGAAATTCTCAGTAGGAGGGGATAGTTGTAAGGACCCAAAATCACTAATATGGTTTAAGGGCCTTGATTAGTGTTTCGGGAGGGCATAATTGGTTTATGTGTGAATTTATTTACTTAATGCATGATTGCATGATAAGCATGCTGGTATGTCTATATGAATGTAAATGTGATTATATGTTATATTTGTGAGAACCACATTATTATGTGGGTAAATCTACAGCATGCGACTTGAGGCGATCCTAGGGAGCTAGCTAGCGGGAAAGTCACAACGGGGCTTAATACATGACTTGGGACAAGTCAAGGGGTATTTCAGGTATTGAATGGTTATTTAGGTTAATGGGTTATGGAAATAAATAATTGGAGATATATTTGAGGTTAGGAATTCTAGGGAGGAATACTAGGGAATTTTACCATTTTGCCTCGGAGACGTTTCTGGTACCCCGAGCCTCGGGATTAACTTAATTGCTTAAGAATAGACTAAGTAAATCACATAATTCGGTGGAACATTAAGAACCGACCTTCTTCCTTTCTCTCTCTTTCTCTCTCAAAGGAAAACCATTAGAACCTAAGGAAAACTCAGCTGGAAACTCTGTGATTTAAGCTAGAGTTTTGAGGGATTAGTTCAGTTTTAGCAAAGGAATTCAACCAGGACTGAGGTAAGGATTGAATCACACTTTTTGTTGTTGAAATTCTATTGTTTTGATTGAGTTCTAAGAGGTTTTTTTGTTTTTAAATTGAAGACTGAATTGAAGCTAGGAACTTGGGAGTTAGCTCAAAAATTGCTTTGAAAATTGATTCAGCAGTGAAGGTAAGCTCGAATTTATGGTTTAATATTTGAATTCTGATTTTTTCATGGCTGGTTTTAGTGTTCTTGAGCTTTTGGATTTCAGAGATTGAAGTGGGATTTTGATGAGTTTTTAGGCTAGGTTTTCGCTGGATTATATTGCTGGAATCATGTTAGAAGTCTTGTGATAATTGAGTTATGGAATTAGGATGGTTTTGAGTGAGGTTTGAGAGTTAAAAATGGAGGTTTTTCTGGGTTCGAAGGGGTCGGGCCGCAGCATGGTTCTTGGTGAGCCACGGCCCTCTGAAGCTGATGCATGTTGCGGAAGGAGGGCGGGCCGCGGCATGGGGCTAGAAGGGTCGTGGCCCGTGTCTGGTTTTGGGGCGTGGGGGAGCCTCTGGTTGGGGCCATGCCGTGGCATGGGGGGCTTGAGCCGCTGCCCTTAAGGGAATTTGGGATTTTGGGATTTTAAGCATGGGAATTTAACCTAGGGTGCTCGGGATCGAATCTACTACCGTGTTTGGTGGAATTCGATGTTCTGGAGACTAGAACCTTACCTGGAAGCTCTTTTACAATTATTAATGGTGTCCCTTATCTTGGTTGTGACAAGGTATAAACTAGGGGCTCAGGAAACAGATCGTACTCAAGAGGCATCTCGCGTAACCAGTACATTTGGAAACTAAAGGTAAGAAAACTGCACCTAGTTGTGGATTTATAATGGGACTAAGGGTTCCCTACTTTGTATGCTTTGTGAAGGATGGTGTTATGACATGTAAAAAGTAAACAATCGTCCTAAGAGTACTGAAGTTTACACTAGCGCACAGGGCGTGGTAGCTGAGGACAGCTTATTATGCACTGAGCTCGGTTTAAGCGGGCTGGAGTCAGTGGGATAAACAGAGGGTGCAACCTAAGGAGTTGACGCTAATTACTGTGTCATTTGATTGTTATTATTGATTGGTGGCTTGTTATGCTGTATAGCTAGTGTTGATTAGCTGAATCTTTGGTTGAACCTTCATGCTTCGTGATTATTGTGGTATGTTAAGTGTATAAACATGCTTAAGGGGTTATCCAAATGTTATTGTTGCTTGTTATATGATATGATATGTTTTCTTGCTGGGCCTTGGCTCACGGGTGCTTCGTGGTGCAGGTAAAGGCAAGGGCAAGCTTGACCAACCCTAATTTGGAGAGATTTGAGAGCAGAATGTACATGATCAGCTGCTCAGCCGCCACAGTTGAGAGGGAGATAGGAACAGGAGAACCAGAAACGTCTGTTTTGCGCTTAGAGTGGCTAATGGTTGTTTGAACTCCGGAAATTTTGTAAACTGACTTTTGAACGCTGTTCCTTTTTGGGATCCCATATGTAAAAATATTTTGTTATATGAAATGCACCTTTTGAGACCAAAACCTTTTAATCCTAGTTCATTAGTGGTTTCTGTATCACATTTTTCACTAAATGACTTGATTAGCAAATCCTGCACCTTTATAAGTACACAGTGTAGCGGTCTTGGCTATCCAGGGCGTTACATGTTCGCATGGTCACACTCGGACATGGTGGGAATCATTCAGAATGTCATGAGCCGCGCGCTTAACATTGACAAAAGCTTCCCCCCGAAGCAACAAAAGCGAAGACTCCTGGGCGAAGTCTTATACTTGTACCTCGCTACAACCGAGCACGCCATTAGTGTCGTGCTCGTTCGAGAAGACAATAAGGTTATTGGGGGCAGAATTGAGATACCCTTTAATGGAAAAACTAGCTCTTAGCCCGATCCACTCATCTCGAAAGCTCTGACCTTATTTCCAAGCACACCCTAATCATGTGCTAACTGACCAGCCACTACGACAAGTTTTATCGAAGATTGTTAAAGTGGGTTGTCGAACTCTGACAATTCAAAATCACATATCACCCGAGAATGACCATAAAGAAACAAGCCCTGGCGAATTTCATTGTAGAGTGTATTGAAGTGTCTAACGACGAAGTAGTAACCCCAGCCCGCGAGTTGTGGAAACTTTATGTCGATGGATCCTCCAACGAAAATGGATTGGGGGCAAGCATCATACTGATCACTCCAGCAGGAATTCGATTTCATTCCACTTTAAGGTTCAACTTTGAAGCATCGAATAACGAAGCTGAATACGAAGCATTATTGGCAGGACTTCGAATAGCCAAGGAACTCAGAGCTAAGGCTATACATTTCTATAGTGATTCACAGCTGGTGGGCAACAAAATGTTATGGGAATATCGAGCTCGTGGCATAAAGATGGCTGCGTATCTAGAGAAAGCCAAGGATGTGCTCGGACAGTTCGAGTTCTACGCTATAGAGCAAAATCCCCGAGAACAAAATTCAAATACAGACGCGCTAGTCAGGCTCACCACAACCAGCGAGGTCAATACATTAAATGTGATCCCAGTAAAGTTTCTATCGACCCCAAGTATCAATGATTTTGAAGAAGGCAACGTATGCATGGTAGATTCTCAACCTACCTGGATGACCCCAATAGTCGATTACCTCGAGACTGGAATTCTCCAAGAAGAATGGAACGAGGTTCGAAAACTAATGTATCAGATCCTGAGGTACACTATTGTGGAAGGAAGGTTGTATCGTAGAGGGTATTCTATGCCATTACCTCGATGTGTAACTCTACCCGAGGCAAAGAAAATTCTAGAAGAAATTCATGAAGGAATTTGTGGAGATCAAACTGGGGGCATAGTCTATCCAAAAAGGTAATAAGGCAGGGGTATTTCTGGCCCACAATCAAGGCATACGCATTTGAATATGTCAAAAGATGCGATAAGTGTCAGCAATTTGCTTCAATTCCATGAGTTCCACCTATCGAGCTAACCATGCTGACCTCCCCATGGCCATTTGCGGTGTGGGGAATCGATCTTATAGGCTCGATACCAACAGGCAAAGGTGGAGTGAAGTTTGTTGTGGTCACGGTCGATTATTTCACGAAAAGGACCGAGGTCGAACCCCTGGCTACAATTACCTCAAAAAAAAATTTAGACTTTGTGGTAAAAAATATCATCTGCCAATACGGAATGCCTAGAAAGATAGTGTCAAACAATGGTACCCAGTTCAACAGTGACTTATTTACCCATTTCTGCGAAAAAAATGGGATAATAAAAAGTTTCTCCTCCGTCGCCCATCCCCAATCAAATGGCCAGGTCGAAGTAGTCAACAAAACCCTTAAAAACTCTATAAAGAAAAGGTTGGAGGAGGCTAAAGGAAGATGGCCTGAGGAGTTACCCCAAGTTTTTTGGGCCTATTGAACCACAGCTCGAACTTCGACAAAACATACTACCTTCTCCCTAGCATATGGATGTGAGGCCATGCTGCCGATTGAAGTCAAAATTCCTACAATAAGGAGCCATGCCTACAATCAGGCCTCGAACCAATCCCAGCTCGAAGAAAGTCTAGACCTTATTGAAGAAAGATGAGATGAAGCTCAATTGAAAAATGCCGCATATCAGCAATGGCTACCATAATTTCAAAAGAAAGGTTTGACATAGAAAATTCGGATTGGGATACTTGGTATTAAGATATGTATTTCTGGCTATAAGGGACCCGTCTGCTGGGATACTCGGACCTAACTGGGAAGGATCTTACCAGATCGAGTCTATTATCCGACCTGGGGTTTATAAATTGGCGAGATTGAACGGAGAATTGGTACTACGAGCTTTGAATGGTGAAAATCTATGACATTACTATCAATAGTGTAGGAATAATGTTTTATTGCAACCAAGATTGTTTATTTTTCAGACTTTTTATTAATAAAGTGTTGAATTTTGCTCAAAAGTTATTCTCCTTATTCAATGTTGTATTTTTTGCTAACTCTCTTAATCCAATAACCTATGGTCACACTCATAGGATATTAAGGGGGCAACAGTGGTATACAATAATACCATAAGTTTGAACAAATAACATAGAATAAAAATGTATGGATCATTAACCCGACATAGAAGTTACAAGTGTCTGGATATAACCAAATGCGCGAGCTAAGATGATCTAGACATAACCATATTATCAAAATTATAAGTGTCTGGATATAACCACATGTGCGAGCTAAGATGATATGGACATAACCAGATTATCAAAATTATAAGTGTCTGGATATAACCAGATGCGCGACCTAAGATGATCTGGACATAACCAGATTATCAAAATTATAAGTGTCTTGATATAACCAGATACGCGAGCTAAGATGATCTGGACATAACTAGATTATCAAAATTACAAGTGTATGGATTACAAACAAGACATGAGCTAAATAAGTTTGGAGCAAACCAGCTAAAACTAATTGATAGAAAGTTGGAATATAAATAAACCTAGTTCGAGTTAAGTCAAGTTCGCGGCTGGAATATTTTGCAAAAAAAAAAATAGTTTCGACCTCACAACCTTGGGAAGCTACTCGAGGAAGAGGAAAAGTGACTAGAAAAGCAAGATATAACTAAACTACTAACCTTACATGCCATATATGCACTTTCGAGTGCATGGTGAAAGTAAGGTTCGACCTTGACAAATAATGAGATCAAACATGGATACATCACGTAAACTGTGCATGAATGCATTGAAACTCGAACTTAAATCCAACAGATGTGTTTGTACGAATAAACAAACATAAAAGCAAACCTTTAATATAAGATGCTTGAAATATTTCGACCCATAAATGTGAAGAAAAAATATTAAAGTAAAAGTTGAATGGAAAATTAAGTGTATAAAGGTTTTCGAGCAAAGAAAATCATATATGTAAAGATTGAAATTGCTATTTGAACAAACATAAAATAGCCCTAAAATGAGCTATAAATTGTCTTTGCCCCAAGGGCTTAAAATAAAAAAGGTATTACAAAAAACTTAATGGGACGTAGCCAATGACCTCGCTTTTATAAAGTAGGTGCATCCCCCTTAGCAGCATCAGGCTTCTCTACCGTATTTTTGCCTCCTCCTTGGCGTCATCCTCATCCATCCAAGCCTGCCACCTCTCAAGGAACTCATCTTTGAGAGTGTCCTGAAAGCTAGTATCGAGATCAGCATTGTTGGCCCAGATACGGTACATGGCCATATCAACAACATGATCTTTCTTCCGCTTAAACTCCTCAAGAAGGCGAGCCTTCTCACCCTCAATTATATCGAAGGTGGCCTTCTTCTCCCCCTTGAGCTTGGTATTCAGCTCTTCAAGCTCCTTGATTCTAGAGTCCCTCTCCCTGATTTCAGAATCCTTAGCCTCCAGCTTTGACTCGAGCTCAGACTTCGTGGCCTTAAGCTCATTTGCGAGCTTTATCTAGAGGGTCTTCGCCTCCTGAGCATAGGATAAGCTCGAGGGGACTTCATTTTTCAACTTGTAGTTAGGCTGAGAAAATGCGGCAAAGGCCTGTATACAAATAAAAATGGGTTAGAACACATACTGAATAAATCTGAATGGGCAACATGACAGAGTAAAAAGAATTACCGAGGTGAGGAGCTTGCTGCCCTTGTCATAAAATGTGTTGTTGTCTTGGCAAGAGGTAAGGAATTTCCATTGAGGGGCGCCAAGGTTGCTGAAACTTTGGCCAACTCGGGATAGTACATCTGAGCCCAAACTGGCTCCGTGTTTCCCCGTGGCGTTGTCGATCACATACTCAGGGGAATGGGTCGAAATCGACAACAAGCGTTCCCGAGTGGGAACCAACTTCTTTGGAGCCGGAGCAGTCTGTTGCAAAGTTTGAATGGTAGGAGGAGGTGGGGTGAGCAAGACCTAGGTGGCTACTCTGACCTCGGGGTTTGGATCAGCAGGTAGGCTCAAGCCATGGGCACCCGAGGCAGGAGGCGTTGCCTCGGATGTCTTCAAAATTTTAGAAGGGTATCCCGCTCTCTGCAATGCCCTCGGACGCTTGCTCTGCTTAGCTCCCGAGCGGTGGCTGAGCACTTTATCAAGATCGAACTCCATGTCGCCTGCACATGCACAATTTACACATTAGTGAACGAGCTTAAACTACAAAAAGAAGCAAGGCTAAAGTCAAAAGAAACCTAACTGGAACCCTCCCCCGAGCTTGTGCTCGGCGACCAAGTAATCCCCCTATCTTCAGAGGCGGTTGGGGGAGTCCCTTCCCTGCATGTAGGTGACAGCCTCGAAAGGTCTCTATAGTCGTTGGTCCCATATTGAACAACGACACCATCCCAAACTTCGTTTATACTATACATAGTTTGGAATCTGCCTAACCAACTATCGAACCTATGTACCTTATGATCTACCAAGGACCAAACATGAAAGTTATCTCTGGAATTCAGCAATTTCAGTGTCTACAAATGAATTTCTCCAATCTATTTATAGATTGGTTTACAGAATATCTCCCATCGCATTTCGGGGGGTTATGATTCAAATTTTAACATAAATACAATTAAATACATATAAATATACAATACGGTATTAATCCCTTGATATTTGGGATGTATTAACAGATTACATCAAATCCCCTAGATATAGGGATTGTCAAGCAGTAACCATATTCACAATAGGCTATCGATCTCAAACCTTTGAATTATATATCTTCGAGATCAGCAAAACATCACGAACTCGCTACCTCAGCTTCCCTCGGTCTTATCAAGTAACTTTATTGAAGTCGTCTTCTCCGAGCTTGCAAATGCCCGGGCTCGAACCTTCTTGACTAATGCCAATACAAACAGACCAAGAAAATTAAACAAGTGTTGAACCCTTGTCACAGTAGCTTTGAGCTTGTCTTGTAACCTCGAAACACTTTCGAGACCACGTGGTTTCGAGCTTACCAATTACGACGTCGTTGTTTTAATATTGAACGTGATTGTCAAACTTAATTATCATTAATGTTGATCTCATGGAAAGTTTGCTTACTTTCGAGCTCACACTTTATGAGCTTGACTTTCGAGATAAAAATTTCTATTCTCAAAATTTGGGTGTAACATTTTGCCCCCTCAAAAGTATTAGTTTGAATCCTATGAGAAGGAAACTTTTGAACTGCTACTTTAAAAAATTATGCCACCTACCACACTCAAGTGTGGACACACGTCAGCTGAGGATTGCACGCTCAGAGTACTTGAGTACCTTTTACATCTGCTCACATCCTTTCATATCCCATTTTTTCCGCCATTAGCACGTTTATACCCCATCTGTTGGATCACGCCCCAAATCAAACAGATGGCCTAGATGTGTTCACCTTTTGACCTCCCCTGAGGTCTATATATATACGCCCACTTCGCCTTCCTCACTTTTACTTTACATTCTTCAGAGAAAAAAAAACTCACACCAGAGAACCAGAGCCTCATCTCTTCTTTAAAAAATTTCATTGCATGTTCTAAAAACCAAGAAAACAATCTATCTCCAGCATATTCGATTCTGTGAAGCCCTTCTTGCTACCAACATTCTAGTCGGCAATTTCTCTGTACCTGCAGACGTTTGTGTGTAAGTTCCCTTTCTTCACCCTTGCTCTGTTATTCATGTGTTTTTACGTACTTCTCTATTATACGAATTTGGTTTGTGCACCCTCATCTAGTTTTTGCAATGTGGTTTATTTGGTATTACACAAATTTTTTATTCGAAGTTTTGGAATCACGGTTTTCAACCCAGATTTTCTTAGTGCAAAAAATGCAATAATTGGGTTATTTTGATTATGAGTAGCATTTCGTGTAAGCCAAAAAATAAGGGTTTTGATTTAGGGTTTTAACTGCACAAATCCCAAAAATATCACCTTTTTGGGTAACCGTCAGCTTTATCCCTGAAAATCCGAGATTCCTTGAAACTGGTAACCACTTCCCCACTTTCACGTGTGAGTACACGCTCAAAGCCCAAACTTTACAATAGTTTGGGGCTCACCTTCGAGTTCATCTTACTATTTTTAGACTTCAGTCTCGATTGAGGTAATTTCATGATCTCGAACTTTCGAGTTCGAATCATCAAAATTACATTTTCTTTGTGATTTCCTATATACTGGGCATTCACCCTTTTCTTTCTTGTTAGATGTCGTAGTATTCTGAGACTTGGTGGGGGCCCGAGCTCGCTATTCCTTACTTCCCATCAACTCCCAGTCCTGAATCACCCTTCACACGAAACCAGGGCCTGATACGCGAGCATAGAGAAAGGTGCGAACAAGAAGATATCTGAGATCGGTTTCGACGCAAAATCGACGAGGTCAAAGAGAGAAAGAGAAGAATAGTCTGAGTCACAGTTTACCCAGATCCAGACCTCGAAATCAAACCAATTCCACTAGATCCCAAGCTCAAAGTCACCATCGCCTTTGAGCCTGGTGCACTTTCATTCTCACTGATGGAAAATTTTTAACATCCTTCCACTTCCCAAGTCGCTTCAATTCCTACCTCGAAAGAGGAATTCTTCAAGACTGAGCACTATTGGAGCTCTGTCACTTCTACTAGCCAGATATCTGAGCTGCTGGCTTACCACAGACTTAAGCTTTCTGGCACCCTAATGTGCTGACCTGCGGCTTCGAACGAACGGAGTTGCTTCGCCCCGGGAGATGGAAATCCCAACGGTAAAATCATGCTTGCCGTGTGGAGTCGTGAGCATATGAAGGCAAGGGCTATGCTACCCCTGAAATCATACTTCAAAGATTTTCTAGACTTTGTTGGGCTCGCCCCATTCCAGCTCCAAACTAATTCCTTCAGGGTGTTATTAGCCCTCAAGTCGCTATAGCACGAGCTGAAATGGGAAGGGCCTTCGCCTCAAGAGATATTATATCTCTTTTGCCTCAAAAGCAACCTATCTCGAGCTCATGGAGGGGATGGCTTTTATTATTTATCGAGCTACCTAAAGGAAAAAAAAAATCTCTTGGGGGTTATGCAAAATCATCCCCCAAATTTCAAGCTCGCCTTCTTCTGGACGGACGACCTCGCCCCTTCTAGATTTTACTCTTTTCAACATATCCGTAAGTACTTTTCCACACTTATCCCTCCCCTAGTTTTTATTAGTTAGGCTCGGGATATTGATACTGTTACACCTAGATTTCGAGCATGAGGAATTATGATCCCAAAATCTAGGCTCATTAGGTGTAAGTTCGAAATATGCACAGTCCTCATATGATCCTTCAGTCAGACAGTTTCGCTGTAAATGACAATCTCGTGAGCTTGAGAAGTATGTAGTCTCGAAGATGATTCGAGTGTATGAGGTAAGCCTCCAACAACAAAGGGTTCAATACTTGTATAGATTTCCTAATGTATCTCTTGCCCTCAGTCAAGATGATCCGAGCTCGATAAGCATAAGCTCGAATATGATGACTCCATCAATAACTTGTTGGGAGTAAAGGCAAAGCAAGAATGGCGAGCTCGTGATTGGAAAATAATCTCGAAGGCATAATAAACCCAGTATCTAAGCTAGTCGGTTACATGTGAATGTATTCATTGTTATAACTTCCCAATGTTTAAGGGATCTAGTGTGATATTGTTATTAAATCCCACATTTTATGGGATATTACTGTGTACGTAGTAAATAATGTATTTATTTGCATTATATTCACAAAATATCTTCCTGAAATATGTGGGAACGAATTCTGACCTTCTCTATAAATAGAGAAGGAAACTCCATTTGTAAGAGAGGGAAAGACTGAGATTTGGAGAGAAAACTCTGGGCAACTATTCTCTGAAAGTTTCTAGGAAACTCCAAAGAACTAATAATATAGACTCATGGACTAGGCAGATTTTTAATTGATGAAACATGTAAAAACATCTTGTTTTCATCATATTATTTCACTTCCTCTGGTATATTCTTGTTTAATTGCTCTCCTTCTTAAGTTGACGAAAAATGACGTCAACAGATACTTAGTTATTCCTGTAGCCAATTACCACCGCCCCACCCCATCAGAAACGATGGTGAAGCATAGGGCAGCCTTTCTCCACCTGCCCTATGGTCGGAGATCCATGTTCTACCTTCTCCACAAAGATCGGCTCCGAGTCTGCGGCCTCTTAGAGGAAGGCCAGTCTACGGATGACTCGGCTTACCACAAGTACCTGAGGTGGGACCACGTGCCACTTCCCAGTGACAAACTTCCCCCCAAGAGAAGGTCTTCGAGCTTGCGGACTCATGCCCCTGTAGTCCGCGATCACGATCGTCCTGCCTCGGGCAACGAAGCCCAAGACAAAGCCTCACCAAGCTCGGGTGATGGAGGTAAAGTAGTGCTCAGCTCCTCCATGTGGTCTCCCTCTATGCTTAAGCACAAACTCGATGTATTGATCCTCTTTCTGGATCTTAGGGATAATTTTTATGTGTGCTCTTGGGTAGCTTATAGAGTGCGTAGGTTTGATAGCTGGTTAGGTAAGTATCAAACTATGTATAGTCTGAATGAGGTCTGGGATGGGGTTGTCGTTCAGTACAGAACCAACATATATAGAGACCTCTCGAGGCTATCTCCTACATATAGAGATGGGACTCCCACAACATCCTCAGAAGATAGGGAGATCTCTTGGTCGCCGAGCTCAAGCTCGACTGAGGGTACCAGTTAGGTTTATTCTATCCTTAGTATTACTTCTTTTAGTAACCTTAGCTCGATCACTAAAGTGACTTGTGATTTTTGTTGGTGATATGGACTCTGATCTCGACAATGTGCTTAACCGCCCCTTGGTGGCCAAGGGAAGCAAACGCCCAAGGGCATCTCAAAGAAGAGGGCGTCCCTCCAAAGTACCCAAGAGATCCAAGGCGGTCCCTCCAGTCTCGGTAGTTCATGGCCCAAACTAGGCTGCTGACCTTGATCCCGAGATTGGGACAACTACCAAAATCGAGCTAGTGGCACCCTCAGACCCCCTACCTCCTCCTCCAGTCTGAGTCACCCAACAGACTCCTATTGCCCCAAAGAGACAAGTTCCCACACGGGAATGACTTTTGTCAATCTTAACTCACGTCCCCGAGTACGTGCTTGATAATGCGGCGGGGTCGCATAGAGTCAATCTGGGCTCGGATGTCCTATCCCGTGTTGGCCAAAGTCTCAGCAAACTCAGTGCCCCTCAATGGGAGTTCGTCACCTCCTGTCACGATACCAACACCATTTTCGACAAGGGTGGTGAACTTCTAACTTTGGTAAGTCATTTGTACTATAATCTTGCTATACAAACTTACGCTATATGTTTAATAACTCGTATATGTTTTTGTGTACAAACATTCGCTTCAATTGTTCAACACAAGTTGAACAACGAGGTGGCTGTGAACCGGGCACATGCTCAAGAGGCCAAGGACCTCCAACTGAAGCTCGCGGACGAGCTCAAAGCAACAAAGCTGAAGGCGCCCAAACATGAATTAAAGCTAAAGGCTGCCCTGGAGTCTACTCACAAAGTGTCTAACCTCGAGTCAATTATGGGAGTGACCTTGAAAGAAGTCGAGGTCAAGAATTCTGAGATCAAGGAGAAAAACTCCAAAATTAAGGAACTTCAAGAGTTGAACTCCAAATTGGAGGAGGAAAAGAAGGCAACCTTCAAGATAATCGAAGGTGAGAAGGTCCGCCTTCTTGAGGAGTTCAAGATCAAGAAAGATCACACCATAGACATGGCGATGTATCGAATCTAGGTGAACAATCCTGACCTCGACACCAGCTTCTTAGAGAACTTAAAGGCCGAGTTCGTTGACAAATGGCAAGCTCGGCTTGAGGAAGAGGAGAACAAGCTCGAAGCTAAGAAGACAACACCCGGTGCTGCTGGTAGGGAAGCGTCTACTTCATGAAGGCGAGATCATGGGTTGTGTCCCATTCAAATTTTGTAATTATTTTTTTTATATATATGTTCCCTTGGGGAAAAGAAAATACATAGCTCGATTTAGAGCTATTTTTATTAAATAGTAACTAATCTTTATGCATATAGTTTTCTGGCTCGAAAGTCTTTTATGCATTTGATTTTATTTTCAGCGTTTTGCCTTAATATTATGCTCTACATTTCTAGGTCAAAATATTTCGAGCGTGTTATATTAAAGACTTGCTTTTATATTTGTTTATTTGTACAAATACATCTATTGGATTTAAACTCAAATTTTAATGCACTCATGCATAGTTTTATTCAGAGTATTTGTGTTCGACTTTGTTAATGTCAAGGTCGATCCTTACTTTCACCATGTACTCGAAAGTACTTAATTAGTATGTAATTTTAATAGTTTAGTTATATCTTGCTTTCTTAGTCCCTTTTTTCTCATCCTCGAGGTTACGAGATCGAGACTTATTTTGCAATACTTTCCATCCTTGGGATCGACTTTAGTTCACAGTTGGTTTTAAATTCCAACTTATTTTATCTGTCGCTTAGGTTGGTTTGTTCCAAACTAATTTAGCTCGTGTTTGGTTAGTGATCCATACACTTGAAAATTTTATTGTCGGGTTAAGTCCAGACAGTTTTAGCTCGTATGTATACTTATAAACTTTTATGTCGGGTTAATGGTCCAGACATTTTATAGCTTATGTGTACACTTATAAACTTTTATGTCGGGTTAATGGTCCAGACATTTTTAGCTCGTGTGTACACTTATAAACTTTCATGTCGGGTTAATGATCCAAACATTTTATTTTATGTTACTTATTTTTCAAACCTATGGTATGATTCATATACAACTTATGCCCCCTTAATATCCTATGAGTGTGATCATAGGATATTAAATTAAGAGGGTATGCAAAAAAAATATAACATTAAAAGAGAATACAATTTTTGAACAGGATTGAGAATGTTGATTAATAAAAAGCAGAAAAAATAAACATGCTTGGTCACAATGAAAACATCACTCTTACATTATAGATAATAAGGTCGTAGATGTTCACCATTCCAAGCTAGCGACACCAACTCTCCATTAACCCTTGCCAGTTTGTACACCCCAGGCCAAATGATGGACTCAATCTGGTAAGGTCCTTCCCAGTTAGGTCCAAGTACCCCGACAGACAAGTCTTGTGTAGCTAAAAATACACGCCTTAGTACCAGGTCCCCCAATCCGAATTTTCTCTCTCGAACCCTCTTGTTGAAGTATCTAGTAGCTCATTGCTAGTATGCAACATTTTTCAATTAGGCTTCATCTCATCTTTCTTCAATGAGGTCTAGACTCTCTTCGAGTTGGGATTGGTTCGAGGCTTGATTGTATGCATGGCTCCATATTGTAGGGATTTCGACCTCAATAGGCAACATGGCCTCGCATCCATAAGCTAGGGAGAAAGGAGTGTGTCCCATTGAAGTTCGTGTTGTGGTTCTATAAGCCCACAAGACTTGAGGCAATTCTTTGTGCCACTTCCCTTTTGCCTCCTCCAACCTTTTCTTTATGGAGATCTTTAAGGTTTTATTCACCGCTTCAACCTGGCCGTTTGACTGGGGATGGGTCATAGAGGAGAAACTCTTTATTATCCCATTTTTCTCACAGAAATGGATAAAAAGATCATTGTTGAACTGGGTTCCATTATCTGATACTATTTTTTTGGGCATCCCATATCGACAGACGATGTTTTTTTACAACAAGTCTAAGATTTTTTTTGAGGTAATAGTGGCCAATGGTTCCGCTTTGGTCCACTTTGTGAAATAGTAGACCGCGACCACAACATATCGTACTCTGCCTTTTCCAGTTGGCAATGATCCTATGAGATCGATTCCCCATACTGTGAATGGCCATAGGGAGCTCATCATGGTGATTTCGGTAGGTGGATCTCGTGGAACTGAGGCAAACTGTTGGCATTTATCACATTGTTTAATATATTCGAATGAGTCTGCCTTGACTGTTGGCAAGAAATACCCCTGTCATACCACCTTTTTGGATAGACTATGCCACCTAGTGTGATCTCCACAAAACCCCTCATGGATTTCTTCCAAAATTTTCTTTGCGTTGGGTGGAGTGACACATCGGAGTAATGGCATAGAGTACCCTCTTCTATACAACCTTCCTTCCATAATAGTGTTTCTTGGGATCTGATACATCAGCTTTCTAGCCTCGTTCCGATCTGCTAGGAGACTTCTAGTTTCGAGGTAGTCAACTATTAGGGTCATTCAGGTTGGTTGTGAGTCAATCATGCATATGTCTTCATCGTCAGGCTCGCTAATACTTGGGGTCGGTAGAAACTCTACTGGGACCACATTCAGTGTGTCAGCCTCGTTAGTTGTGGCGAGCCTGGCCAATGAGTCTGCATTTGAATTCTGTTCTCGGGGGACTTGCTCTATAACGTATAATTCGAACTGTCCAAGTGCGACTTTTACTTTTTCTAGGTACGCAGACATTTTTATGCCACGAGCTTGATATTCGCCCAAGACTTGGTTAATCACTAGCTGTGAGTCACTATAGCAATGTATAGCCTTTACTTTGAGCTCTCTGGCTATTTGCAGTCCTACAAGTAATGCCTCATATTCAGCTTCCACTACAACAATTATGCCCATATATTACATTAAAATATAGCATATTTTAATAAGTGTTATTGTCGCATGTTAATAGAAAAAGGTGGAAAATGGGCGGTAAATGAAATACTAGGCGCCAAATGAAACACAAAAGCAATCTCTAAGATTGAATCCCTAATTACTCTACACGCCTCCTCTGTTTCTCTCTCACACTCAGTAACTCTCTCTCTCTCTCTCTCACTCGTTCAATCTTTCTTTCTTTCTCTCTATTTGTTGCAGGTGTGTAACAAGGTGATGGGGCCTGCGGCTTGGGTCGTGTGACAGGGAGGCTCGACTCTTGGGTCTACGGCGTGGCTGTCTTCCTCCGTCTCATCTACCACAACTTCCCTCCCCATGTTTCGCCGACTCCGACGGAGATTGACTTGCAGAGCAATGGTCCAGCAAGCTGTACAGGGAGGAGCTCCAGCTGCTTACGCCCAAGAAATGGAGAGGCTAACCGCTAAAGAATCCCTTCTTCTTGCTGTGAGTCTCAAGATTTAAGAATTTGTGTATTGTAGTTGATAAGACCTAGCATTTGAGCTTTGAATTTGAGATTATTTATTTATTCAGTTTAAGGATTCTGGGGGTTTTTCCAAGCTTCAATTTTTATGGGATTTTTACTTGTTCAAGCTAATCAGGTCGCCATTCTTGGAGGGTCGGTGGGATTTTTTTCAGGGCTGATGTCTTCCACGCAGTAGTTGAGGTGAGTCTTTCTTTGATTTAGAAAGCGATTTTTTCATTCTTTGTTTCAATTTGTTTGGCAAAAGAGATGACTTGCGGCTCATTAGATTATTTTGCATATGCTTTTTTTCTTTTTGATCTTTCTCTCACTCTTTTCCCTCGTTGAAGAATAGCAAAATAAAAAGGGTAATCTTTTTTTCTCCTTCGACATTGACAAAGAGTTTATGATTTTTGTTAATATTTTTCACATGCAGCAATAATTCAAAGTTTACCCATACCAGTTTAGGTCAATGTATATCATGTGCCCATAATAATAATAAGAAATTATAAACTAACATATGATACTGAACACTACTTGAGTTGTCAACTCAAATTACAAGTTACTGAACTTTGATCACTCATAAGAAGTTAATTCAAGTAGTGATGAGCACCCATACCAGTTTCGTCCATTGCTGCCTGCTATGATGTGCATAATCTCTTTTCTTAGCTGTGGTTATCTCTGTTTTTGGTCTTGATGATTAACTGTTATATGGTTTTTTTTTGTGTTACAATTTGTACTTGTTTCTGTTATAAAGAAATAATAGTCTGGTTGTTTTCAATATATTGTTTTGGGTTATCTTTCAGGAGAGTTTTGGTTGCGTTGGACTTTGTCAAAGAAAATTTGTCAGGGTTATATTTCCCATTTGATCTGTGACATTCCATATTCCAATTTCTTCTATGTTGACCAACCCTCTTTGACCCATTTTCTCTGTATTTTGGTTTGTATAGGCACGAAGTTCAAAATTACTTTGTGTTAATAATAAAAGGAGAAAAAAATGGCATCTTTATTTTGTGTTAATAATGTTAAAATCAGAAGCTTCTAATTTTGAAAGATGAGAATATACTAACTTGGCCATGTTTATTAATCTTCCCAAAGTCTTAATACTTCATATGGTTTAAAGATGATTTGAGCACTGATACCATTGTTATTAGCCCAAGTTTGCAGTGAGAAAAGGTTATGGTTGGAATCTGAAGCTAATGATTTTTGACATTTTTACTGCAATAACGAGAAAGATTTAGTATGTTCATTATAGAAGCTATATATTCGACATAGCAACAATAAATTAGCTCAATGTGATTTCAATCCACTTTACCATTAAATTTGTTTTATGCATTGTAGAGTGTAGTTTTTGAATTTGAATCATGGACTTTCTATTTATCTTGTTCTGATCTGCAGTCCATGCAATGAGGCGATCCAGCTTGGGTTGGTTATATATATGCCTTCTTAATCTTTTCTGGAGTGGTATGGCTTCTATCTTTCAAGAACTCAAATAAAGTAATGTGCTTTCTGCTTAAAATTGTAACACTTTTGTACAGAACTAATGGCAAGTTGAAATCTTAATATTTAAATCACTTTTATGGACTACAAGGAGATTATTGGAATGAATCAAGTTGTAGTGTGAGATAGAAGTTATTTAGGACAGTTATAAATTTTCAATTCATTAATATGTTTATTATGGCAGCCAACAAGGTTTGACAAGTTTTTGTATATGATTAACTTTTGTATGAATTTCTTGAAAAGTTTGTGTATACACTTGAAAGACAAAAGCCTAAATTATGTAATTGCGAAATTGCAAAATTTAATATCTGATTTCTTAAGTCATGCACACATGAGAACTTATACTGCAATTTGATGTATGTATGCGGTATGTATATATTTAGCTGTCCATTTTATTGGTCAATTGTTTGTAAGATTCTTTTCACATACAATTATCTGTGTTTCAAATGCAGCCTTATGTTGACTGGTTCAAATGGGATGGTGCTAAACACCCCCTTTCAAATGCACCTGAACCCAAGAGATGCTTCACTCGTTCAAAGAGCGAAGATAAAATGGTATGCTATTGTCAACTTCACTGTTTCTATATAGAAGTTGGTAATTTTTTTAGTATTTTATTTTATCTCTAATGTAATGAATGAAATTTATGTTATGTTTTCATTCTGAGCTTTCATTTCACCTACTGGTTGCTGAGATAGAACAATAGAAGGAATTTCAAACATGAGTTTAATTATTTAGGCCTTGCACTTTTGTTGTATCTACAGGTTGTTCGCTATTGTCGGGCTATTCGTAAGGGGTTGATTAAATTTGATGAGCCTAAAGAAGAACCATCTGTCTACCTCTTGTGGGGAGATGAATCCAACTCTAACGAAAAGTCTGGGCATTTAGCTTATATTCCTGCGCCGAAGCCGAAATTGCCAGGTACAACTGATCACCTGTTTTCTGGAATGAAAATCAACATAGGATTTAGCCCTTTTTTTCATAATTTTCTTTATTAAATTTTTGTTAAAATTTCCCATCTTTTAGGTCACGAAGAGTCATACAATCCCTCTAAAGAATATATCCCTACACAAGAAGAGATTAATGCTTATCATTTCGTATATGTATTGACCTTTTGCCTGATTTATTAGATAGTAAAGCAGCTGATGATTTGACTTAACATTGGCAAACATATAACCTTGATCTAAAATCCTTTTGATATCTAATGCAAACATTATTTGAATTTTGCAAATGATCTAGCAGTAAGTTTATTTGTTTTGTCTTTTTGTTTAGTTAAAATAACTTACACAACGATCTAGCAGTCTGAGTTTATGTGATTTATTGGTTTTTGCATGCACATACACAACTTTCCTAGGCTCAATGCTGAAGTTATTATATTCAATGTATGTGCTGAATGTTTATGTAGCTTCTCTTAAGAGGGCCCAATTTTTCACAGCATATTTTGTATAGCTTTTCTCAAGTATTTTCTTTCATGTATTTTTTTAAGTTTTGTTTGTTAATTCTGAATTGATGATTCTTATTTTTTGTGAAATTGATTGTTGTTTGTTTGCCATGAAATTTAAGATTTCAAAATTCCTAATTTTATTTTTTCATTTCTCATATTGATGTTGTGCTGTGATGAATTCCTTAATTATGTCTAGGCAACTCAATTATGAATCAAAAAGTAATTTTTTTTTGGTTGTCTTTCCAAATATAATATTGGTATTTAATTGCCTTGATTGCCCAAGTACTTGCTTGTTTATCATTTTGGAAGTGCTATTGATGGAAAGTAGTGCTTATGAATTGATATTTCTTCTCTCAAATAAACCTCTAATGTTCATTCACGACTCAATTGAATTGAATTTAGCTAAGAATGATTTTGTGATTTTTTTTGGATAGTTTGTTTCTTATGATTGCACTGTTATAGGGGATGCTCAACTAGTGAAATGGGCCATGAGATTGAGGGTGGCTTTGCATCTGACACAAGCTCTGGAGTACTGTAGCAGCAAAGGGCGTGCATTGTATCACGATCTCAATGCCTACAGGGTTTTATTTGATCAGGTAACAATGGTTTCTTTGATATATAGTTTTTATTTTTATTTAACACTTTTAATTAAAATAATTTACTATTGAGTTGGCTGTGATCAATTATCAGCCATTAAAATAATGAAGTGTCAGGTGATTATAGAATAATGGCAAGAAACTTGTTATAAAAATTGATGTTGAGAAGGTGGGTTTGGTATTTGATTTCTTAAAAGGTTTTGGAGGGAAGGGGAGATGCTAAGATTACAGGGGGTGTTAGTTTGGTAGCCTTTTTAGTAATGGTAAATGGAAATTGAAAGACACATGAATCTGCAACATATTTTGGATTCAATTCCTTATTTGTTTCAGTTCCTGTGTTTCATTCTCTATATTCTACTAACATATTTAGCTTTGTTATTTAGAAAAATAGCAATAAAAATTTATGGTGGGTAATGTTACACCCTCTATTTTTTTTTCTCCCATTCCCAGCTCTCTTCTAAAAGTATCCTCCTGATATTAAAAAAAATTATAATTTTTTCTTGCACTCCCTTTATTTATTTTTTTTGCACAAGTCTCTCACTTCCTTTAGATATTAGGCATTGCTGAGCTTATAGTGAAAACATTTTGAATTTCATCTTACAAGATATCCAATCTCACATTGTCCAAATATTGCAGTTTGCAGGAGACCAACTATGTTCCGATTACGAGAGGAAACAGAGTTGTCCTAATGATTAACGGGTAGATTATGCTAATTTATTTTCATCTATATAAACTTATAGATGTGTGTGCAACTTGTATGTGTGTATTTTTTTTTTATCAGAATCAATTTAAATCCCATACACACACAATTTTATATATTTATCTTGCCCCCAAAAATAATTTGTATCCTGTGAATCGAAAAAAAAGTCCAAGTTTTTTTTTGAGCTCTGTAGCTGTCCTTGCAGGTAGTCATCCACCACCCAAGATTCCTGTTTCAGTCCCTCCATATCGTTCTACAAAGGGTGATGAGGTATGTTCATTCAACAACAATAATAATAATAATAAACAGGTGGTACAATAACTTGGGATTTGAATTAGGAAAAGACCAATTTTGTTAATGCAGATTTTTTTTTTAAGTGGCCGATACATGTGGTTCTTTAAATAATTTGGCACCATAGTTTGAATTGTAGAAGCTACGTTCCATATTATCATAATTCAAAATAGACAAATAAACTTGAACCTTTAATTTGATACGGTCCATGCTCATCACTTATCTTTGCCTTTTGAATGTCACTAACTGTCAAACTTTTCTGAATTTCAATGGATGTCAACTATTACCATGTTACAACTGGAGTTCTGATGGCCTCAATTAATAATGTAATTTTTGCATTCTTTGCTAGGGATTTGCGTTGGTGTTTGTTTTCCTTATGTATCATAAATTAGTATACTCAAATGGGTTATAAAGGGATTCTCTAGAGGCTGTAAATATAACCATTCCACTATGAAACTGTTTTTTTTTAACAGAATATACTTTTTCTCCCTTCTCCTACCAATTTTAGCATAAACAAGTGGGATGGAAACTAGTGATTTTTTGCTATTAAAATAGTTGCATTGATTAACATTAATATAATTGTTAGTTTTGTTCTCTTAGTTTTGAAGTAAGCACAACATGTGAACTTGAGATATATGGAAACTAGTGATTTTTTGCTAATTGTGGCCATTGCAACTTGCAAAGCTATTGAGTGTTGAAATTTTTGACTTAATTACTTGTGTTAATACAGGGTTGCCTACAAAATAATGACAACTCTGGAATGGACTCTTTTTCCTTGGATACATATTTGAAACCAAGTATGCCTCTCTTTCTGTCCACATATTAAAAGGTTTATTAGTCACTCCATTGGGACTGCATTCATACTGTTAACTCTTTTTTCTGGACTTTTCTTTGAACTTTCTTTGTTTCATGTACAAACCTTGTTGTTGGCAAGAGAGTAAATAAAAGGTTGTGCTTTTTATGATTGTTGTAGTTTAATTTGATGAATGTGTATATATGTCTATTTGCTAACTCAGGTACCTGGAATTTATAGTGGTTATCTCTTGTTTATTTCTCTGTATTGGTATATTTTTTGAGTTATTTTATTTTGTTTCTTAGTCATTGAGTTGTTATAATATATGGCTTGAGTGTATTCTAGTTTCTTGTTTGGCCTTTTATTTTCTTGAGTTATTTGATTCCTTCTAGCTTTTCCTTTATTCTGAACTTGTTTAGAGAGCAATATAAGGGAATTATTTTCTAAGTAGTTGCAAAGAGCAACAATAGAAATAGAAAACAAATTAAGAAAACAGGGCATAAAAATCAACTAGATGATTATTTTTACAGTGATTGGTAGTCCACTGCTTCAAAATAAAACCAAAACTTCCCCATTAGTTAGTTACAATGCCCCAGCACTCGTACTTTCTCTCTCATTCATCACCACTGTCCTATACATATACATAATTCCTCTTGTTTTAATCTTATTGTGCTGTGAAATTATTTTCCCTTGCTTATACTCTTTATGCCTGGCATAATTTTTCTTTTATCATTTCATCTCTGTAGGTACAATGTAGCAATTAAGTATGCAACTATTACTCTTGCTGGGCACTCCTAACCAAAGTAGAATTATGAATATAGATTACTCTCTGTCATTTTAGATTTTTCTCTTAGAAATCCAAGTCTCTCATCTTTTTTTTTCTGCAATTTTGGGTAAAATCTGAATCTTTCTATTTTAGATTCTATTCAATTCTATTTCAGATTTAGTTTTTAGAAATTGAAAAATGTTGTTGAGCTGTGGGGTAAGCTCTTTTCACTCTACTATTGTGTGACTTAATATGATTAAGATCTTCAGGTAATATCATTGATTTTATTATAATTATTTTATTTTGATGTTAATATATGTGTTGGATATTGTGTGACTTAATATGATTAAGATCTTGTTTCCTAGTAATGCATACAATGGAATAATACCAAATTCTGATTATATTACTAAGTTATTGAGAATTCAGTAGGAATATGCTTGCTCTTATAAACTCTAGTTAAGATTAAGTTGCATTGATTTGTATTTCATTGTTTTAATATCAGTAAAGGACATATAGCTGTTTTTTTTATTATTTGAAAAAAAAAAACTTTGCTTGATTATGTTTGTAATGTATCAAGCCTTTGCCTTGCTTTATGAAGAAAGTTATGAAACACTTTATGTCTTCATTGCTCCGTACTGTCTGAAAAACAATAATGTCTTAATGGCAGCAAGTTGTTTGACAAGTTTGATTTTATTTGCACTGTATTCTCTTTTCTTATTTATAGCTTTGGTAAGTTATAGTTTATATGTTAGTTATGGGATTGGATTTGCATTCACTTGTTATATTATTTATTTATTTTAGTTTTCATCTTGCAGATGTTCCCAAGCTTTGTTTGAATCTTTATTTTGTTTTCTATTATGCATATTTATATTTTGATATTTCTTTGCTAGTTGATTTTCTGGCATTTCAGGAACTTGTTACTGTTTGGGTTGTCATCTTGGCTTGCCTTGTCCATGGGTTTGTTACAGTCTTAGTTGCTAGTGAAGCTCATGCAATAACTCTGGCTGTTGAGGGTTTGTTAGGAGTTGTGTTTAGAGTGGCTGCATTAACAGATGAAGCAATGAATGTTGGTGAGGTATTATAAGTCTGTAAAAATTATAGTATAGCATTCATTCATTACCTGGGCTAAATACATGTTAGTTTGGATTCCAAGTGGGTTAATGAAATCTTTTACAGGTCTTTGTTAATTTTTAAGCATCTCTATTTTTTTTTGTCTTTAGCACATATAATCATTAAGCTGTGCAAAATAGCTAGTGGTATGAGGTTCATCTCATCTGATGTTCATGCATATTTATGTAATAATCTATTTGGTTTTAAGGGAAATAATGTGTCTAATGTCCATATGTGCTGTTTTAGGTTCAGATCACTTCCAGGACTTGTCATGTCAACCAGACCCAAAGGGATATAATAGAATGTGAGAATTTTGTCTTCTAGACAAGTGCACAAAGGATGATGAATTGAAGGATGGAGCAAGTTTCATGCATGATTTACTTTTGTGTATCTTGTAATGTTTTTGTTTTTCATTTTTGAAGTAAAAAATGTTCAAGAAACTTTATTATGTTATGCTTTCAAACTTAAGTTAGAACTAAGATTTCATGAAATAGACACATTCATAGTTTGAATTAGTTATTGTTTAATGTAATACTTATGGTTTATCAATATATTGAGAATTACATTTTATGATTAATTTTGATTTTTTTTATCAAAATACAATAATGAAAATCTTTTAATTAAAAAAAAACTTATAAGTACTCTTATCACAATAAAATACCTTAATATGTTATGATTTAGAAACATATATAAGCGTAAAAAATTGCTATGATTTATATAATATAACAAATTAAAAATGTTATCAAAATAATCAAATGTAAAAGTTGAAAAGTGTTATGAAAAAAGTATAAGATTAAACTTCAAATTTATAACCAAAAACTCTATCTAAATGTTATTATTTGAATATTATAGCACCTAAAAATGTGTTATTGAATAGTTTAAGATAACACCGAACATAACATTCAAATACTGTTATAGAAAACACTGGACTTTTAATAACAGGGGCTATGTTAGCATTTTCAGAAGTGTTATCAATAGTCCCAGATAGCAGTTTTTAAGTGTTATGAATACTGTTTTTTCTTGTAGTGTTCATTGTTTGACGCTTTGAAGTCGAACCTTAAAGCCGAGTGGAATTGATTTCTCGCTGGGGTAATTAATATGATACCTGCCCCCGATCCATTTTCATTAGAGGATCCATCGACATAAATTTCCAAAGCTTGTGGGCTGGGGTTAAAACTTCGTCATTCAAGATCCTGGTACATTCGACAATGAAAATTGCCAAGGTCTGTCCTTTGATGGTTGTTCTTGGGTGATATGTGATCTCGAATTTCCTGAGCTTGATAGCCCACTTTAACAGTCTTTCGGATGCTTCTGGCTTGGACAAAACTTGTCGCAATGGCTGGTCGGTCAGCACGTGAATAGGCTGTGCATGGAAGTAAGGTCGGAGCTTTCGAGATGCGTGTATCAAGCTCAGAGCCAGTTTTTTCATTAATGGGTATCTTAATTATGCCCCCAGTAACCTTTTGCTAACGTAATACACAGGTTTTTGTATTTTCTTCTATTCCCGCACTAGTACTGCACTAATGGCGTGCTCGGTTGTGGCGAGGTATATATACAAAATCTCTCATGTGATCGGTTTGGACAAGATTGGTGGTTTGGTGAGGTGTTTCTTAAGGTTTTGAAAAGCAAGCTCGCACTCCTCCGACCACTAAAATTTTTTGCCCTTATTAAAAGATTAAAGAATGGAAGGCACCGATTCGTAGATTTCGAGATAAACCTACTTAAGGCTGCCATTCGTCCAGTTAAGCTCTAGACATCCTTATGTTTTCGAGGGAGGGCATGTTGATTAATGCCTTAATCTTGTCTGGATTAACTTCTGTTCCTTGTGCATTTACTATAAATCCAAGAAATTTTCCCGAAGACACTCCAAATGAGAACTTTTGTGGGTTAAGTTTCATGTTGTATTTCCGAAGTACAGCAAAACATTCTGCGAGATCATCCACATGGTTATCGTTATGTTTAGATTTGACTAACATATCGTCTGCATAAACTTCCATGTTATTTCCTATCTACTAAGCAAACATCTTATTTACCAGCCTTTGGTATGTGGCTCTTGCGTTTTTGAGCTCGAAAGGCATGACGTTGTAGCAGTACAACCTTTTGTCGATTACGAAGCTCGTATGTTCTTGATCCGGTGCATGCATGGCAATCTGGTTATATCCAGAATAAGCGTCCATTAATGACATGATGCCATGACCTACAATGGCATCTACGAGCTGATCTATCCGAGGTAATGGGAAACAATCTTTTGGGCACTCTTGTTAAGATCTGAGTAGTCGATACAGGTTCGCCATTTTCCGTTGGGTTTTGGGACCAACACTGGATTGGTGATCTAATCGGATAAAAGGCATCTCATATGAATCGATTTGCTTTTAACCTATCCACTTCTTCTTTAAGGGCCTTTTTTCTGTCATCGTCCAGGAGCCTTCCTTTTTGTTGCTTCGAGGGGAAGCTCTTGTCAATGTTTAGTTCATGGCTTATGACATTTGGATTGACTCCTACCATGTCCGAGTGTGACCATGCAAACACATCCTAGCTTTATTTCAAGAATCAAATTAATTGATATCTCACCTTTTCTGAAATATTTTTACCTACTTTTACCACCTTTGTGGCATCCATTCCATCGAGCGTCACTTCTTCGAGCTCTTCCAGAGGTTCGAGATCGGCGCTTTCTTCCACTCTGGGGTCGATCTCCTCATCTATCTCGAAGATGGGTCCATCCATTTCCTAAACAACTACAAGTGTCTGCGCATTTGTTTGATTTTTTCCTCTCATGGAAATGCTGTAGCACTCCCTTCCTGCGAGCTAGTCTCCCTTCAATGTCCTGATGCCACTAGAAGTCGGGAACTTGATGGCCAAGTACCTAACAGACGAAACTGCCCCCAGCTCAATCAGGGCGGGTCTCTCGAGCAGTATGTTGTAGGGCGACGGGGTGTCCACCATTACAAATTCCATCCTCTTGGTTACTGAGACTGGATAGTCTCCCAAGGTCATAGGGAGTTTAAGGGATCCCATACAGGCAATCTCTTCTCTTGAAAAATGGTACAATGTTGTTGCGCATGCTTTCAAATCATGAAGCATAAGTCTCGTCTTTTCTAGAGTGGCTTTGTAAAGGATATTCACTGAACTCCCGTTATCAATCAGGACTCGGCGTACCCTCATTTTCGCGAGCTAGAGAGTAATGACCAGGGGTCATTGTGAGGAAATTGGACGTGTGACGCGTCTCCTTCAGTAAATGTAATGAGCTGAGTCTCAACCATCTGCTTCTTTGGAGCTTTTGGTTTGGGTTCGTAGGGAGAACCGTCTCTAGTTTTGAGTTCGTTTATATTTCTCTTTTGGGCATTCCTGCCCGAACCTACAATATGAGGTCCCCCCGAGATGGTTACTACATCCTCTACATCAATCGGAGGGGGTCGCTCATCCTTCGAAACTCGAGAGTTATTATTTTGGGCAAGTTGTGCAGCTGCTGCCCTCTGACTTGTTGAGGCTTGATTGGAATTTTGGTTTCGAACATACTGTCTGAGATATCCTCTCAAGATCAAGCCTTCGATCTCGTCCTTCAACTATCGACACTCATCGGTTGTATGTCCGATGTCTTTGTGGAATCTACAGTATTTATTTGAGTCCCTTTACACCTTCTGATTTCGCATGGGGTCAGATCGACTGAACGGGACCTAATTTTCATTGGTTAGAAATATAGTCTCCCGTGTCTCGTTGAGCTCAGTGTATACTGTGTAAACGGAGAAATATTTATCCCCTTTCTTCTTCCCTCCATCAGCCTCGGGGTTACTCCCTTCGTTCTTCTTCCTTTTGGAAGGGTTACCCCAGAGGGTTTCGAAGTTGATGGGACCGCCGAGGTCGAGGCAGAGTAAATATTCGTAGTTGTAGTTATGGGCTGAGAAGTCAGATTAACCTCGCCTCTTCTACATTGACAAACCTATGGGCCCTTCGATTGAACTCGATTAGTGACCTAATGGGTTTTCTCTATAAATTTTCTCAAAGGGGACTCCCTAGTAAAATACCAGCTCTAACGGCCATCAAGTGGCCACTATCATCGAAATTTCGGGCTCGAGCCACTTCTATGTTAAACCTCATAAGGTAACTCTTTAGTGACTCTCCTTGTTGTTGTCAGACATTGGTCGAGGCTGAGGCTGAGGGCCTGACGCCAACCATAGTCTTGAATTGCTTTTTAAATTCTCTTGCTAATTGATCCCAGGATGAGATTGAATGTCTTCGAAACTTCTCAAACAAGTGTTTTGCTGGTCCCGTAAGAGTAGCTGGAAATAGCATACATCTAAGCTCTTAGCCAACATTGTTGGCTCGCGTGATGGTATTAAAGGTGCTCAGATGACTGTACGGGTCTGAGTCTCCATCGAATGGTGCTACGTGAGGTATTCTAAATCCTTGTGGAAATGGGGTGTTAGAAATATGCGGGGAAAAAGGCTCGAGCTCCTCATCGGACTCTTCAGCATTATCCCTGCTCCACTCGTCTTGCAAGAGCCTCAATGTTATTTCCAACTGATCAATCCTTTCCTGGACCAGATCCACTGGGGGTTGAGCCTGAACTTGAGGGGGATGATTATCATTAATAAGAACTCCAACTCCTTCTCTTGGCGTAGGGTTATGTGTCGACTACTTAAGACCATTCAAATGGTCTCGCATATCAGGGTTCGGGGGATTATCTCGTCCCCAATTATGGTTCAGGTGATCCTACAGATCAGGATGATTCCCCCGATTCCCTATACACCTAGGTTCAGTATTATAAATGATTACGGACTGAGTGTAGTCTGAGCTCCTACTTGCATAGCTTGCAACCCTTTCTAGCTGGGAGGCTCGATAATTACGGGGTGGGTCCCCTACCGATCTTCTTACCCCAGTAGATTGTGATCTTGAAATTTGGCTTCTTGAAGGTTGAGGAGCTCTGTGCTCTCGGGTAGCCTCTCATTCATTTCCTTGTCTAGGTCTGGCCTGTCGGTTCCCATCCCAACTGCCACTGCAAGATGGTCTTCGTGGAGCAGGTCAGGGAACCTCTTGGACTGGTGAGGGGTGTCTTATGGGCAATGGAAGTTGTCTCCCATTGTTGGGCCTAGATGGCCCAGAGTTTGCTTGGACAGGTTCCAGGTTGTTTCTTGCAGCTTCAGCATTCGAGTTCTGAGCTACTGGAGGGGCTTGGTTATTAGTCGTCCCCATTGACAACTCTTCAGTTAGGTTGTCAGTGGCCTCAGCCCGAGTGTTTCTCCGGGGTCTTGGCTGATGCTGATGCTGATGCGATGCTTGTTCTGCCCTCCTAGTGGTCGTGCTCCCACGAGGACGTCCTCTCGACCTCCGGGGAGGTGCCTGGGCTTCTGCAGCCTGCCTGTATCTTCGAGATCAGCAAATAATCACGAACTCGCTACCTCGGTCTTATCAAGTAACTTTATCGAAGTTGTCTTCTCCGAGCTTGCAAATGCCCGGGCTCAAACCTTCTTGACTGATGCCAATACAAACAGACCAAGAAAATTAAACAAATGTTGAACCCTTGTCACTGTAGCTTCGAGCTTGTCTTGTAACCTCAAAACACTTTTGAGACCACATGGTTTCGAGCTTACCAATTACGACATCGTCGTTTTAATATTTAACGAGACTGTCAAACTCAATTATCATTAATGTTGATCTCATGGCAAGTTTGCTTACTTTCGAGCTCACACTTTATGAGCCTGACTTTCGATATCAAAATTTCTATTCTCGAAATTTGGGTGTAACATTTATAGGGTGTTACATTTATAAAACATCATAGTTTTATTATGGTAGCATAAGACTTTATAAGACATCATAAAATAGCTAGTATTAAAAAATATTTCATTTATGTTGCTTTTCTTTGGTGATAAAATGATCACCAAAGATAGGATTGAATTATTTTATATTATCACCTAGTGATAATTTTTTCACCAAAGTTTTTTTTAATTAGTTTAATTAAGTTGATAAAAAAAATATATTCATATTTGAAATATTAGAATTATTAGTGTTAATATGTGTTGAGGTTTAGGTAATATTAGTGTTATTAATATTTATTTAGAAAAAAATAAATTGTGAATGTTTATTAATATATATTTAGAAAAATGTATTGTGAATGTCTGTAGAAAATAATATGTGTTTACTGTTTTTAATATATTTGTAGAAAAATATATTGTGAATATTTGTAGAAAAATGTATAATATATTGTAAATGTTCTGGAAATTTTCTGAATGTCAATTACATGCTTTTAAATTTTTGGGATAGCTTAGAATATAGTTGTTATGATGTTGAAATTTTGGTAGAGTTATGGAAATTAAATAATACATAAAACTTTGAATAATTTGAATTAACAAAAAATTATAATTTAATTTAATATTACTAAGTTTAATATTTTTAAAATAAATTAAAAAATTATATAAATAATATTTGGTATTAAAAAATTTAATAATTTTAAAAATTAGATAATAATTTAATTTAATATTAACAAGTTTAATAATTACAAAATAAATAATTTTAAAAAATTAAAAAATTAAAATTAATTTAATATTAACAAATTTATCAATTTAAAAATAAATTACAAATTTAGATAAATAATTTAAAAATAAAATAAAAAATTATAATTTTATTTCATATTAACAAATTAGATAGATAATTTAAAAATAAAATAAAATTTTCGATAAATTAAATATGTAGATAAATAATTTTAAAATAAAATAAAAAAAATTAGATAAATAATATTAACAAGTTTAATGATTTAAAAATAAAGTAAGAATTAGAAAAATAATTTTAAAATAAATTAAAAAATAAGATAAATAATTTAATTTAATATTAACAGATTTAATAATTTTAAAATTAGATAAATAGTTTAATTTAATATTAACAAGTTTAATAGTTTAAAAATAAATTAAAAAATTAGATAAATAATTTGACAATAAATTAAAAAGATTATAATTTAATTTAATATTAACAAATTTAATAATTTAAAAATAAATCATTCATATATGTAATATAGCTTATAAAACATCATAATATTTTTCTGGTATCATAAGACTTTATAAGACATAAAAAAATAGCTACTGTTAAAAACATTTCATGTCTTGTTTCATTTCTTTGGTAATAAAATTTGATCACCAAAGATAGGACAGAAGTTTTATATATTATCATCTAGTGATAATGTTTTCTTAATTATTTTTAATCACGAAAAGCCTTAGACCCGTTCGGAGAGGCTGAGTCAGTAAGAACTCTTAAATATGCTTCTCTGAATTATCCAGGACGGTATGTGTCTGCATGGATAGTTTGGATTTGTTGTGTACCTATAATTTGATCTATTACTCATTTTATTGTTTCATTAGTAGATATTTCAGTATGTGTCTCATTATTTGTTCTCGTAAGTGGGCAGACTTAATTTTAGTCTGTGCACTTATGAGAACCATAGAAAGGTGCTGCCGAAATTTTTACATAAACGAAACAATTTTAAGATTGTAGATTAAATTATATGTATACTACAAATATGAATGTGATAGGTTCTTTACCCTTATAGAAGTGGAGTAAAAATGTGGATTATGGCACACACACACATAGCCAATAATTTTTAATTGTTGTTTATTCTTGTATCGTAGATGTCGATCGATAAGAGTTGGACAACATTAAGGAATCGTAACTGTGATTCTTATTGGAATGGTCTCCAAGCCTTCTTGAAAATGGCAAAAGAGCATGTAGACTATGACGAGAGAATTAAATGTCCGTGTGTGAGGTGCCTCAATGTTAAACTTCAAACTATAGATATGGTGGAGGCTCATGTCTTTGACAAGGTTTTTCAACAAAATTATCAACAGTGGGTTTACCATGGTGAGGTGGAAGCTAGTGTTGCCAATGAGGTAGTTAAGGAGAATGAAGATGTAGATGAGATGGTTGACGTCGTTGGCGATTTCATCTTACCAGAAAATGTAGACGGAGCAGAAGGTTTGTTTGGCAGTCGTATGGGATAGTATTATGATGAGTTGTTCAACGAGATTGAAGCTGAGTTGTATCCGGTTTGTGATTGGATATCATCCTTAAACTTTTTGGCAAATTTGATGCATTTGAAAGTTAGGGGGAAGTGGCCAAACAACTCTTTCGATGAATTGTTGAAGTTACTAAAGTCTGCATTTCCAAAAGATAATAAAATTCCCCTAACACACTACGAGGAAAAAATAGAAGCTGAGTAAGTTAGGGTTGGGATATGAATCAATCCATGTTTGTAAATATGATTGTTGCTTATTTTATAATGAGTATGCACGCAAGGATTCATGTCATGTGTGCGGGAGTAGTCGATGGGTCAATGAAAAGAAGAAGGGGAAAAAGGTTTCACATAAGGTGATGCGTTACTTTCCGTTGATTCCCAAATTAAAGTGAATGTACAGTTCAAGACATACAGCTAATGACATGTTATGGCATCATACTGGGAGATCAATAGAAGATGGGGTGATGCGTCATCTGGTTGATGGATCTGCATAGAAAGACTTTGACACCACACATCCTAATTTTGCAAAAGATCCTAGAAATGTTCGTCTAAGCTTGGCTGCTGATGGGTTTAATCCTTTTGATGACATAAGCTTATCATATAGTATGTGGCCTGTGATTTTGACGAACTGCAATCTCCCCCCTGACTATGCATGAAGGAGGAGTATTTTATGCTAACTCTGCTTATTCCTGGGCAAAAATCACCGGGTAAAGACATGGATGTATTTCTAAGACCCTTGGTGGATAAGTTAAAACAATTGTGGATAAACGGGGTCGACACAAGAGATGGCACAAGGAATGAATTGTTAAAGATGAGTGCAACCCTTCTGTGGACAATTAACGATTTCCCTACTCGTAGTAGCTTGTCTGGTTGGAGCGGGCAAGCATACAAAGCATGTCCAACATGCAATGAAGACACCACTTCCATCTAAGTGCTTGGTAAGACATCTTATGTTGGTCATAGGCGATTCTTGAGGAGTAATCATAAGTATAGAAGAGACAAAGAATTTGATGGCAAAGTTGAGAAAAGAAATCCTCCACAACAGTTTAATAAGATCATGACACTTGTCGTGTGCAGGTTTATTTAAGGATTTAACTATAGTTTAAATAAAAGAAAGTTCTAGGAAACTATAGAACCTTCCAAGACCATTAAGAGCATGACATTTGTCGCAATCTTGTTTATTTGAGGAATTAAGCATTTTTAAGTGGATAATTCAAAAATAGAAGTTTCTAGAAGCTCTAGACCCTTCCAGAACTTGTTGGAATCTCGTATTACTCAGTCAAACCTGATTAATCAATTCAATTATGCTGAAAATGTGCAATTACATGTTTAATATATTCACGTATGCCGATAAATCGCAGCTTAGTAGCCGATGTATCTGTTGGAAATGTGCCCTGAAAGCATATGTAGTAGACATTGTTTTTTGAAATAAATAAATAAATTGAATTTGTTATGCATATATTTTATGGACTATATTATTCTATGATAATATTATGTAAATATCAGGAAAATTCCTAAGTTCATGTATGTAATCTCAAACACGTATTAGTACGAGAGGATTGTGTTTGAGATAAATGAACTTGAATAGTTCGCAGTAAAATAAAGTTATGGAATCTTTAGATTAATTACTGCAAGTACGGTCCACTAGTATTATGAATACATGTGATCTAGATCCGGATCACTAGTGTGGAAGGACACTTTAGTGGAGGTGCTTTATATATTAGAGAATATATAGAACTAGACCAGATATGTTTATTAATACTTAGTTAAATACCGTTTCGAAGTATTAATTAAATATATCAACTAATGATCATATACAAATAGATCTTAATCCTGAAGTTACTATGAACTCCTGTTTATGTTATATGAGTTCTTTGATTCACTTGTTAGGGTCTGTCAGAATGATCAGGCTAAAAACTTTTGTTTTGGGAACTCATTAATATAGATGGCTGGGGACATAGTATACAGATATGGAATCTATACCTTCTCGCAAGAGATTGAATGATGGTTCTCTTAAGGGTTGACTTTTGGGACTGAAAGGTTATTGAGCTCAAATTCATAATTTAGTTATGAATTAACCTTCACTAGTTGAGTCAATGGTACTTAAGGAAACAAGAGATAATTAAAAGGGTAAAACGGTAATTTTATTCCCGATTAATTATGAACCATTATTAGAGGGTCAAGTTGTATGCAATGATTATATCAATGGACGCTTTATGATTATAAAGTACTCAGTAAATGAAATGTCTATAATTACAAGAGTGCAGTCTCATATTTATAGTGGAATAATCATGAGATTAATAAATTAAGATTATTTAATTGAAGAGTTTAATTAATAATCTCAAATTTATTGGAGCTTGGAATTATAGGTCCATAGGTCCCCATAGCGGCTCTATCAACACTGTTCAAGGTAAGAGTTGATATGAAGGGAAAATAGTTTAAAGACATATTTAAGAAGAAATTTGTTCTTCAGGCCAAATATGCAATTATATGATAATAGTGATTAATTAATTAATTACAAATTAGTTGTAGTTAACAAAATTAATTAATATTTAATTATTATATAATTTTCGAAATTATATTAAATAATTAAATTAAATTTCGAAATTATATTAAATAATTAAATTAAATTTTGAAATTTAATTAAATAATTAATTAATTGTAATTTTAGAAATTATGATTAATTAAATATTTATTTTCGAAAATTTGGGTTTAATTAATTAGTAGAATTAATTAAATATCTTTATTTGAGTGGGAGGAAATAATCTGATAAGTTCAAATTGGATTTGAATTTAAAAGATTGATATTTATTCAAATAATTATTTATATTTGATAATTAATTAAAAAGATAATTAATTTGAATTCAAATTTGAATTAGCTATCAGGTTGTTAGATCTTATCTGACAAAAAAATTTGAATAAATAAAATTTAAAAAACCAATATCCCTAGAAATTAGGAAGCTACACGTTCACACACAGTCCAGGACTGTGTGTGGCGTGTAAGGGCTGGCATTTTCAGGGATGGGATTTTCAATTTTATTTGTTTAATTAATTAATTAATGGATAATTCAAAAAATTGGTTTTTTGGATTTTTTTCATTAATGGAATAATTAATTAATTAAAAATTAAATTGTAAAATGGTTACAAATTTATTTTTTAAATTTTGAATATCATCTGTTAAGTGAGACTGATCAGATTATTATTAAAAATAAGAGAAGTGAGTGTAAGACAACTCAGAACATTCGCTCTGTGAAAAATAGAACGATAGTTTTCTCTCTCCCTGAAAATAAAGAACCAATTCTCAGGCCTATTCTCTTGATCTCATGAGTTGAGTACATCAAGAAGAATCACAAATAAACTATCCTTCATTCTCTAAGTGCCCACACATTTCTTGAGGTGTAGAGAACGCTTTGGAAGATCTTGGTGTGAGTACGTGGGAGCGGCTTGGATAGGAAGATCGTTCTATATACGAAAAGATAGCAAGGACACTTGATAGGCTTCAAGAGGTATGATTTCTATTAGTATCTTGTTTATGATTAATGTATGTATATTAATGGATCCGCATATTTAAAGGTAGTTTAAATATGTTACAAAAAATTTTGTTGTACACTGGGCCAACCACACCACCTTTCCGCTGCGTATTAGGAAACTCGTTCCTAACAGTATCGCCACACGGGGAATACGAAAAACACGTGAACTTTGCACAAACGAAATGACGAGCTCTCAGGTAATAAGCCCAGGCGATATATCGGCCCTAGGGCTGTATGTTCAAACGTTTTTGAAACCAAGCTCAATTCATTCCTTAACCTCTTGACCAGCCTCTGAACGTTTTGACCGAGTCTTCAGCACCTATTGAACAAATATTCAAATATTTTTCAATTAATACTCATTATTTTTATTCAAGCTAAAAGGAGATAGTTCACTCCTTGAACTCTATAAATAGGACCTAGTACCCAGCCATTTTTCTCATTCTTCAAGCTTTGTTCAGAGCCTTCAAGCTGCTAGGGTTACTATAGAGTGATAAACTCTTGGGTTGGGATTTAATCTTTATCATCTTAAGCTTTATAAACACTTGGGAAGTAAGATAAATAGTGTGTTTTTCAATATCGAGGTGTACTTCGGTACTAATACATCCAAAGGTATTTCTAATCTTAAATTCATTTCTGTATGTTTCTTTAGTTTCCTTTAGTTTTCTTTACTCAAATCCTAACTCGTTGTTTTCCATTCTTGGTTAGGTATTTAAGTTCTTTGAACTTAAGGTTTCTTTTCGGTAAGCTTCGTCTTGGTGGTTTAGTTCTCTTCTTTATCATCTCTTATCTTTAGAAATACTCACCATTCTTATTGTTGGTTTTAGGAGTGTTCCAAATCCCTTCCCTGTTCTCATATCCCGGTTTTGGTAAGGAAAATAGGATAGAATTATATATGTTTATATGATATGTTATGTTTATGTTATCTTATGTAATGTTATGTTTACATTATGTATAGTATGTTTATAGACCTTGGGCATATGACTTATATAGCTAACAAGCCCCAGTAAATTATGGGCATATAACTTGTTTAGTTAACAAGCCACAAGTAGTATAATGGCCATTGTAGTATATGACATATGTTTATGATATAGTTTATGTATATGTTTATGTTATTAGTAGATTTTCCTTGCTGGGCATTAGGCTCATTCCTTTATTTTTATGTATGCAGGAAAATAGATATGGCGGTTGAAGGATTCGTGGTAGTTTGGCTTGTGTATTGAGGAAGAATGGATTCGATGGATTGCATGAACGATTCGAGGACGATGTTATTTTAGTCATTTTATTATGTTTTCTTTATGTATTTTCCACATTTAGATTTGTAAACAATTTCATTTAAGTTTTAAGTTATGTTTTATTTTCAAACAATGGGATCCCATACACCGAATTTATGTATTTCAACATTTACTTTAGAGTTTTTAATAAAGTTTGTGAATGTTTCTTATGTATGTTTTCTCGAAAGTAGTGTCTATGTGTAGTAGTTTTAATGATCCAGAGTCTTAGAACTAGATGGGTCATTACAAATCTACTCCACCCACAGTCTTGACATTATTAATTAATTAATAGGGAACACCTAACTGAGGTGCAACAAAGAGATCTAGCTGCTAATCATAAATTGATACAAAAGAAAGAGTTTCGTTCATGGTTTCATAAGTAAGTATCTTATACTTAGCAGATTGTATACTACAAATTACATTCTTATCCTAATATATTTCTTTATTATTAGATATATGACTTGCACCATCTTAGGTCATTAGAGCATGCTGATGAATTACTAGCTTTAGCATCTGGGTCGATTCTATTGGCCTACTCCTATCAAGCATATATAGTGAACGGAGTTCAATTTGTTTCATACAATCGAGATCAAAATCAAACTACAAAAAATTGTGGAGTGTGTGCTACTGGAACAGAAGGTTTTAACTATTACAGGCAACTTGAAGAAATACTCTAGCTATCTTTTAGTGGTTCTTATTCGGTGGTATTATTTCGATGTAAATGGTTCAATACAGATCCGAAAAAAAAAAAAGAAGAAAACCAACACTAAAAATAATATCACTAGTATCAACGTCAGCGGTGTATGGTATAAAGATGAATCATTCTTACTAGCTAGCCAAGCGAAACAAGTATTCTACATCGATGATCCCGTTAGTGGACGAGATTGGAATGTTGTCCAAGAAGTGAATCATCGACAAGTTTAGGAGTTTCCAAACACTTCAGATATGATTGTTGATGTTGAAGTTATACATGATACCAACTCATAGAATTTTGTTTTGACTGTGGATCTCAGAGAGTTGGTTGTTCAGCTATCTAATGCACCAGCGACTCAAGTCAACACGGCCCATCGACCTTCTTTAGTTGTTCAAGATGATGATGGATTTATTAATGACAATGAAGATGATATGGCGGACAACGTAGAAGAATCAGAAGATGAGGATGAATTGCTTGTTGACCTTAGTGATGATAATACTGATGATGTGTGTCCGATAGATTTTGATGTAATTAGTGATGATAGTGACTATTCTACTTAGTTTTGTATCTAGTGTTAAATGTACTATACATATTGAGAAATAAAAAGTTCGTTTCCAAATAGCATGTTTCAAATTACCTAATCAATTAAAATAATACTCAATAAATTAATTATAAATAAGAATTAAATATTAAAATAGATAGGTTAAATTATTGTCGTGTTAGAAGATGTCACCAGATTTAGCTAGAGCCCATGGTGGAGACGCTGGCGGTGATCCTCCACCGGATCCTACTAGGAACCCTACTACATTCATGTTTACTCAAAAACAGACTACCTGATGACGTGGCAGGATTAGTCTACACATGGGAGGCACGTGGCTGTTTTATGTAAGTGTATCCCGCTCGGCCATCGACCAGAAGATTATTGGTTTATCAAGCATCATACTTATGTGCGACAAGCCTGGTCGCATATATTCATTTATTTCCTTCAGATGTACATTCTTGTAATTATGTATTAATTGCAATTTCTCTTATTATCTAGATACACAAGTTGTAATTTTAATTAAGGCCCATTGGCCCATGTAACCTTCTTGAGCCTATAAATACGAATCAAAGGGCTCAAGAGAGGGGACTTTTTGGACTTTGAGAATTCTGAGAGAAAATTATAGTGTTATTATTCACCGAAATTGTAATCATCTTGAAGCTTGTGAAACTCGTGAACCCTAGTTCATTGATCACAGTGTTGGGATTCTATATCAATAAGAACACTAAGTGGACATAGGTCATTACCATCTGATTGGGGTCAAACAACTATAAATCGTTTGTGTCGTTTACCTTTTCGTCTTGATTTCTTCTTGTTTTCATCTCATTTTATATTGTTTATTTGACTCCGTGTCATTGACCAATTCGAGGGTCAACATTTTGGTGCTTTCATTGAGAGCTCGAATTTTAGACTTCCAAGGAAATCAAATGGCAAAAACATCCAGAAAGGTGGGACAGACATCTGGTGCTGCATCCACCCAGCCTCCTCCACCAAATGTTGCTGAAGATGAACCATAGTTGGATTTCGAAGAGGAGGAGATGGATTCTGAGACCTTGAGGACAACACTGATTGTGTTACGGGAGGAGTTGGCCAATTTCAGGGCCAATCAGGAGAATGTGGCTGAGTGTTGCAACAAAGGGAGATTAATCGTCAACGTCAAGAGTTGAATGAGCGGCAGGCTGACATGGAACACCGGCAAAGAGATACCACCGCCGCTGTAATGACCCAACTACTCTAGACTTTGGACCATTAATGATAACTATACTTAGACACTAATCTTTAATAAAACTTACAAGGGAAATAAATATTACTTCATTAAAAACTTGTAAAAACAAATGTTAAACTATATAAAACTTTAAGTAGGATATGGGATCCCATTGTTTTAAAAGAAAACATAACATAATTGATTACATAGTAAAATGCGGAAAAATACATATAAACCATAAGTAAAGAAACTTCATCCTCGAATCGAACTCTCGGTCCTTTGAATCCATTCTGCCTCAATACACATGCCCAAACTACCAAGAACCTTTCCCGCCACCAAAGCTATTTTCTTGCATATATATAAACATAAAAGGAGTGAGCCTAATGCCCAGCAAGGAAAAATCTAACACATAAACCATATACATAAAATTCATAATGTAACATAAAACATATCATAAACATATGTCACATACATACTATAATGGTCATTATTACTTGGGGTCCCATAAACACACAAGTCATATGCCCATTAGATTTGTGGGGCTTGCTAGCTAAGCAAGTCATATGCCCATAAATTTATTGGGGCTTGTTAGTTATACAGGTCATATGCCCAAGTCTACAAACATACATAACATCACATAAATCATAGGTTAATCATAACACATATATTATAAGACAACACATAATATAACATATAGAATCCTATCCTATTTTCCTTACCAAAAATACCGGGATATGAGAACAGATTTGGGACTTTGGAACACTCCTAAAAACCATAAATGGAAAGGTGAGTATACTAAAGAGAATGAGATGACAAGAATGGACAACTATACCATCAAGAAGTATACTTACAAAAAACCTTATGTTCAAGATCTTAGATTTCCTATCCAAGAATAAAGAATAAGGTTAGGGTGCTGAGTAGGAAACTATAAGAACTTAAAGAAAAATAATACCAAATGAACTATAGTTTGGAATACCTTGAATGCTTCTATGACCAATCTAAACCTTGAACCGAAATGTGCTATAAACCTTACTTCCCAAATGTTTGGTAAGCTTATAATGATCAAGCTTATAATCCCCAACCCAAGTGTTTACACTCTCACAATAACCTAGCAACTTGCAGCCTCTGAACTTAGTTTGATGAATGAATACTACAACAAAAAACCCTTTCCACAACACATGATTATAACTTTATTCAAAAAGTATTATAATACATAAACAAAACACACGGCACAGTAAACAAATATAATAGTAATTAAAAAGTATTATAATAAATATGAAAAACTAAAAAAGCCTGCTAAATCTGCAAATGTTATTTTGTCCAACTTTTTTCTTTTTCTTTTGACAAGACTTTTTTCTAACATCAGATACTAACTTTTCTCTTTTGCACTCCCTTGCCCATACATTCTAAAGAGCTCTTCGTTCACCTTCAATACTAAAGATTCTCTTTGCTTCACCCAACACACTTTTTATGGAAATTATTATCTTCGTTTTGGTAAATCATTTATCTTTTTTTTTGTATTTGGGAAATACAATGATTTATTTATTTTCTTTAAATCACTATCTCTATTTCAGCTTTGAAGTCATCAGCTTTGTTATCTCTTATCATCTTCATCGACTCATATTATTGTCTTTGGTGGTCTTCTATCGTGTCTAGCAACATCACTCTCTATCAAGGTAAGGGGTTTTTTTAGGGTTGGCTTCTTGTTTTTGTCATGCTTTGTTTTAATTTTTGTTCTTCTAGTGGGCTCTGGTTTGGAGGTAGAGTGAGATTTATTTTTTAATGGCTTCCTTTGAGTTATCTTGGTTAAAAAGATAAATAAAAAATAAAGGGACTCTGGTTGGTTGCTTTGTTATATGTGCGGTAGCTTTGTTTTTGTTTTTTTTATTAAGTCTGTAGTTCAGTGCTTTGTGTTTTTGTTATTTTCTTGCATTGATTAATATATGATTTTCTTGGTCTTTTTCATGCTTATCTCGTATGGTGCTTGCTTTTTTTGTTCCTATGTGTGAAGATTGTGACTTCTTTCCTCAACCAATCAAAAGATTAGCAAAAATGAAAGCTCATAGTTTTCTAGTGTTTTCAGTTGCATCTACGTTTTCTCTAGTTGCATCTGCGTGGACACCAGTAAGTTGTGACAGACTAACTAATTGTTGTTAGTTATAGTTAGTTTCTGTTTGTCTCTTTAGCTCTTGTATCTCGACCCTATATATAGTTTTAGGCCTGATCAACCTAAGTGTATTCAATTTCTGAGAGTTTTGGCTTAGAGCAAGAACTGTGTTGTAATACTCTAGTGAGAGAGTGTTCTCAAGAGAAGTTGGATGAGTGTTGTTGTAATCTTGAGAGCTTGGAGGGTGTAATCTAGTTTCAGATATAGTGGATTTGACTTAGGCATTGCTGCCTAGCCTTGGATGTAGGATCAACCAAACTGGTTGTATCTGAACCAAGTATTCTTGGTGTTCTTTTGTGTTTTACTTTTGATTATTTTGGGTTAGTTTAAATTGTCTATTACTTGTTCTTCTTTGTTGATATTCTTTGTGCACTGTATTGGCTGTGTTGTGCAGGTCCTAATCAACCCCAACAACTGGTATCAGAGCCCATGCTTAGAGTGGCTGCATTCTTCACCATCTTCGACTGTGATTTTCTCCAAGAAAGATCAAGAACTTCAAAGTACTTCCGCAATTGAGAACTTGTTCGCTAGCCAGGAGCAATTCTCTTCAATATGTCGACTTCCAAGTTTGAGGTGGAGAAATTTGATGGCAAGAATGATTTCAGTCTATGGCGTGCAAAGATGATGCTCATATGGGTAATCTTGGATGTGAAGAAGCCCTACAAGAAGAAAGTAAGATGGCTAAGTTGGAAAACAAAGCAGAGGTGCTGAAAAAGGCAAAGAACACAATCATTCTGAGTTTGAATGATCAAGTTTTTAGGAAAGTAATCAAAGAAGAAACAGCTCATGATATGTGGAAGAAGTTAGAATAGTTGTACATGACCAAGGCATTACCAAATCGAATCTATCTCAAACAAAGATTCTATGGATTCAAGATGGAGGAATCCAAGTCTATTGATGATAATATAGACGACTTCACCAAGCTAGTTTCAGATTTGGAGTCAATTGAAGTAAAGATTGAAGAAGAGGATCAAGCAATCTTTCTATTGAACTCACTCCCGAAGGCCTATGATAATCTGAGAGACACTTTGAAGTATGGTAAAGATACATTGTCACTGCAAGAAGTGATTGGTGCTGCATACTCAAAGGAATTAGATCTAAAAGCTAATGTTAAGGTGTCAAGATCTCAAGCCGAAGGTCTAAATGTGAGAGGAAGATCTGAAAGAAAAGATGGCAATAACCATAGAAATGGAAAAGGCAGAGGGAGATCAAGATCCAGGTCAAAACCAAGGAAAAATTGCTGGATTTGTAACCAAGAAGGTCACTTCAGACGAAACTGCCCACAGAGAAGAAATGAAGGACAAAAGCAAGACAACAAAGATGAAGCTCATGTCACAGATGGATCTATGGAAGCTAATGTTCTGACTGTGTCAACCAGTGACCCTAAAGATGAATGGGTTATGGATTCTGGGTGTACATTTCACATGTCACCAAGAAAAGATTGGTTCTTTGATCTAAAAGAAGAAAGTACAGGGCAAGTGTTGATGGGAAATAACAGCACATGCAGAATTCAAGGAATTGGTTCTATCAAATTCAAATTGAGAGATGGCACCATAAAGGTACTTTCTAATGTTAGATTTATACCTGAACTAAAAAGAAATTTGTTGTCTCTTGGTGTTTTAGATTCCAAAGGCTATAGCTACAAAGCTGAAGGTGGAGTCTTGAGAGTATCCAAAGGTACAATGGTGTTTATGAGAGGTGAGCTAAGACAAGGACTTTACATACTACAAGGGGAGACCATAACTGGGTCTGCTGGAGTTTCAACTGGGTCTGCTGGAGATTCAACTACAGAACCTAATACCACAGAATTATGGCATAAACGACTTGGGCACATGAGCCACACGGGAATGGTAGAACTTGGTAAGCAAGGTTTCTTGAACTCTAAATATATTTCAGACTTACAGAGACTTGTGTTGTAGGAAAAGCTCACAGGTTGCAATTTGCAAGTTCAACTCATAAAATCAAAGGAATATTGGAATACATTCATTCTGACTTATGGGGTTCATCCCAAGTTCCATTATCTCTCGGTAAAGCTCACTATTTCCTCTATATTATTGATGACTATTCTAGGAAAGTGTGGATCTATTTTCTTAGAACTAAGGATGAGGCTTTTGGAAGGTTTAGAGAATGGAAAATTATGGTAGAAAATCAAACCATGAAGAAAGTTAAGAAACTTAGAACTGACAATGGTTTGGAATTCTGTAATGCTGAGTTTGATTCTTATTGCACTGAAAATGGCATTGTTAGGCACCATACGATTAGGAACACCCCTCAGCAAAATGGTCTTGCTGAGAGAATGAACAGAACAATCATGAATAAGGTTAGATGCATGCTAGCTGATTCAGGTTTGCCAAAAACATTTTGGGCAGAGGCAGCTGCTACTGCTTGCTACCTCATTAATAGGTCACCTTCATCTGCATTAGATTGTAAGGTTCCTGAACATGTTTGGTCCGGTCATAAACCAAGTTACAGTCACTTGAAACCTTTTGGTTGTATAGGTTATGTTCATATTAGTCAGGGGAAGTTAAATCCTAGGTCTATGAAGGGTGTGTTTCTTGGTTATCCAAGTGGTGTCAAGGGTTATAAACTTTGGTTAATAGATGAGAAAAAATGCATTATCAGTCGTGATGTTATATTCAATGAGCACTGCTTTTATAAAACTAACATGAAATTTAGTGATCAAGCCAGCTCTAAACAAGCTGAGCAGAAAGATACTATGCAGATTGAATTAAGAGGAACATCACAGAATGAGAATCAAGGTGGAGTTCAGGAGAGTGAACTTCGAGATGCATCTGGAAGTGATGCAGATGGCACTGAAGCTAATGGTAGAGATACTCAAGCTTCAGATTATCTCTTGGCTAGAGATAGAGCAAGGAGACAGATCAGACCTCCTGAGAGATTTGCACATGCTGATATTACTGCTTTTGCCCTTAGTGTAGCTGATTTACTAGAGCTACATGAGCCTATTTGCTACAAGGAAGCCAAGAATAGTGCTGAATGGAGTAAATGGAATAAGGCTATGAAAGAAGAGATGGATTCTTTATACAAGAATGAGACATGGATTCTGGTGGATAAACCTAAGAACAAAAGAGTAATAGGGTGCAAATGGGTTTACAAGAGAAAACCAAGGATTGAAGGAGTTAAGCTACCTCGATTCAAGGCAAGGTTGGTGGCAAAAGGCTTTTCTCAAGTTGAAGGGATAGACTATCATGAAGTATTTTCTCCTGTTGTCAAACACACTTCTATAAGAATTATATTGGCTATCACTGCAATTCAGAATTTAGAATTGGATCAACTTGATGTGAAGACAACATTTCTTCATGGTAATCTTGATGAAGAAATACACATGCAACAACCTGAAGGATTCATACAGCCAGGGATGGAAGAGAAGGTGTGCTTGCTGAAGAAATCTCTATACGGTTTGAAACAGTCACCAAGACAATGGTACTTCATATTTGGTGATTTTATGCTGAGACAGAAGTTTCAAAGATCAAAGTTTGATAGTTGTGTTTACTTCAAAGTTCTTGAAGATGGAAGCTACATCTACTTGTTAATCTATGTGGATGACATGCTTATAGCATGTAAACACAGATCTGAAATGGAAAGGCTCAAGGAGATGCTAAGTCAAGAATTTAATATGAAGTATTTGGTGGTAGCTATCAAGATTTCGGGAATAGAGATATCTAGAGACAGAAATGAGGGCATGTTGAGATTGTCTCAAGAAGGATATGTCAAGAAGGTAGTGGGAATGTTTGATCAAAAGAAAGCCAGATCTGTCAACACTCCCATTGGAGCCCACTTCAAGCTAAAGTCTCTTACAGAAGAAGAAGCGTCTTTTGAAGAAGAAAAGATGAAGGGAGCTCGTTATGCTAATGCTGATGGTAGTATTATGTATGTTATGGTATCGACAAGACCTGATTTATCATATGGAATTGGTTTGGTTAGTAGGTTTATGAGCAAACCAAGCTTGGAACATTGGCAAGCTGTGAAATGGTTACTAAGGTACATGAAGGGCACTGCAAACCTACAGATTTTGTACACAAAGTCAGACCAGAAACAATGTGAAGTTATGGGGTATTGTGACTCAGATTTTGCTGGAGATTATGATAAAAGAAGATCTTTATCTGGGTATGTTTTCACTGTTGGAGGGAATGTTGTAAGATGGAAGACTAATCTACAACATGTTGTGGCTCTCTCCTCGACTGAAGCAGAATACATAGCTCTCACAGAAGCAGTAAAAGAAGCTCTTTGGTTAAAAGGGATGATGAGTGAGCTGGGATTTAGACAAGATCATGTGATTGTACATTGTGATTCACAAAGTGCAATACATTTGTCTAAGAATACTGTGTTTCATGAGAGAACGAAACACATAGATGTTAAACTCCATTTTCTCAGGGATATTGTCTCAAAACAACTTGTCAAGATTGTGAAGATAACCACTGAGATCAACCCAGCTGATATGATGACTAAGGTCATACCCGTGAGCAAGTTCACTTCAGCCTTGAACTTGCTTGGCATCAAGATGGGAATCCCTTAGAGCTAAAGCTAAGGCAGCATTGTCTAATCCACTGAACCTTGTTTCGGAATAAGAAGTCAAGGTGGAGAATTGTGAAGATTGTGACTTCTTTCCTCAACCAATCAAAAGATTAGCAAAAATGAAAGCTCATAGTTTTCTAGTGTTTTCAGTTGCATCTACGTTTTCTCTAGTTGTATCTGCGTGGACACCAGTAAGTTGTGACAGACTAACTAATTGTTGTTAGTTATAGTTAGTTTCTGTTTGTCTCTTTAGCTCTTGTATCTCGACCCTATATATAGTTTTAGGCCTGATCAACCTAAGTGTATTCAATTTCTGAGAGTTTTGGCTTAGAGCAAGAACTGTGTTGTAATACTCTAATGAGAGAGTGTTTTCAAGAGAAGTTGGATGAGTGTTGTTGTAATCTTGAGAGCTTGGAGGGTGTAATCTAGTTTCAGATATAGTGGATTTGACTTAGGCATTGCTGCCTAGCCTTGGATGTAGGATCAACCAAACTGGTTGTATCTGAACCAAGTATTCTTGGTGTTCTTTCTTTTGTGTTTTACTTTTGATTATTTTGGGTTAGTTTAAATTGTCTATTACTTGTTCTTCTTTGTTGCTATTCTTTGTGCACTGTATTAGCTGTGTTGTGCAGGTTCTAATCAACCCCAACACTATGTTTGTTTTGTCTTATGTGTTTCTGGGTCCAATAGATTATTTTACTTGTTTTATCTATTTTCTTTGTGCCATTTTCTTGTCCGTGTAATGGCCCTTGAGTTTGTGTTGTGCTATATTCTACTTCGTGTTTAGTGAATTAAGTGTGTGGCCCCTATCTAGAAAAGTCTCATTTTAACGGAAAACAAAAACCAAACTAAGCTTTCATATATCTATAATATATATAATTGTGATGAATAACTTTCGTAAGTCATTCTTACTTTTGTCTTATTAATTTATTTATTTGCTTTAGTCTTCTTTTGTTTTATTTTATGACCTTTCATTATGTAACAGTTTAACTCTACAAAAAAAGACAATGACTTTTTGTTATTTTTTTTCCTTTCTACGGCATAAGAGTATTCCTCACAATTATTTTAAATTATGATGCAAACTAACTTCTAAAATAGCATTATTTAGTAAAATCAATGTTCATAACAGAAAACAAATATCTCTATATATGTAGCTACATGACTTATATCATATTATATAATATGTATATATTATTTGATCCCTATATATGTAGCTACATGCCTTCCTGCTCTGCGTGGCCACAAATAGCTAGCAAACAATGAAGAGTCAGGAGAGTTTTTGCTTTTACATCATCAAACTATTTCTACATGCACCCAATTAAATATGCTTTCTATTATCCTCTCCATCATATTACATAATATATGAATACATATATAGTACAAACTTTCATGTGCGACTGTCTTTTCTCTTTTTACAAGAGAATAAATAAGTTAAAAATTAGTATATGATAAATGAATATATGCATAATATAATAATATAAGTTAGGAATACAAGTTTTCTTGAGTCTTCCTGAAGTGGTTTCATATATAAGCTTTCATTTTTGTCTTGGAGTATTAATTTTTGTCTTTTTCTTCCTTACTATATATGTGTATATATTATTCCATAATTAAATACATATAATAATTTTATTTTATTTGTCTCTTTGCATATATTATATATATATATGAGCAATCATTGTTATTGTAAATTGTTACCAGGTTCATTTCACTAAACTCCAAAGTTTATTTAATATATATTATATGGTTCCATATATGTATAATAGTAAATTAGCACTAGTGTTTGGATTCCTATGGTGGCCACATTAATCACGCCTTATATTAGATTTTTTAGTTTCATTAGTGTTGTAACATTTTTCATATTTTATACATGTTCCTTTTTTTTGAAAAAAAAAATCACATGCTAAATAGACAAAAACTTATTTTATTTAAAAAGGCTTTTGTTTATGCTGACAAAGAACATATTCTGAATGATGATCCTTCATTTTTATTCAACACTGTTAGTTTCGATTATTCTTTTCCTTAGTCCCTATAATAATATGATAACCATATATACTCAAAAATTTATATATAAAATAAATACCTTACTTATTGTATCATTTAATTTTAATTTTGTATTAATCTTTTAGGTATTGATTATACTCTTTAGGTTGTGGATCGAATTGGCAAGGAGCATTGCAAAGTTAATTAACTTGATTATTAATTGCAAGAGGTGCGTAAATATGTTCTCTTGACTCTTTTATTAATATCATATAAATGTTAGAGGGGTATAAATATCTTAAATATTCATTCATAGAGAAGTAGGTTCTGAGATTAAAATTGTGTGTTGCGGTGATAACGGAAGGTTGAAAACTTGTGTGTCTTAGAGAAGTAGGTTCTGGAAATTTTGTTTGTGTGTTGATATAAGGAAGAAAACTTTTTGTGTGTTGATCGAATTTGCTGCATCCTTTTTTGTAAACCTACTTCCTATGATGTTTACATTATTTTCCTCTATGATATATGCACAATCTCCTTATGCAAATATATTATACTATTATACTTAGTCTTTTTATAGATCTTCCATGATCAAATGCTTATTATGAAAGTTAAACAAGTAAATTTATCGATATTTATGTTTGATATTAGTATCAGATTACTTTTTGGGCCATTTTTTCTCTCTCGTGACAGTAACCCATTTGTGTTTATCTTCATGTTAAGAGGAAGGATTTTTATTTGCACTTAATGTTTTCATAATGCTCCGTCATGTTTATTGTTTTAAGCTATTATGTATTGTTCCCATAAATCCTTCAAAGGTTTAACTGTTTAAATGCCAGAATGCTCAATTTTTTTGTTTTGTTTTTTTTCTTCTATTTTTGACTTCACTGGATTGCTCATGTTGCAGGTTTAAACGATTGACTGGTCGAAATGAAGTAGTTGTGTTTGCTCGAGACTATAAATTTTATTCTCCAAGACATAAATTTAGGCGTGTTGCTTCAAGTTCTGTGTCTAACATCCCTGGTTTACCTGTAAGCATTAATAGAATTTGTCACATGATCATAGGAAATTAAAAGCCACTTAATTAGTTTACATGTGTATATGTATATATATATGTATATTTCTTAATCTAATTTGATGGTTAGTTTCATTCATCTAATCTTAAGAAATTACCAACCACTTTGAAGATAAGATACTACCATGTAGAATGGCTTCACACACATCTTTATGTTCAGCTCTAACAATTTAACCCTGCCAAATAAACTATTTTGAGCTTCAACTGATAAGAAGTAATTTCATGAATTTTATGGTTTTTTTGTATCATTTAATTTTAATTTCGTATTAATCTTTTAGGTATTGATTATATTCTTTAGGTTATGGATCGAATTGGCAAGGAGCATTGCAAAGTTAATTAAGTTGATTATTAATTGCAAGAGGTACGGAATTATGTTCTTTTAACTCTTATTATTAATATCTTTAAAATGTTAGAGGAGTTTGAATATCTTAAATATTCATCCATAGAGAAGTAGGTTATGAGATTAAAATTGTGTGCTGCGGTGATAACGGAAGGTTGAAAACTTGTGTGTATTAGAGAAGTAGGTTCTGGAAAATTTGTTTGTGTGTTGCGGTGATATAAGGAAGAAAACTTATTGTGTGTTGTTTGAATTTTTTGACTTGGTATTGATAGATGGTTAGGTAAGCTTTTATATGTATAGATTAGATTTTTCATTATATGTATAGATTAGATTTTTCATTTAGTCATATTGTTTTCATTATTTCCATATGTATAGATTAGATTTTTCAGCCATAAATATTGATGAAAAATAACTCAAATAACAATTATATGTATAATCAAAGATAAAAACAAGTTATACTAATATATAACCAGCCAATGATTCCTTAGCCACACCAATCAATGATTCAAATTCTATGTTCTCAGCTTTTCTAAGAGCCAACATAAAAAAAAAAAAAAAACACATGATATAAGAGACAGTGATGCTATAATAAAATCAAAACATATGCAAAAGTAGTTCAAAGCAATTAGAAAAATGTGATGCCTGCTTTTGTTTCTCAAATATGGTAGTTCCCAGATAAACAACAACTATGAATGCAAACAAAAAAGACACACCCATGCAAAATGTACTATCAAGATTCTCACCATGACTAGACAAAATATATAATGGTCTCCCAAAATTCTCACCAATCTCGATCACTATCAGTGCCTAAGAGTACCCCATGCATTTAGTCACACCCATGATCACTAGAGATTCACTTGAAAGAAAAAACAAAAAACCCCAACTCCATAACCAGTATTATACACACTATAGCTTAAGGTATGGGATAAGTGAATAGAACATAAACCAATGCTAACAGTTTTTCTTTCAAACTAATAACTTAGAAGTGGCTAAGGATCACACCAATTCCTTAATTAGAAGACCAGTGATCACAAAAGAATAATACTTTTTTTTTAAAATCCCAACAAGAATATAGTTTAGCATAAAAAAAAACAAAACGTTACACCTATTTGTGGGTGCCGCTTACCATTTTCTTCGCAATGCCAATTATAATATAGTCTGAGTCATGTTTAGATGAGTGTTCTAAATCGAGTTTCAGCTTGAAAAGCATAATATGCATATAGATAACCAAAAGATCTGTCCAATCCTAAAACTACGGTGGGGTGATGCCCACTAAGTACTAAGCAAAATAATTCAGTAATCAATTCTTTAGCAAAGAACAAAATGTACAAATTAAGATGCCATATAAACAATCATTGCCCACTTGAAGACATATAGTAGATACATAAAATGAAACATGAAGACATAAAAATCATTGCATCCAAAGCATAAGCTGCAAATTCCATAAAATTCAGTAAATATAATAGAGTTTTACAATGTCAAAAATAAAAACCAACTCTAGAGTAAACATGCCCACTTGAAACAATGACCCATTCACTTTGTTTTAAAACCTTTCCAAGCAACAAACTGCTTGAAAATGTACCTCACATTAACTATGAATTAAAATCTGGGTAAGATACTCCAACAAGTCATCTTTGGTTTATTCAATTCCACCAAGGCATGGAATGGAGAGACCTGAAATTCTCTTTTAAGATGACCTAAAATTCAACCAAGGCATGTTTTTTTTAAAAAGCATGTGTGTTAATGACCTTGTCATGACCCTGAAATTACAACTGCAAATAATGTGATTGTCTTGTCTAACAGTTGTTAAACCCAGACAAAAAACAAGATTTTATTAAGAGAACAACATCAAATTCAAATTCATTGGAGATGAATAAAAGTTGGATCCATCTTAACAGGTTAGTAAACAAAATCATATAGTTTATTTTGGGTATAAGTTTAAGTGCCAGTGCTTCATTATTGAAGTATGCTCTAAAATTGTAGAGCAACGGTGGAATATGAGCAAAAAGCTAGGGAGTTTGTTAAGATAGCCATGACGAATCTCAGATTTCCAGCCAAGATTCTTTGTCCATGCAACAAATGTCACAATCTAAGACATCAACTTTCAGACGAAGTTTTCGAACACTTAGTTTTGTGGGGCATGGACCAATCTTACAAAACATGGTTTCATCATGGGGAAGATCCAGTTCAAAGCAGCACGACAAACACAAGTTTTGAATATGATTTATTTCGGGCAGCGGGAGTATTTTCAAGTAACGCCAATGATTTTGGTGACGATAACAATGATGCTAATTTTCAGAGTCTATTAGCAAATGCTGAATCTCCATTGTATGAAGGTTGTTCAAAGTATACAAAAATTTCGTCTATCGTTGGGCTGTATAATCTAAAAACAAAGCATGGAATCTCAAATGTTGGCTTTAGTGAGATGTTGGAGATGATCAAAGAAATGTTGCCGAAAGATAATCTCCTACTGACATCAATGTGCAGTTAAAAAGTTTCTAAAGATGTTTGATCTGTGCTATAAGCATATCCATGCTTGTGACAACGATTGTTGTTTGTATACAAAAGAGAATGCTGATGCCCAAGTATGTCCCACTTGCCAATATCCTAGATGGATGCAAAATGAGCAGACAAAAGAGATTCTACAAGGGCAGCCTGCCAAATTGTTGAGATATTTTCCTATTATACCAAGGTTTCAAAGGATGTTTAGAAAAGAAGAGACGGCTTTAAGCTTAAAATGGCATTCAACAAATAAAAGAAGAGACGGGAAAATGCGGCACCCGGTAGATTCAGAGGCTTGGGATGCAGTTTATGAGAGATGGCCAGATTTTCAACTTGAACCTAACAACCTTCGATTAGGACTTGCTGCTAATGGGATCAATCCTTACAAAAATATGAGTTCTACGTATAGTTGTTGGCTTATAATGCTCGTTGTAGATAATCTGCCACCTGTGTTTTGCATGAAGGATGAATTTACCTTTCTATCTATGTTGATTCCTGGACCTAAACAACCTGGGAATGGCATAGATGTTTACTTAGAGCCCTTAATAGATGAGTTACTTGAATTATGGAATGGTGTTTATACATATGATATTTCTACAAATAAGTTTTTTAATTTAAGGGCCATGTTGCTATGGACCATAAATGATTTTCTAACTTATGGAAACTTAGCTGGATGTGCGACTAAAGGGAAGTATGGTTGTCTTGTTTGTGGCGAGCACTCAAATGTTGTTTGGTTGAAGCATAGCAAAAAGATGTCCTTTTGCAATCATATTCGATTTCTACCACAAGAACACCATTATAGAAAGAAGAAATATACAACAGCTAGGAAAAGGGAAAGAGCACCACAATGTCCAATTATATTGATAGGTGTTGAAGTAGCTGAGTAGTTAAGCAAAGTGACTAATGACTTTGGAAAGGGAAAAAAGAGGAGTCGTGGTATAGACACAGAAAAAATCTGGAAGAAGCAGTCTATTTCTTTTAGGCTGCCTTATTGGGAAATCTTAGTTGTTCATCATAACCTTGATGTTATGCATGTTGAAAAGAATGTTTGTGAAAGCATACTTAACACATTGCTCGATTGCAAGGAAAATCTAAAGATCACTACAACTCGAGATTAGATTTGACAGAGAAGGGCATTATGCCTCATCTCCATCCGTATGAAGAAAATGATGTTACTCGTCTTCCTGCTGCAGCTTACACTCTATCAAAATCTGATAAAAAGTTGCTTTGTGAGAGGCTATTTGACTTGAAATTGCCTTATGGATATAGCTCTAACATTAGAAATTGTGTAGATGTGGAGAAACAGAAGCTGACAGGACTTAAGTCTCATGATTGTCATGTGATTATGCAACAACTATTGCCTATTGCTATAAGGGTTTAATGGAAGAAGGTTGTAGAGAGACAATTCTTTGGCTCTCTAAGTTTTTCCATGGATTGTGTCAGCGTGTGGTTGATAAGGAGGAAATTATGAAATTGGAACTAGAAGCCTTTGAAATTCTTTATAAACTAGAAGAATATTTCCCTCCTTCTTTCTTTGATCCAATGATTCACTTGGTTGTTCATTTAGCACGAGAAGTTAGACTTTGTGATCCAGTGCAATTTCGATGGATGTACCATTTTGAGAGATATATGAAAGTATTGAAAGGATTGGTAGCAAATTATGCACGACCAGAAGGATGTATTGCAAATCGCTATCTTGTTGTTGAATGTGTACACTTTTGTGAAACATTTTTAAAGCAAAATGATAATCAAGATAGTACATTACTAGAAGAAAATCCACTATCAGCAGCAGAGTGCTTTGAGCTTGACCGATTGAACTTGGCAGTAGCGCATCGGTATGTATTGTTTAACTCAGATATTGTAGAACCATTTCTCAATGTCCATATGGATGAGCTGAAAGAAAGGCACTCAAATCTGAATAGCAATCAAACTTTGTTATGGAATCGAAATTCTGAAGGGTTCCCGTTATGGTTTTATGAAAAGGTTGTATTCTATTGCCAAGATAAAAGTTTACGTTTTGTTTTAGTGTACAAATTTCTTACAAGTATATTTTTATTTTCAGATTTCTAACTTGAACAAAGTAGATGACATGTTAGCTCAATTGGCTAAAGGTCCAAGTCGCGGTGTCAGTTCCTAGAAAGGGTACATGATTAATGGAATTCGATTCCATAAAAAAGGAGCTGAAAAAACAACTCAAAACAGCGGTGTATACTTGGAAGCACATGACAGTGGGCAATTGAATGATAAAGAAGAGTATTTTGGTGTTATCAAGGATATAATTATGCTTGATTATCGTACTTTTAAGGTGCCATTTTTTTGGTGCGATTAGGCGAATATTCGAATGGGTGTTAAGAAGTCGCAGTTCTATACGCTTGTAAATTTTAATATAGGACAAGCTCAATCCATTAGGGATCCATTTGTATTAGCTTCACAAGTGAAAAAATCTTTTTATGCAAGGGAGAATGAGTCGAGTAATTGGTATATAGCTTTAAAGGATTCAAATAGAGGGTGTTTTGGACTTGATTCCAATGAAGAAATTTGAGTTTCCTGTTGTTTCTTATGTACTTTGAATGAAACAAATCTGCTTACACTTTTTGTATGTAATTTTGGTGTATTATTACTCTTTTGTTGAATGAAACAAATCTGGTTTTATTACTCTCTATGGTGTACTTTATGATTTTATTTTAATTTGAATGAAATAATTATGGTTTTATGGTTTTGGTGTATGTGTTATTACTGTTTGGTGATCCGCATTTCTGATTTATATTCTTATGTTATCTTTCTTTTTATATTGCAGCAATTTCAACTTGAAAAATGAGTACATTTCAAAGATCTCCAAAAAAAACACCTTCATCCAGGTGCTTTATGCAATTTTGTGGCCAAAAAGCGAAAAGCATCATTGAAGACTCAAGCTGATTGTGACGATATGTTTCTTGGAAGCCCTATTTTAAAGAAAAAGAGTGCTCTTCATAGGTTTTCTGCACCTGTTAGAGTTGTAATTAACTCACCACCTGCTCTTAGTACTAGAGCAGCAACTCGTCGTATGGTCTATAATACAGAGCCAGATCATAATGATGATGTGGAAGACATGGAGATGTCACTTGGAAGTTCAAAAACTAGAAGATCTCTTAATTATGAAGTAGATAAGGTAGTTGATAGTGTTTGTGAAAAGGGAGTAAGGGAGGAACATGAAGAGATAGCTGATGAGGAAAGGATTGGTGCAGAATTTGAAGAAGGGGCTACTGCACAATGTGATGAAGTGGATGCTGCAGAATGTGAAGAAGTGGTTGAGATAGAACTTGAACAACCTCTTAGAAAATCTGTTAGATTACAAAAAACAATTGATGAGGCAAATCAAACTGAGATTGAAGAAATACCTCAAGATGTAGATGCGAATGTAATGAACTTAGCCAAGAAGACAAGGGGAAAAACTCTATTGGAAAATCTTACCAAGAGGAACAATGAATTAAGGATAATAAATTGGAATGAAAAAGGGCAACCAGTTGGTACTAACTCAGTGCAATTTTCTTCTTTTGTGGGCGCTCTTGTGCGAGAGGTTGTTCCTTACACTATTTCAGATTGGAGGAAAGTTTCACCAATTATGATAGATGTTCTTTGGGCATCTATTCAGGTAGAATTACAAGTTTTATGACTATTTTATATATATATATATTCAGCTCTACACTTAAATATATAATATATTATTCTATATTCTATTGTAGGCACAATATGACTTACATGATGATTGGCAAAAAAAGATGTGCTTTGAAATGATGGCAGAACTATGGAGAGCTGGGAAATCTAGACTTGTAAAGGATATTATCAATGCAAAAAATGAGAGTGAACGACTAGCCTTAAAGTCGGATTGCATAAAAAGTGATGAAGAATGGAGAGCATTTTTTGCCAAAAAAATTAGTAAAGAACATTTGGTAAGAAATATGATGTAAGAAGTGATGTTACTGCCTCTTTTATCTCTGTTGGTGTTAAATTAAATATAGTTATGCCTCTTTTACTAATTTATTAAATAGGATATAAGGGCCAAATACCAAGAGAGAAGAAAGAAAGTTGTTCCACACACACCTTAAGTCGAAGAGGATATGCTCGAACAATCGATGATATGGTAATAATTAAGTTTTATACTGTTTGTATTTTTGCTTCCATTATTGTAGTCTCTATTTTATAATCTCTATTGTTGTATTGTGTAGAAAAAAGAAAATGAGGATGTTAAAATATCTAGAATTGATGCATTTCGGAGAGCCCATACCAAGAAGAATGGTGAACCTGTAAACCCAACGGCATCTGATATTTTTGTGAGTATTGGTCATTTAATTTTTGTGAATTTATATTTATTTTCCATAATGCATACATTAGTTATACTAATTTATATGCAAGGTTCATTGAATGAGATTCTCCTTGAAGACCCAAAATCTGGAACTACAGACAACGCTGATGAGGATGCCTTTACAAAATTGTTTGGTAACCCAAAATATGGTCGTTTAATTGGACACAGAAGAGGCGTAACAAGGTCAAAGCTAATTTTTGTTAATATGTGTGATAGCAAGATCTCCAAGTTAGAAGAAGAGCAACAGAATATGAAGCTCAAAATGACTGAAATGATGAATCTACTTAAAGAACACTTGGTGGTAATTTTATCTTCCACTTATAAACCTTAGTTTTCTTTTCTTCCAATGAAACTTATCTTGGTTTTATATTTAGGTTGGTGGTAAAGTGACACCAAGCGAAGGACAGTCTCGCAATGTACCGCAGTCAAACAATATTCAGTCTCCTAAGGTAAATTATCAAAGTTGTTATTGTTTTAAATTTTTATTTTAAAAGAACAAATACAGAAACTAATATATTGTCTTTAAAATCAATTTGGTAGAGTATTGCACTAAAAAAAAAGACATAACTTTACAGAAGGGAAGAATGCTTGCTACTTGCTTGACTGGGCAGATGTAATTGTTGCTGAAGCTCGTTGGGATTCTAGTGATCCAAAGATAATTGTACATGGAAAGCCTCTTGGACCAAACTTTATGCGAGTATGGGTTGATGTTGATATTGTACCTGAATCGTACTTATTTCGTCCTAATAATGCGATGCTTACAATACAAGAAGCAGTTGGTTCCACATTTGCATGGCCTTCTAAAAAAGTTATTCCAAGAGGTACATTTTCATACTCAAAAAAGAACCAATGTCTTATAACTTAGTGTTTGGTTTATTTGTTTGCTTTGGTGTAGTTGTGAATTCATTATTTTGTATGTGGTGTCCTCTCTTGGATATAATTTCCATAGCATTTTTCTTGAAGTAATTTGTGATGCTAGATAATAACAATAAAATATTCTTTGTTTATTTTGCAGATGTGACAAGCGAAATAGAAAAGGATGCTTAATTTTGAAGGCTTTGTGTTGGGCAGCTGTAGAATATTTTGTGTTGAAAGTAGTAACTTTTCAATATGTTGAATATTTAAGACTACTTGAATACTTAAAGAACATTTTGTTGTTGATGACAGTGTTGAATGTTTTAAACTAATTTGTGGATTGTTAATACAATGTTGAATGTTTTTACTTTTTGTTATTTGAAAATCAAGTTCATTTGATGATGTTAGTATATATTAGAAGGCTAATTTTAATTATATAAAATATATATATAATAGAATAAATTAGTGTTATATAAATGAATATATAATGAGAATTTAAACTTATCTAAATATTAAAATAATACGAAAATTGTGTTATAATATCTATTATAATAACACTTTTTATGCAAAGAATTTTGTTATGCAAACTTCATTATATAACACAAATAATGTGTTATACTAAAGTGTAGTATAACACAAATTTATAAGTATTGAAATGTGTTATATAATCGACTATAAATAATATAATTAAACACTTATCTATTTATTAAAATAACACAGAAAGTGTGTTATCGTTGACAGTATAATAACACATCTGTATATCAATGATAAAGTGTTATGTAAAGTACACTGACCTACGATAACATAGTCAGTCTTAACACATCAAAAAGTATTATGGTATGTTTTGATAACATATTTTTAGTGTTATTAAAAGCCTGTTTTCTTGTAGTGGAATAAATGGCTGGGTATTAGGTCCTATTTATAGAGTTCAAGAATGAAAAGATCTTCATTTAACTTGAATAAAAATAATAGCTTTTAAGTGAAAAATATTTGAATTATCGTTCAGCAGAGGCTGAAGACTCGTTCAGAAAGATGCTGGACTTATTAAGAGGTTAAAGATTTGAATTGAGAACATTTTCAAAAACTTTCAAAATGCACTGAAGGAGCCGATATATCGCCCCCTTTAGGCGATATATCGCCTGGGCCAGCATGCCCGAGGCTCGTCGAGGTGCTCGTGCGAAGTTACATGTTTTTCGTATCCCCGTACTGCGATATATCGCCCCCTATAGCTGCGATATATCGGCATACGCTGAATATTTAAACACGAAATTACACAATTTTAGCTTAATTTGAATTGAGTAAACAGCCTTGACTAAGTCCTCTAACGTTTTCAAAGCTGCTGACAGACCCTAGGATATTCAAATATTACTCTTAATAAACTTATTCCTCAAAAATACTTAATTATCATTAAACATACACATGACAAGTGTTATTTTCTTACTGGGTCTATCTAAACCTTATAATATAATAAATATCACCATCAATATAAGTCAAATTAATCAAACCTTAGGTTAAAATTAATATTCTTAAACTATAGGTTAAACTTAGAAAATCTACAAGTGTTACTATGAGTGTCCAAATAAATCCCGGTCTGAACCAAAGTCCACAGTCATAAAAATACTACTACTATTACTATTATACTACTATCTAACTAGCTAAGTAAAGTTCTTGGACTCTACAGCCGCCCTGGAGGTAGCCATTCAGTTGGCATGAGGACAACCTGCGCCAACTTCTCAACTAGATCAGCCACCAAGTGCACCACCACAACAAAGTCTAGACCCAAGTCCTCCACCTCAACCGGCGAGCCCTCTAAGGCCGAAGCAAAATCCTGCTGCTCAATAGGATATTCCATTTCAAGATCCTGAGCAGCAGCCACCTTCTCGCACTGGTCGAGATAATCCCCAGCGTCAAAGGCAGAATAGGGCCGGGTAGCCTCCCCGAAGCCCTAGACGCTAAACTGCTGAGGAACTGAATCCACCAAGCAGAGGACAACATCCTTCTGCTAACAGAAGGCATGTCGAGTAAGGCTCTGTGGTCAGGGGCCCCCCATGACATAATAATGCTCAGGGACCCACCAACCAACGTAGGCCTCCCCCTAACGCTCGAGAGATACCAGCAAAAGGAGGAAATAATGCGATTAGCAAGTCGTGCCATAGCCAATCACATTTTCGGGACAATCATGACTACAACGAAGTTGATTCCGACTGAGGGAATGCCGGTTGAGGGCAATGAGAGAGAGGTGGAGAAAGGAACCCCCCACCAAGAGAAAATAGGTCTGCAAGTTAGAACGCAGGGGGGCAGCCTAAGCAACCTAACGTCTTTGACCGGTTGGGCGCTAGCGAGCAAAGGCATAAAGATGACGACTTGAGGGATGTGCTCAATGATAGGCGTGAAAGGCACGATGAGTATGCTCCTCCAGCACCAGTCGCCCCAGCAATACCAGACACAGTGCAGGCTCAGATCTATGCGCTGAATCAGGTCGTCCAGTAGCTGGTGGGGAGTCGAACACCCCATATTGAGTATGATCGGAGAAGAGGCACTCCATTCATACAAAGAATAGCAATGGAGAAAACCCCTAGAAAATTCAAGATGCCAGTATTTCCCAACTTCGATGGATATGGGGACCAAGTATCTCATGTGAATAAATTTGAGATACAGATGGACATTCAGAAGGTGTCAGATGATGCTCACTGCAAAATCTTTCCGGCCACCCTATCCGATACTGCTCAAGAATGGTTTTTTAAATTCCCTCCTTCTAGCATAGTGTCATGTGAAATGTTCGTGAAGGAATTCTACAGGCAATTCTATGCTGGTCTTGTCCACCCGACAGAAGCCAACCAACTGGTCGAGATATGCCAGAAGGAGGGAGAGTCCTTAAAGGATTACGTCCAGTGTTTCATGTGAGCAGCATCTGGAGCTAAAACAGTTGGTGATGAGGGAAAAATGATGGCACTTACTACTGGAGTGCGGCACCACTCACCCCTCTAGAACAGTTTGAGGAAAATTGGGCTGAAGAGTACCCAAGAATTCCTTGATCAAGCAGACCGGTACATTAAGCTCGAAGAGGCGATTGCCAATGAAGGGAAGTCGCCTAAAAAAGGCAAGGGACCAAAGGAAGATCCCACTAAGGCTGCCAATGGGTCAGATAAACCCAATGGCAACGGCAAAAGCAACGAGAAAAATTGTGGAAAAAGGGCGAACAACGAGCCGTCAACATCTGAAAATAAGCACCCTAAGGGCAATAGGTACGAGCCAAGATTCACCAACTACACAACCCTTATCGAAAGCAGAGCGGAGGTGTACCAGGCGACCAACGCCAATCAGGAAAGATATCTCCAAGAGAGATACAACAAAGTTTTATCATTTCCACAACAACTATGGTCATGACACCAATGAGTGTAATTAACTGAAAGATGAAATAGAGTTCCTTATCAGACAAGGACACCTGAGGAGATATGTACGAGCCACTGGAGGTTCTTAGCGAGAGGCTCAAGGAGGCAACAAGTAGGCGCATGTACGCCAATGCTTGCCCCCTTTACAGCCAGCTCATGTTGCGGGTACATTGCTAGCCATCTGTGGTGGCCCGGACCTTGCAAGAGATAGTGGGAAGGCAAGGGAGCGATACGCTTGGACCTTATGCCATGACCAGGAGATCTAAATGCTGAATGTGGAGGAGCGAACTCCCAAGAAAGCTCGAACAGAGGAAGAGCTAATAACTTTCTTTGAGCTTGACGTTCAGCATGTCTGGTTCCCTCATTCAGACTCTCTGGTCGTGGACGTCAAAATAGCCAATATGATGGTTAAGCGGGTGTTAGTAGACACAGGAAGCTCAGTGAACATTTTATACAAGTCTTCGTTGGAAAGAATGAAATTGTCAGTGAAAGACCTAGAGCCATGCAACCAAACCATTTATGGTTTTTCTGGCAAAGGGCTCGTGCCAACAGGGTCGATTAGGCTCCTGGTTATAGCAGGAACTGCACCTGCGAACAGGACATTACTCACTACTTTCATATTAGTCGATTGTCCTTCTGCATACAATGTTGTGGTTGGAAGGCCTATTCTAGTCAACCTACGAGCCGTAACCTCGGTCTAGAACCTCTCCATGAAGTTCCCAAATGACGTGGGGATAGGAGTCGTGTTGGGAACCAGCGAGAAGCGAGGGAATGCTACAATTCCTCGACTACTAAGGCGAAAAAAGGTGGATCGAGGGAAGGAGCTGGAAAAGAGTTGCAATTGGCCAATAAGGTACAAGCCCAATCAGGTGAGCACGTCACCAAATAAGGTGTTGCCCAAAGTGAGGATAGGGATTTAGATCTTTGCTTTGGGATTTTGATGAAGAAGTATGACCAGTCGAGGACCTCGAGGAGGTCTAACTCGACGAGACAAATCCGACTATGGTTGTGAAAGTCGGTAAAAACTTAAAGACAACAGCAAAACAAAGATTGGTGGAACTTTTAAAGAAGAATCAGGAGGTATTTTCCTGGTCACATAAATATATGGTTGGGATTGACCCTGCAGTTATTAGCCATGTCTTGAACATAGATAAAAGCTTTCCACCAGTACAACAGAAAAGAAGGTTGTTCGACAAAGATAGATCAAAAACCTTAAAGGAAGAAGTCAAGAAGCTGAAGGAGAACAGATTCATCAGGGTAGCGTTTTATCCATCATGGGTCTCTAATCCCGTACTAGTTCCCAAGTCGAATGGCAAATGGAGACCATGCATGAATTTCACATACCTTAATAAAGCCTGCCCTAAAGATTGTTTCCCGCTCCCAAGGATCGACCAGATGGTCGATGCCACTTCAGGGCATGAGATCCTATTATTCATGGATGCATACTCTGGGTACAATCAAATTAGTATGCACCCACCTGACAAGGATCACACTAGCTTTCGGACCGATACAGGGCTCTACTACTACAAAGTGATGCCTGTCGGTTTGAAAAACGCTGGTGCAACTTACCAGCGGCTGGTCAATCACATGTTTAAAGAGTTGATCGGTGTAAACATGGAAGTATATGTTGACGACATGCTGGTTAAGTCAAAGAAGGCATAAGAACACATTGGGGGCCTGCAAGAGTGCTTCAATGTCTTAAATAAATATCAGATGAAGTTGAATCCCCTTAAGTGTTCCTTCAGAGTTGGATCAGGGAAATTTTTGGGATTTATAGTGAACTCACGAGGTATCGAAGATAATCCCGAAAAGATCAAGGCCCTTGTCAATATGAAATCGCCAACAAAGATAAAAGATGTTCAAAGTTTAACCGGGAGGATTGTTGCTCTAAGTAGATTTATCTCTAAATCCACAGACAAGCGCGTCCCATTTTTTAATCTACTTAGGGGAAATAAGAAATTTGAGTGGACGAAAGAGTGTGAACGAGCCTTCCCGGCTCTAAAGTCTCATATGTCTCAGTCACCAATTTTGTCTAAGCCGATTGAAAAGGAAACTTTGTTCATCTATTTGGCGGTCACAGAATATGCTGCTAGTGCTATCTTGGTAAGAGATGAGGAACATGTGCAAAATTTTGTATATTATATAAGCAAAAGGCTAATAGGAGCAGAACTGCGGTATCCGCCCATTGAAAAATTAACCTACTACTTGATTTTAGCCTACAGAAAGTTGCAACCATACTTCCAAGCTCACCCCATTGCAGTACTCACTGACCAGCCCCTATGGAAAATCCTAAAGAATCCCGAAGCCACTGGTCGATTATTGAAATGGGCGGTTGAACTTGGACAGTTTGATATTTCTTACTTTCCACGAGCAGCAATGAAGGGACAGACTCTAAAAGACTTTGTTGCAGAGTTCACTGGACTTCAGGATAATGAACCGATAGAAGAGCCAGAGCCTCAAAGAAAAACCCCCTCTTGGCAGTTATTCACATATAGATTTTCCAACGAGCACCACGCTGAAGCAGGAGTGATTTTAGTCACACCTGAAGGGCATCGATTCCATTGCGCGATAAGATTTGACTTCACAGCGTCTAATAACAAAGCTGAATATGAAGCTCTGCTCGCAGGATTATGATTAGCCAAGGATATGAGCATAAAGTCACTTGAAATCTATAGTGACTCCCAGTTGGTGGTTAATCAAATTACTGGGGAATATCAAGCCAGGGGTCTGAAGATGGTTGCTTATTTAAACAAAGCAAAGGACTTGTTGGCACAATTCGAAAGCTATACTCTACATCAGGTACTTCGCGACCAGAACTCAAGCGTTGATGCTTTGGCCAAGTTAGCAAGCGCAAGGGATGCTGATACCTTGAATATAGTGCCTGTAGAATGGTTGTTCGCACCAAGCATCCAAGCAAAAGAAACCTCCCTGGTAATCCAGGCAAAAGATCGTGGATGGCACCCTTCATTGAGTACTTGATGCATTGAGTACTGTCGACAAACAGAAACAAAGCAAGAGCCCTTCAGAGGCAGTCTACTCGGTTTGTCATGGTCAACAGAGTTTGGTACAGAAAGGGGTACCCCATGCCACTCCTAAGGTGTGTTTCAAAAGAAAAATCCAAAGAATTAATGCGGGAAGTCCATGAAGGTTTCTGCGGGGATCATGCTGGGGGCAGAGTTTATCGAAAAAGATCCTAAGGCAAGGATACTTCTGGCCAACGATGAATGAAGACTCTGTGGATTTTTTCTGAAATTGAGAAAAATGTCAAAGATTCTCCAAGATACCGCGAGCAACCCCTAATGAGATAAAATAGATGCAAAGCCCATGGCCATTCGCAGTGTGGGGGATAGATTTGATTGGGTCTTTGCCCACAGGAAAAGGCAATGTCAAATATGCTGTGGTTGATGTTGACTACTTCACAAAGTGAGCCGAAGCTGAGCCACTTGCAACCATAACGACCAAGATGGTGCTGGATTTTGTGGTCAAGAACATTGTGTGTCGCTATGGATTGCCAAGAAAAACTGTCTCAGACAATGGCACACAGTTTGATAGTGATATGTTCACCAATTTTTGCGAAAGGCATGGGACTATAAAAAAAATTTCTTCAGTAGCTCATCCACAGGCAAACGGACAAGTTGAGGATGTCAACAAGACACTAAAGGATACTCTGAAGAAAAGGCTTGAAGAAGCAAAAGGGGCATGGCCAGAGTAGTTGCCTAAAGTCCTCTGGTCGTATAGAACATCACATCGAACAGCAACAGGCCATACTCCATTTTCCTTAGCCTATGGGTATGAAGCTATGTTACCCGTTGAATTAGATCTGCCATCACATCGAAGGTTGGCATACGATCAAGACGTTAATAGCCAGTTATTGATGGAATCTCTGGATTTGGTCGATGAAAGGCGCGAGCAAGCCCAACTCTGGGTAGCAGCTTACCAGCAAAAGGTCGCCCGGCACTTCAACTCTAAAGTACGTGAAAAAAAAATTAATGTGGGAGATCTGATGCTTAGAAGAGTTTTTCTTAATACCCGCGATCAAGCTGTTGGAGTGCTTGGACCTAACTGGGAAGGGCTATACCAAATCGAAGAAGTCCTTCAACCAGGCACCTACAAACTTGCTCACTTAAATGGAGATCTCATTCCTCGCTATTGGAATGGAGAACACCTGCACAAGTACTATCAATAAACAATTCTGCTTAAAGAATTGGCTTGTATTAATTTTACTTTTCACAAGTTTATGAACAAGGGTTAGTCAATTATGTAACTAATCGCTTATAAGTGTAAGATCAAATTTTTTATCACTCGTACAGACACAATTGTCCATTTATTACAAGAAATAAAAGGGGATGTGCACATCGAGTCAATCTTGCCAACTATTGTAGTTATTACAAGTATTTTCTCATTACGTGTGTGGTTTTGCCATATTATCATTTTTTTTATATATCTTTATTACGAGCAGTAATGTTTGAACATGTTTTGGTCAAGGCAAGTGACCGAGGACCTTAACCTCCTCAATCACTTGGGGGCATATAAGGTATCTAGTAAGCAAAATATATCGAAAAGTATATGTAAACACACGAGCAAAATAAGTGAAAGCATGCTATGGTACTTAGAGTATTTCTCAAAATTTTGTTTAAATTTTGTTAAATTAACCAAAGTGCTATGCTAAGTTCGGTCATGCGAACAAGATGTTGTAATATATTGCAAGTATTATAATATCTAAATATTAAAAGTAAATTGTTTTACACCACGAGGAGTTACTGCTCAGATGTAATTCTCTGTTTAAAAGAAAAAGCTGCTCGTGCAGCAAAAAATATATTGTCTTGACACTACGAGTCGAGGTCCGTGTGTCCCAAGTTAGAAATTTAAATAAAAAACAGAAGAAATTATGAAGCAAGAGGACCCTGAGGAATTTGTCAGACGACAGAGGCCCCAATTTCCTCGCCTACGCCATCGATGCCCGTAGCTAAAGAGATTTCAGGCGAGCCAGACACCTGTTTAGCTCAACTGCCTCATACGGTCTGGTAGATAGCTAAAGTCCGCCCCGCGGTTATTCTTCCTAAACATATAGAAGCATTTAAAAGTGGCTCCTTTGTACTTCTCCAGGTTACTAGCATTGGTTTCCTCCAACCCCTCAGTCTCCTTTCTGCTAATGACCAAGTCATCTTGAAGCTTAGAAGCTTCCTTGAAATTAATCAAAGAAGCCTCTTTATACTGTTTCAGTTCTTCGGCCAGCTTAGCCTTCTATTCGAGCAGTTCAACGTTTTTCTTCTCGGTTGCCTCGAGCTGCTCGGTGTATTTGGCCTCAGCCGTCTTAAGCTCCTCAGCGTGCTTGTCCTTAGACGCTCTAAGCTGTTCACCAAGCCTCTTCTCGTATTGAGCAGTCAATGCCCCCCAAGCCGCGCCAGCCAGTGCTCATGGTTAGAACTCCCTGCAACCAGAAAAAAGATAAAACTGTTAGTGGAAATAAAGCAACAACGGCAACTTACGCTGAGTACTTCGTTCAATGCATGGTTGAAGATCTACTCGACTTCCATGGAGTCAGAATTACCGATGGCCTCTCAACTGCGTTAGTGCCTCGATAGCTTTGTCAGCCTATCTTTGGCCGAGCTGAGAGCCATGTTCATCAAAGCCTCTCCTGTTTGATCAGGAGGGGTCTGGTCAGCAGGAGTTGGAGGAGTTTGGTTGGCAGGCGCTGGCGGAATTTTCTGGTCCTCAAGGGCTGGTGGAGACGGCTGGTCGATGGGAGCTGGAAGAGGTGTTGTTTCCCTGGAAGCAACTAGTACTGGAGGATCCTCTATTCAAGCCTTTTTCGTCGGAGGGTTGCTGCTGCTTTCCCCACGATGTTGCCTGCTCCCCTTTTTCTTGCTCGCAGGAGCAACGGGGTCAAGTTCGCTATACAAGTTGAATTGATCTTCAACATACATGACTGCAAAATAGATGCGAATAGTCAGGCAATATAGATGGAGATACCTACTAAATCAAGGAAATAAGATCAAAGAAATTACAAGTAAAATACCTGAGCTACAATAATTAGTCGCTACATTACTTATTGTACTACTGCTACACTCACTCTCTGCCTTGAAGAAGTCTGAATTTAAATTAGGCATGTATTTAAAGTTGTCGTCCCCGTCAAATAAATGACACGGAATGGGAAACTGTCTAAGAGTGTGAAGTCAGTAACATTCTCTTCTGAGGACTCAAGTATAGGCTCGGGGTGATCAGGAAGCTTCTCCTTGCCTTTCCCATGTTGGGCAGGGATAGCCGCTGCTCGCGGGGTACTGGAAGGTTCCCTGAAGGTTACTCTTGTTGCTCTCCTCGGGGGTTGTGACACATCTTGATGCTACTCAGGAATTTCTCCCCCAGTAGCACTTCCCACAGTTGATGCCCTCACGTCTTGGTGAGGTGTCAGAAGACCAACCAGCCTTAGATTGGTCTCCGTGACCAGCTCTTTGACACTTTTTTTCAATATTTGTCATGCTGGCCAAGGATGCTGCTCGTATCTCCATTTCTGGAGTGGGAGTTGGTCGATGCCATGGACCTGAATGACACCAAAGTTCTAAAGAATGTGTAGGAAAGCTAATCAAAATCTAAACACCAGTAAATAAATTGTTTACCTCCTTCAGTAAAGGCCAGGTTGTTGGCGACCAGGTCTAGTGTTAAAAAGTACTCCTGGAAGTACTTTCCCACGTTGGACTTGTGGGTAATGTCACTCAGGAAGGTGCGAGTAGATTCCTGGTGGTAGAAGTGGAAGAACCTCGTGTTGTTATGATTGGGCTTGGACTTGAGATCGAACAAATAATTGATCTCCTGTGGCGTAGGAACGGGCCACTTCTTGTGGTTGTAAAGAATATAGAGAGCGGAAAGCACTCTATATCCATTTGGGGTGATTTGAAAGGGAACAACCTCAAAATAATTGGCCACCCTGGAAGAACGAATGAAGAAGCAAGGTTGGCCCTGCCTCAATGTGATACCTCGACCATGCGCTGAAGGCGCCCCTAGGTAGGTTTGCCCGCTGGTCGATTGAAGGCTTGATTAGGGTTATCCCAGGAAGTCTGTACTTCTTGAGATAATTCCCTACCATCCTAGTTGTAATAACACTGGGAGGTACTACGTACCATTCGACCTCTGGTCGAAGGACATCTCAAAGTCGGGCTTTGTTTGAATTTCTGGCTAGGAAGTGTTTTCAGGTTGAGGGATGGTTGAAGGAGTTTCAGCTCGAGGAGTAGGTTTATTAGCAGCTGGATTGGTTGTTTTCTTTTTCTTTTGAGCGATGGATTTTACGCGCCCCATGTTGGTTGGACTAGTCAAAGGTCTACTTGTGGGGTTACGTTGAGAAAAGGGAATTTCTAAGATTAGCAGCGACAGCTGTTCTTGATCTTCGAGTAACTGTACGAGCAAGTTGTCGTCAATTGGCCTCTCACCTCCCCACGGGTCATGCATGAAAATCTGATAACAGAGAAGGGGAGATGAGGATTTACGGCCAATAGACCAAGAAAGTGGAAAAGTTGGAATAACGTTGCTCGTGTATAAAAGTTAAGCTTTTATTCAACCAACAGCATTCTAACGTGAACACTAAATAGTATGCGAACTTCTTGGAAAATGGATTAAAAAACAAAAGTGAAAATTTTTTCAGAAAAAACTTTTCGACTTTGAGAAAGGGCGAGAAAAACCCAGTTTTTCTAAATGCTTAAAAATCAAATTTTTACTTCGATTTTACGCCCTATATCAATAATCCTAACTCCCAAGCTAACTCCTAAGCCCCCCTTTAGTGTCTTTTCATTACCCTATCATGTTAGTACCTACATGCCTGACTGCCCCAAATCTTTCTTTCAAGAACATTCAGGAACTTCGAATCCAAATCAAACCAAAGAACTAAAAAGATAGTTAGTGCATAGCATCTCAAAGAAGAAGAAGTTCAAGAAACTCACTTGAGTAAAAATAGATGCAAATTTCTGAGACATTGAGTTGAGTGGTTGGACTGAAACTCCGTGGATCGCTGAAATCATTTGTGTTTTATGGGCTCTTTATGCTCTGTTCTTTAGTGTTCTTGAGGAAAGTAAAAAGTGAATTTGAGGAGTTATTTATATTGGTCGAAGCACAGTTACTAAGGTAATGATGGGGGTGATTTTTTGAGGCATGGAAAAGTGTGATAGCCGTCAAACCACTTTTTGGGAAACTATAATGACATGATTGGTTGCTTTTTTTCGAGAAGGCATTGATGGCTCTGACAGATTTGACAGGTCACATGGAAGGTCAGTTACTTAAGTTTACTTTATGCTGGTCGTAGAAAAATAAACTTGGGGGGCAAATGTTTACCCAAAAACGGACTACATGATGACGTGGCAGGATTGGTCTACACGTGAGAGGCATGTGGCTGTTTTAAGTAAGTGTATCCCGCTCGGCCATTGACCAAAAAATTATTGGTTTATCAAGCATCATACTTATGTGCGAACAGCCTAGTCACATATATTCATTTATTTCCTTCAGATGTGCAATCTTGTAATTATGCATTAATTGTAATTTCTCTTGTTATCTAGATACGCAAGTTGTAATTGTAATTAAGGCCCATTGGCCTATGTAACCTACTTGAGCCTATAATTACGAATCAAAGGGCTCAAAGGAGGGGACTTTTTGGACTTTGAGAATTCTAAGAGAAAATTATAGTGTTATTATTCACCGAAATTGTAATCATCCTGAAGCTTGTGAAACTCGTGAACCCTAGTTCATTGATCGCAGTGTTGGGATTCTACATCAATAAGAACACTAAGTGGGCGTAGGTAATTACCATCTGATTGGGGCCGAACCACTATAAATCATTTGTGTCGTTTACCTTCTCGTCTTGATTTCTTCTTGTTTTCATCTCATTTTATATTGTTTATCTGACTCCGTGTCATTGACCAATTCGAGGGTCAACAATGCGAGTCAGGTAATTTTTTTGTTATTTTATTCACTCACATATGTTTATCATGTATATACTAATATTCTATGTATTGTTAATAAAAAAAATTACAGAAATCCCAACTAAGAGAAAGGGTCGTGGCGCAGCTATTGGAAAAGATCTAGATGAGAGGCGGCGTAAAAATGGAAAACCACTGGAAGTAACATTTTGCCTGCAAATGTACAAGGTTTTTGGGGGCAAGCACGCGGCTTTTGTCCGCCTCGTGGGCACCCAAATTAAAATGAAAGTTCCCGGATATTTTAATCAATACAAGGACAGGTCCTTGGCATAATCCAAGTAAAAAAATATTAAATAATTTTTTTTAAAATGTGTCTTTAATATAGTATATATATATTATTATTAATATGTTTAATTTTCAATTTAGTGTTATTATCAAATAGGGGGTCGCGGGGATTTCTTAAAGTGTTTAGATGGTATCAATTAAGAGATGAAAGACCGATATTGTCATAGGAAAACAATAAGACACGAACACTTTGAGAAACACTATATGGACCAGAGGATTGGGACAAGGTTCTAAACAACCCAACCAAGGATGTTAACAAGGAGGAGTGGAAGCAGATCTGTCAGTTGTTTACAAGTCTGAAATTTATAGCACGCTCGGTAAAGAATAAGGAAAATCGAAAGAAACAGAAGTATTCTACAAAATAGGGTACAAAATCGCTGGAAGCCATCCGTCACGAAAAAGTAAGTAAAAGTTAAAATGTTATCAAAATTATGTTCTTTTAAATTATATGTTATCTAACATTTGGGTTATATTTTTTAGGCAAACCCGGACCTTATTGAGTCATGGAAGGAATACCACTAGAAGAAAACAACAAATGATTTCGTGAACAATGATGCTCGCCAAGATTATGTAAGTTTGAATTGTGTTTTTTAATATTCATAGAGTTATATTTAATGTTAGTGCTAAAGTTTTCTGAAAATAGGAAAAACTGAAGGCTGATTTTCAGTTACAAACTCAACAAACATCCGCTGGTACTTCCAATAATGATGGTTCGACAACAGTTGATCAGGTGGATGTACTACAAAAGGTATTGGACCAAAGGCGTGGGCCGCAAATTGAAAGGGTCGGGGTTGTAATGTCCCAAATTTCCTAATAAGGTTTAGGACCTTAATTAGGAGGCCGAGAGGGCCATAATTGATTTATTGTGTTATTAAATGATTATATGCATGTTTAGGTGTATTAAATATTCATGTGAACCCATTTTTGAGTAATTGGGTGATTTTCATATTTTGGCCATTTCGGGCATATTTGGCATATATGTGATATATGTGTGGTGCTTTATTATTATTTGGTTATGCCAGGGTTACCCAGCACGAGATGATCCTAGGAGGTAAGCTAGTGGGAAAGTCACAACGGGATTTATTCTTGACTCAGAGTGAGTCAAGGGGTGTTTAGTGCATTACCTGGTTATTGGGTAATGGGAATAAGTATTTGATGATAAATTAGGAGTTAGCAAGATCAAGGGGAAATTCTGGAGGTTTTGACTATTTTGTCCCCGGGGGTGTTTTCGGGACCCCAAGCGTTACGGTTTTTTTGAGGATACTTAAGCTTGAAGCAACCTTTTAAAGGAATAAAAGAACGTTAAGTAAGTTCTCTCTCCCTCAAAGTTCCATTTTCGTCTCCCGATCGCATTTTTGAAGGAAACTTGAGTTCTAGGACTCAGATTCAAGCGAGGATCGAGGCATAGCGATCCTAGGGAAGATTAGAAGCTTATTAGCTGGAGGATTTAGTTGGGAAATAACTCAATCGGAGGTAATTTAAGTTTTAAGTTCTAAGTTTTTAAAGTTTTTAAGCTTGAATTGGATTTAGTGTTTTGATGAGATTTTGATTGGTTTGAGAGTTGGGTTTTGATGATTTTGGATCATGGGGATGTTTAGGAACTTTGATTTTTGAGTTTGGAAATGTTTGGATAGGTTTTTGGAAGGTTTTAAAAAGGAGAAAACGAGGTTTTTTGGGCTGGTTCGCAGTTGGGCCGCGGCCCTGTTATAGGGCATAGCGGCCCAAGCTTGAAGAAGGTGGAGAAAGGCTCTGTGAAGGGGGCGGGCCGCGGAATGGTCCATGGAGGGTCGCGACCCTTAAGGGAAAAATTTCCCAGAATTGAGTTTTTGTCATGGGAACTTAACTCTAAGGGCTTGGGATCGATCCTACTACCTAGTTTAGTGGAATTTGATGTCTCGAAGGCTAGGTTTTGGTTCTGGGTTTGGTTTTAGAACTTGAACTCATTGGATCACCATTTGTGGTTGTGACTAGGTTATCACTAGAGGCTTGGAATCAGGATCGTGCTTGTGGCTCGTTTATTGGTAACCTGTGCTTGGACCAGAGGTAAGAAAATTGCACCCCATATGTGACATGCATGGTTATTCTTTATGCATGTTGGATGTTTAAATGTGAACATTGATAGCATATCAAATGCTTAACAATCTTGCTCACTTGTGTATGGTTATTATTGAGGCATGTTGGTGTTTAAATGTGATGCATGTAATGCACGAGAAATATGTGTTTAGGACATGCCATGAATGTTGAATATGAGACTGATCAGAGCTTAAGTCTCTGTGTTTGTGCATGATCATAATTGTGCTAGCAACTGTTAAGTAAACATGTTGAATGCCCTACGTTTGGATATTTGACATATGATATATGCCTAGTAGCATTGCTTACTTGTGAGTGGCACTGACTCATTAGTCAGAATTGGCAATGGTGTTAGTATCAACTGTGAAGCTGTGACTCATTAGTCAAGTTTGGCAGTGGTATTGAGCACTGGTCACATGGTATTGACTCATAAGTCAAGAACGGACTTAGCGTGTTTAACGCAAGCCGATAAAAGATTAGATCTAATCGACATTTGCATTGAATGACTCAAATGAGCATTAATGCCGGACCGACCTCAAGTTCGATGAAAACTAAAAGCGCTTGTCTAGTCTAAGGGCTAGTTATTTAGAGCCAGAGCCAAAAAGGCTAAGGTGACCTGCAAGTTACATGGCTAGGAGGGTATGGGACCTCCAGAGTGTGACTCATTAGTCACTAATACAGAGTGTGACTCATTAGTCACCTATACAGGGTATGACTCATTAGTCATCCACACAGAGAGAGACTCATTAGTCTCCTATACATAGTGTGACTCATTAGTCTTTTATACAGAGTGTGACTCATCAGTCTTTTATATAGAGTGTGACTCATTAGTCACCTAGACAGAGATAGACTCATTAGTCTTCCATACAGAGTGTGACTCATTAGTCACCTATACAGGATATGACTCATTAGTCATCTATATAGAGTGTGACTCATTAGTCACCTATGCAGGGTGTGACTCATTAGTCACCCACTCCGAGATTGACTTACTAGTCATTTATTCAAGAAGCAGGTCCCCAGAGATTGATTCATTAGTCATCTATTTAGATGCAGGACCCCATAATCATTTATTTGAACTTATTTGCATGCATGATGAAGGCTATTATTGCTAGGCATGAACATTATGATTTGATGACATGTTAGTACTGTTCATGAGCATATTGAGTTTTCTTGCTGGGCTTCTGCTCACGGGTGCTATGTGGTGCAGGTAAAGGAAAAAGAAAGTTGGACCATCCTTAAGTTAGAGAGCTTAGGTGACGATGTGTACATATGCGGCTGCTCGACCGCCACGGCCGAGGGTTGAAAGAAGAACTAGGGTTAAACCCTGTTTTTCCGCTTAGATCGGCTGGTTGTAAATATTTTCTTGTAATTAACCTTTAAATTATATTTTTAGGATCTCAATGTATACAGTAGACGTTCTAGTGAAACGTTATATCTTAACCAAAAAAATTAATCCCTAAACCGCTAATCATACTTAGTCACACAATTATGGTCAAATGACTCGATTAGTGACTTTAGCACTGTTTAAAAGGCACACCGTAACGGTCCCTGGAGTTTAGGGTGTTATAACTTGGTATCAGAGCGAGCCAAGGTTTATGGTTCCTGAAGACAAGCTGGGTATGTACACTCGTCACTGAAGATGGCTTCACTCAGGAAATGGTAACTATTTCTGTAGTTATGTGCTTAACTGCTTAAATAGAATGTAAATGCTTTACCTGCACATTGTATTAGGGAGCATGAGATTCTGATAGAACCTGGCTCTTGACTATATGATTATATGCTATGTAAATATATATATATATGAATGTGATCATATGATTACCTGCTCCATGAACATATGTAATTGTGATATTTGCATGCTGGAATTGGAGGCATGGTGTGAATGTTGGAAGAGTAGGGATTATGATTGATGTATGAATGCCATGGGCGTGTTTATAGCACTACAAGTGGTTTGTGAATGTGGTATGGTAAGATTGTTCCCGTGGGGAAAGTTCTCGATATGCTCATCATGATTAATGGGTCAAGTTTTTTACAGCAGATTCAATCAGTAGATTTATATCCAAGGCAGATAATGAGGCCTGATGGTGGTTATACAGAGGCTGGGAGTTACAGCCAGGGTTTTAGTTCTTCCTCTGCTCCTATGAATTTTCAGCAAATATTTACAGATGTGCAATTAAGATTGCAAAGACAAGAGGAAGAGATTAGGTGTTTGAAGCAACAGCAGAATCTATTGGGGAGCACCACTTCCTTTGTTATACCAGGAGTGGCACCAGCTTTGGCTCAGCCTAGGGTTGAGAACAGATAGGAATTCCTCTATGGAAGATTCCAGGAGTATTACCCTCCAGTCTTTGAGGGAGGCCTAGATCCATTTAGAGCTGAGCAATGGATGGGCATGATCAGTTCCATTCTTGATAGTATGGGGCTGGTAGGTCACGATAGGGTGACCTGTGCGACGTGTGTATTTCGGGGTGATGCCTGGATGTGGTGGGAAGTAGTATCCCATACACGAGACACAATTGTGATGGTCTGGAAAGAATTTAGGCAGCTGTTCAATGAAAGATATTATTGTGATGTAGCCAAGACTACTAAGGTGAATGAGTTTCTAAATCTCGTTCAGGGAAAGGCAACAGTAGCCGAGTATGTTAATAGATTTGATGAATTGGCCAAGTTCGCTTTTGACATGTGTTGACTATGAAATCTCGTCAACGAAATTATATCGGAAAACTCAAAGATATGTATGGAGATATTTAGATAAGAACTTAGAATAAACTTTAAAGAAAAGTTAACACATATCAACAATGGAGTAAACCTTTGTATTTGCTTAATAGCCTAAGTGTACAATGAGTTTTCCAACCCCTTTTCTGGACGGGTGATGATCTATTTATATTGGAGCTCTAATGGCTCCTCATACATTGTGGTCCCAGGGGACAAGATTGTACATAGGTACATTGTCAGGGTAGCGGCACAGGTCGTGGTGGAGCAGAAGGTCATGGTGTCGGCCTGGTACATAGTTAGAGGCATGCATGTAGTGCTTCCACTCTCTGTACGAACCTGTACCTCCACTACTTGCGTGATACAGATGTCAGGGTCACGCTTCTATCCTCCTCATGGTCGTACGTCTTGCACCCGTACACGTACGGGTGCTTTGTACCTGATGGTTATTCTCGCATCTCCGAGGCATGTATCTGCTCAAAGCTACTCCACGCTCTACTAAGTGTAGGAAAGCTTGTGTGTTAACATGAACGATATACTCAATCATCTGTACCACTATTGGCTTGATACTGAATAGTTCTTGGGTCTCTCCTATTACTCCTTGTACGCTCCTTCTAGAGGTCTTAGACCCCATACGGGCACGCGAGGCACGAGACCATGGTGGTGCGAGGCACCTTGGGGGTCACGGGACCATGGTGGTGCGAGGTCATGGGAGTCGCGAGACCATGGTGGTGCGAGGCACCTTGGGGGGCCGCAGGACCAGGTGGTACGAGGCCATGGGAGCCGCGAGACCATGGTGGTGCGAGGCCATGGGAGTCGCAAGACCATGGTGGTGCGAGGCACCTTGGGGGGCCGCGGGACCATGGTGGTGCGAGACCATGGTGGTGCAAGGCCACGGGAGCCACGAGACCATGGTGGTGCAAGGCCATGGGAGCCACGAGACCATGGTGGTAGAAGGCCATGGGAGTCGCGGGACCATGGTGGTGCGAGGTCATGGGAGCCGCGAGACCATGGTGGTGCGAGGCCATGGGAGGCGCGGGACCATGGAAGCTGCGGGACCATGGTGGTGCGAGGCCATGGGAGTCGCGAGACCATGGTGGGGCGAGGCACCTTGATGCGTGGCCAATGGACGAGGCGGAGTGCACCTCACTTGGCGCGAGGCTCATGGGCAAAACCACTAGTGCACTTGCATGAGATAGCACCTGGGCGAGGCCACTAGGTGTGCGAGACGGCATCTGGATGAGGCAGGGGTCGTGGCTGTGTGAGGCACGAGGCCTGTTGGAGAGCCTGCATGAGATGTCACCCAGGCAAGGCCCCTAGGCGCGCGAGACTACACCTGGGCGAGGCAGGGGTCGCGGCTGTGTGAGGCGTGAGGCCGTAGGTGCGCCTGGGCGAGATGGCACCTGTGCGAGGCCCGTAGGTGCGTGGTCGGCTTCATGAGGTGTGGTGCATATGTTCAAGATGGCACATGGGCGAGGCAGCTAAGCATGGGAGACAGCACCTGGGCGAGGCATGGGCCGCGGGTGTGCGAGGCGCGAGGCCGTAGATGCGCCTGCACAAGATGGCACCCGTGCGAGGCCTGTAGGTGCGTGGACGAATTTGCGAGGCATGGTGCATATGTACGACATGGGCGTGTCTAGGATGTAGCCAATATCGTAAGGATTGAAGGTTCCATCATTTGACCTGTGGCCTCTTGGGACTACCTCGTGTTTGTATTACGTTTTCTGTTGGCTTCCATAGAGGTCATTTTACGCAACGTGGCCTATCCTCATGTGAGCATTTAGGCCTTAGGCTCTAGGCTTTCCCGATCTCTATAACTTAGCTTATGTTTCTCGTTGGGTCAATTATTTCATGTTCGTAGACCCTTACTCATCTCAATGCGGGATCATGTATGTGTTTTTTTTTAATGTGGATTTTTGGTATCCACAACATGGTACCCACAGATGTAGCTCGGAATGAGAGGTTTATTCAGGGATTGAATCCTATAATAGTTCGGGGCATTAGAGTTGCCCCAGTGCGTGAAATCTCTACCTACGCTTTGGTGGTAGGGAAGGCTCTTGCTATTGAGAGTGCAGGAAATCAGATTGGGTAGGAGAATGCTAGAGAGCACGGGGCTCAAGCAGTGATGCCTCCAATTATTGGAGCAAGTAAGAAGGAGAGCTGGAAGACTTATCTAGTATGTGCTCGATGCAAGAGGCATCATTTGAAGGGGTGCCAACCAAAGACATGTTTTTTTATGTGGAATGGTTGGGCATATAAAAAGGGATTGCCCAAGTCGAGAGACAGAGGAGCAAAAGGAGATGGACAGCTCGACTCCATATCGAGTGTTTATTCTGAGGCAGTTAGAGACTGAGACTAGTTCCTCAGGGGTGGCAAGTCAGCTTTCTAGTTCTGATTTTGTGCCATGCTGACTAGTTTTTGTGTTATACTATTTCTTTGTTTAATGCATCTAGAGAAGCATAGAGTTGTTATATAGATTACATGGTTATGTTATGATGGGAAAGTAATACTATATTGGTGATTTAAGAGATGAGGTGAATTATTGTGAAATGACTCATCAGTGATTTTGATAAAACTGGTTATGACTGGTTTTGAGATGATCCGAGATATGGATTGGTTAAGTAAGTATGGGGCAAGGATAAATGGCAAGAAAAGGATAGTAACTCTTGGGTTTGAAAGTGGGAAGCCTTATGATATTTGGCACTGTGCATGGATTCTGTATGCTTATGACATCTGTATTGAGAGCTAGAGTTTTATTGCAGGGAGATGCATGGAACTCTTAGCTAGTGTGGTGGATACCACTTAGATTGTGCCAGTGGGATCAAGACAAACTGGATTAGTCTGTGAGTTCCTATATGGGTTTCCAGGGGATTTGTCAGGGTTGTGTTGCATAAGAAGATAGAACGGTGATTGGTTTGGTGCCAGGGATGGAATCAAATTTAGGGCACTGTATTGAGTGGTACAGTAGAGTTGTAAGAATTAAAGGTTCAGTTACTGAGTAATATGGCGTTCTCCAAGGTGGATCTTCGATCTAGTTATTACCAGCTAGAGGTCAGGGAGAAGGATATGTAGAATAATGTTTTATATCAAATAAGGGCACTGGGAGTGCTGAGTTATGATTTGAGAGTTCGATTACTGTTGAGTTGTCTTGATGAATTAGATGGACCGAGCATTCAAAGGATTATTTGACTGGGATTTGTGATCATCTTGGACGATGGTACTGTGACATATTTATCTGCAGAGATTTGCCAAGGTCAAGGAATGCCTCGGTAGGCAGGAGTTTTCCTCGGTTGGGCAGGATATTATATGTGTCTTGAGAAAGAATTCTGAGTCTTCTTGCAAATCAGAATCAGTTAGTAGGTTGTTATGACACCTCAGTGACAAAGAAAAGTGAATGCCTATGTAACATGTTGGTTAAAGGATCTGACCAGAACTAGAGTAGAGTTTCTGGTGGGCCAGGTGGCCAGTTTTATGCTTGAGACTACTATCTCAGAGAAGATCAAAAGGAAAAATAACTAAGTGAACCACAGATAGGAAAGATTGAGTAGAAAGTCTTAGCTGGATTAGCTAAGGATTATACAGTGTCAGGTATGAATTTATTTAGGTATAAAGATCGGTTTTGGAATTCGATGGACACTGGGATTAATTGGGAGATTCTGGATGAATCTCATGCTACTCTCTTTCTCTTCATTAAGGCATCGTGACAGTGTATCAGAGTTTGAAAGCTTTATATTGATGGCCTGAGATGAAGAGGGGCATAATGGAATGTGTGGTAAAGTTCTTAACCTGTTAGCAGGTCAAGACAGAGTATCAGAAATCAGTGGGGCCATTGTAGCCTTTGAGTATTCCATAGTAGAAATAAGGAAACATCGTGATTCACAGTAGGGCTGCCCAGGATAGTGGGTCAGTATGAGTTGGCATTGGGTCATCATGGACCAGTATTCCAAGTGAGTTTATTTCTATTAGTGAGAGCGAATAATACAGCTAATCAGTATTCAGATCTCTTCGTGAGAAAGATAGTGCGCCTTCATGAAATTCAAGGTCTATCTTATCAGATGAAGACTCTATTGTTACTTCCAGGTCATGGAGGGGTTAAGGAAGGCGATGAGTATGTAGATGGAATTCAGTACAGTTCATTATTCTCAGACTAATGGTAAATCAAAGAGAGAAAGAGAGAGTAATCCAGTATTGGAAAGATACCTTACGAGATGAGATATGTTTGAGAATGTTTATCATCTGTTCATTGGAATGAGGTCGTTGAGGTATTGATTTTGGATCCTGAGGTGGTTCAGGGGATCATTGAGATTATTAGAGGTTAGAGCTTGGATGCTCACTTATCAAATTAAATGGAAAAGCTATACTGAATTGGAAGGTAGGAACATGGAGTTCTAAGTATAAGATTGTATCTTCCTTAAAGTATCACCATGGAAAGGGGTGAGGAGTTAAGGGCAAGTTGAGTCCTAGATTATTTTGACAGTTTGAGTCCTGGATAGGACTGGTCAGGTAGACTTTGGATCGACCTTACCTTTGGCATTGTCAGTTGTATACAGTGTATTATGTATTTCCATGCTGAGAACATGGGTTAAAAGGAACTCATGAGTTGAGTTATGAGAATCTGGGAATTTGAGGGTAAGTTATCCTGTAAAGAGTAGCCAGTCCAGATATGAAACAGAAGGAATAAGGTTCGGAGGAATAAAGTGTACTTTGAGTTAAGGTAATGTTACAGAAACAGTGAGGTCGAGGGAGTGACCTGGGAAACTGGAATCAGTTGTGCGGAATATATATTCCGGGAGGTTCAGATAAATTTCGAGGACGAAATTTTTGTAAGGAAGGGATAGTTGTAATGCCCCAAATTTCCTAATAAGGTTTAGGACCTTGATTAGGAGGCTGGGAGGGCCATAATTGATTTATTGTGTTATTAAATGATTAAATGCATGTTTAGGTGTATTAAATATGCATGTGAACCCATTTTTGAGTAATTAGGTGATTTTCATATTTTGGTCATTTCGGGCATATTTGGCATATATGTGATATGTGTGTGGTGCTTTATTATTATTTGGTTATGCCAGAGTTACCCAGCACGAGATGGTCCTAGGAGGTAAGCTAGTGGGAAAGTCACAACGGGATTTATTCATGACTCAGAGTGAGTCAAGGGGTGTTTAGTGCATTACCTGGTTATTGGGTAATGGGAATAAGTATTTGATGATAAATTGGGAGGTAGTAAGATCAGGGGGAAATTCTGGAGGTTTTGACTATTTTGTCCCCTGGGGTGTTTTCGGGACCCCGAGCGTTAGGATTTGTTTGAGGCTACTTAAGCTTGAAGTAACCTTTTAAAAGAATAAAAGAACGTTCAGTAAGTTCTCTCTCCCTCAAAGTTCCATTTTCGTCTCCCGATCGCATTTTCAAAGGAAACTTAAGCTCTAGGACTCGGATTCAAGCGAGGATTGAGGCATAGCGATCCTAGGGAAGATTAGAATCTTATTAGCTGGAGGATTTAGTTGGGAAACAACTCAATCGGAGGTAATTCAAGTTTTAAGTTCTAAGATTTTAAAGTTTTAAAGCTTGAATTGGACTTTGTGTTTTGATGAGTTTTTGATTGGTTTGAGACTTGGGTTTTGATGATTTTGGATCATGGGGATGTTTAGGAACTTTGATTTTTGAGTTTGGAAATGTTTGGATAGGTTTTTAGAAGGTTTTAAAAAGGAGAAAATTAGGTTTTTTGGGCTGGTTCGCGATTGGGTCGCGGCTCTGTTCTAGGGCGTCGCGGCCCAAGCTTGAAGAAGGTGGAGATAGGCTCTGTCAGGGGGGCGGGCCGCGGCATGGTCCATGGAGGGCCACGGCCCTTAAGGGAAAAATTTCCCATAATTGTGTTTTTGTCATGGGAACTTAACTCTAAGGGCCTGGAACGATCCTACTACCTAGTTTAGTGGAATTTGATGTCTCAGAGGCTAGGTTTTGGTTCCGGGTTTGGTTTTAGAACTTGAACTCATTGGATCACCATTTGTGGTTGTGACTAGGTTATCACTAGAGGCTTGGAATCAGGATCGTGCTTGTGGCTCGTTTATTGGTAACCTATGCTTGGACCAGAGGTAAGAAAATTGCACCCCATATGTGACATGCATGGTTATTCTTTATGCATGTTGGATGTTTAAATGTGAACATTAATAGAATATCAAATGCTTAGCAATCTTGCTCACTTGTGTATGGTTATTATTAAGGCATGTCGGGTGTTTAAATGTGATACATGTAATGCACGAGAAATATGTGTTTCGGACATGCCATGAATGTTGAATATGAGACTGATCAGAGCTTGAGTCTCTGTGTTTGTGCATGATCATAATTGTGCTAGCAAATGTTAAGTAAGCATGTTGAATGCCCTACGTTTGGATATTTGACATATGATATATGCCTGGTAGCATTGCTTACTTGTGCGTGGCACTGACTCATTAGTCAGAATTGGCAATGGTGTTAGTTTCAACTGTGAAACGGTGACTCATTAGTCAAGTTCGGCAGTGGTACCAAGCACTGGTCACATGGTATTGACTCATAAGTCAAGAACGAACTTAGTGTGTTTAACGCAAGCCGATAAAAGATTAGATCTAATCGACATTTGCATTGAATGACTCAAATGAGCATTAATGCCGGACCAACCTCAAGTTCGATGAAAACTAAAAGCGCTTGTCTAGTCTAAGGGCTAGTTATTTAGAGCCAGAGCCAGAAAGGCTAAGGTGACCTACAAGTCACATGGCTAGGAGGGTATGGAACCTCCAAAGTGTGACTCATTAGTCACGAATACAGAGTGTAGTCATCCACACACAGAGAGACTCATTAGTCATCCACACACAGAGAGACTCATTAGTCTCCTATATAGAGTGTGACTCATTAGTCACCTATACAGAGTGAGACTCATTAGTCTTTTATACAGAATGTGACTCATTTGTCACCTAGACAGAGATAGAATCATTAGTCTTCCATACAGAGTGTGACTCATTAGTCACCTATACAGGATATGACTCATTAGTCACCTATGCAGGGTGTGACTCATTAGTCACCTATGCAGGGTGTGACTCATTAGTCACCCACTCCGAGATTGACTTACTAGTCATTTATTCAAGAAGCAGGTCCCCAGAGATTGATTCATTAGTCATCTATTCAGATGCAGGACCCTGTAATCATTTATTTGAACTTATTTGCATGCATGATGAAGGCTATTATTGCTAGGCATGCACATTATTATTTGATGACATGTTAGTACTGTTCATGAGCATATTGAGTTTTCTTGCTGGGCTTCGGCTCACGGGTGCTATGTGGTGTAGGTGAAGGAAAAATAAAGCTGGACCATCCTTGAGTTGGAGAGCTTAGGTGACGATGTGTACATATGCGACTGCTCGACCGCCACGGCCAAGGGTTGAAAGAAGAACTAGGGTTAAACCCTGTTTTGCCGCTTAGATCAGCTGGTTGTAAATATTTTCTTATAATTAACCTTTAAATTATATTTTTAGGATCCCAATGTATACAGTAGACGTTCTAGTGAGACGTTATATCTTAACCAAAAATTTTAATCCCTAAACCGCTAATCATACTTAGTCACACGATTATGGCCAAATGACTCGATTAGCGACTTTAGCACTGTTTAAAAGGCACACCGTAACGGTCCCTGGAGTTTAGAGCGTTACAGGGTCATCATCTACCCAACACTCTCACTTCAATGAGTCTCAAGATCCACCACAACGTTCACAAAACATATAGAAAATTTGGATAATAATCTTCAGAAATTGACTGACCAAGTTAATTTCCTATCTCAATTTTTTCTACATTCATTTCGTCCACCAAACGTTCAGATGTTGCCTATGCCTAATAGCGACAATATTTCTGGAGCTTTGTCTTCTCAACCTCCAGCTCCAACCCATCCTTCCATGTACGGGGCAGCACCATCTCAACATATGGTACCTCCATACATGTACGGAGCAACACCATCACCTTATTCGTAGCTGATTCCACCGTCGTCGCAGCCGTTGTATCCCTACATGTATGGAGTAAGATCATCCACATTACCTACCCAATATCCCTGGCCGATGTCGCTGCCTCAGCCACCACAGCAACCACAACTGCAATAAGAAGAAGATAATAGGGAGGACGAGACAGCTGATTTAGGAGACTAGGTTTATTTTATTGTTACATTATTTGAACAATATGGATATTTGTTATCTTAATGTATTAACAATATGGATCATTTTTATTTTAATGAACTAATTTGAATATTTAATATAATATTTTTATTTTTAATATATTTGTTTTCAATTATTTAAATTTTAATTAATAATTTTAATTTTAATTAATTATTTAATTTTATTATTTTTTATAAATAAAATGATTTTAGGGGTGACACGGTCGCCCCTAATAATCAAGTATCAGGGGCGACTATTAACATATCAGGGGCAACACATCGACTAAAATTATGCCAAATGTTCAAATATTTGGTGCGACATTCCAACTTTTGAGCTTGCCCCTGATATTGGAATATTAGGGGAAACTCATTGAGTCGTCCCTAATGTACACTATTAGGCGCATTTTATCAAGGGCGACTTTTAAGGTTATTATGGGCGACATGCGTCGCCCCTAAAACCTATTTTTGTTGTAGTGACACTCCTTAGGGATTTGAGGTAAAGGTCGCCCACTGGTTCTAGGAATGTTCAGGGCAACCATTGTTGCTAAGCGGGAATCTTTATGCTAAACGATGGGAATAATTACTTAATGCTCTCAATGAAAGTACTAAACTGTTGACGTCGTTTTTCGTCAACTCAATTATGTAGAGCAATTGAACAATTAGTAAGGAAGAAAAAAAAAATAAATAGATTTTGTACGTGGTTCAACAGTTAAAATTTGCCTACGTCCACAAGTCACTTTATTATAGTCTGCGTTAAAGCTTCAAGAAAAATAAATTTCCACAAAATATTTCTCAATGATCCCTTGCGCTTGATTACAAATGACTAAATCCATACTATTTATAGACATAATTACAAGAATATATTCCCACAAATTTAGGGAAGTTACAACATATATTCAAATATAAATTCAAATTAATATTTCAATAATAATAATACAACTTAAGTGGATTATTTAAATAGAGATCTCATAAAATAAGGATTCAATACACGATTTAACCTAATCTCAAATAAATAGAGATTTCCAAACAACTTTTCCATATATTTAATGCGTCTTCGAGCTTGAACATTGCTTCAACGAGCTTTCGAGATCACTTGTGGCCTCGAGTTCATCATTTAAGTTGTCGCTACCTTCTTGCTTGATCAACCTATCAAGCTCATGTCTTAGAGGAGATTGATGTCTTCGTGCCTGCAACTCATGCTCGAGCGCTAATGACATAGCTCTGGAACTTCGTGATATTTTGTACAAGTATAATACTAACACATGTTAATCCCGAGCTTACACTTTTCGAGCCTACATTTCGAGACTATTTATTTATTCTCAAAATTCGGGTATAACAAAACTCTCATTTTAAAAAAATCTAAAAATATTATATTTTCTTTGGAAAAATATCTAATATCAAGTATTAGTGCTCGTATTTTACTAACTCGCCAATATTTGTTTTTTATAAGCATTAATTTTGTTTTAGATTCTGTTAAAGTTTTGTTACCAAAGTTATCGGCTAATTGTTTTCATTTAACCATTTCATATATTTTTTTGCTAACTACTCTTTTAATAATTTTATATATAAATATTTTTCTTTTAAAATTTTATTTTTCAGATACCGCCATTAATATTAATTATCACACAAAGTCACAAAATTAATTATTATTTTTTTTATAAAAAAAAATAATTTATTCCAAACTCAGAAGAAAACAAGCTAGGCTCTCAACGAGCACAAAGCCAACTCTAATTACAACGAGTTAATAAACTCTAAAATCCGCTCATGTCTCGTAGTGTATATCCTATTAGTTATCAAATCTATTCTAGTCTTAATAACAATTTTGATCATGTCATCTATACAACTTACAGTATATGATTTATGTTCAAAGTAACACAAGTTCCTATTCACCCAAATATTATACACTGTAGCAGCTACTACAGCTGTTGTTATTTCACGAATTAAACCATTTGGCCAGATACATAACCATCTTCTCCAATCATCAAAATTAACGGGCCACATAGTAGCTCCAAGCCAAGCACGCACCCTGTTAATCACCTTCAAAGAAAATGGGCAATCAAAGAACAAGTGATTGTGACTCTCTTTAGCTAAGTTGCCGACTGGACAAAGCAGAGAGTCAAGAGACAAAATTATCTTGGAAAGCTTATCCCTAGTCAATAGGTGTTCATTTACAGCTTGCCATAAAATGAACCTGTGTCACTACTACAAAAATATGCTTTTATGACACTTTTTTAGGGTAGTCATCTAGATGTGAGCCCTAAAAATATTCCCTGGACTTTTTAGGGCATTTATTGAGAGTCCTTAAATAATTTCTTTTAGGACATGCGGTGCGAGCCCTAAAAACTATTGTGTGTCCTAAAATTTTGATTTTTTTTAACAAAAGTTCTTGGACTTTTTAGGACACGCAGTGCGAGCCCTAAAAACTTATATGTGTCCTAAAAGTTTGAATAATTTTTTTTAACTAAAGTTTTATTGTATATTAAATCAGAAAGAAAAATAAACACTCAGTCCATTCTCTCTCTCTCTCTCTCTCTCTCTCTCTCTTCCATGGATTCCCTCTCTCTTCCCCCATTTCTCTTTCTCTCTCTCTCTCTCTCTCGCAAGCTTGCTGCCTAGCCACGAACAGCAGCTCTACGACCACCCCCCGCCTACATGCGCTGCCCCCATCGTCTTCCCCGGCCGCCGAAACCCCAGACCTGTGAGCCCCTAGCCTCACGCGCCCCCTAGCCCTCTCAACGGATCCTCCAAAGTTTGGCGACCATGTGGGTTTTCGAAACTTTTTGGGCATTTTTCAACCACCACGAGCCAAATGACCACCACCACTGCATTCCTTGTGATTTGGGATTCAAAACCCACTAAAGGATCAGACCGAACCACCACTGTGTGGTGGTAGCGCCGCCATCATCGTCGGAGATCCGGCGGGAGCTTTGGCTACCAAATAATTTTTTAAAAATTAAAAATAAAAATTTTCAAGTCTCGCAATGCGAGCCCTAAAAATATTCTTTTAAGTCTCGCAACACGAGCCCTAAAAACCTCATTTTTTAAGGCTCTCAAATAGAGGGCCCGCGCCCCCCAAGCCCTAAAAAAGCATTTTTTTTTGTAGTAGTAGTAGTGTGTTTAGGGACTAATAACCTGCACCATACCATTCTAACATACTCAACCAGAATCAAATGTATGAATGAATTATACAACTTACCTACTCTGAACTTGCCAGCACTAACAACATCATTAATACTTAACTGAGTAACACAGTTTCATAATTTGATTAATTTCTTCCAATACCAGCTAGTATCCCCTTTTAGAGTATAATCCCATAAATCTCGCTCCTTCAAATAGATATTTTGTATCCATTTGACCCATAAAATATCTTGCTTTGATGTGATGGCCCAAATATATCTATCTAGCATGGCTTTGTTCCACTTAGTCCCTTCCCTAAATCGGATCCATCCATAGTGCTTGGGAAGACAGTCTTTATCCCATGAAGTAAAGTGCAATTTGTTGCGGTTATCCTTGACACCCCAAAAGAAGTCCATACATAGTTTATCAATCTCTTTAATGACACTCTGAGGCAAGAGAAATATGCTCATCCACTAGCTACAAATACCAAGCAAAACTGAGTGGATTAGTTGCGCCCTTCCTGCAAATGACAGATGCCTACTAGCCCAAGTGTGTAAATTCTTTTTGATCTTACTAATTGTAGGACCATAGTCTGATGATCTCCATTTAGTAGGCCGAATTTGAACTCCCAGATATTTTAAAGGAAAATTGCCTCCATCAAACTAAACTGTCTCAAGTATTCTATTTTTCACATCTTTGTTAACATCTCCAAAGAAGATTTGAGACTTTTCTTTATTAGCCAGCCCCCACTGTACCCTTACAAAATATGACAAGGTCATCAGCAAAGCAAATATTAACAAATCCCAAACTTTTGCACATAGGATGGAACCTAAACTCTTTATTATGAGAAACTTGCATAAGTAACCTAGTCAGATAATTCATTATCAAAACGAAGAGTAGAAAGAAATAGGATCTCCATGCCTCAACCATTTTTCTCTACCACCAACTGGCTACAAGGGAGGATTTTTATTTTTCAACCAAATAATAGTTTATATAGGTCATCACAAACCATTAAATTATGACCAAATGAAATTGAATATGTGGCCAAAGCTTACCCTCGTTTTCAAGAATTGTAGAAAGGAATGACCACCAAATTTGATTTTCAGCCGATCATATAGATTATACAAAAATACTACACTCATCTATATGATAAGTCATTTTAACTTAATAGATAGATCATCTTAAATTAATAGAGATGATTTTTTTTAAATATGAGATTTTAAAAGGTGATATATAAAAATATGGCATTTATATATGTATAACTTTTACGTGAATTATTTTTGAAAAACCATATTTTATGTGGCTCTTTTTTTATATAATTAAGTTTTAAAAACATCCATATTCTTTTATGCATGTGTTAATTATGCAAGAACATTAAACCTTGAAAAAATAACATAACTGATTTAAATATTATATATATATCATTTTTTTTTTTTTTTATTCTTAGGTAACTTTTTTTTAATGGACACACATTTATATCTCTTTTATATAAAAAGTATGTAGATAACGAAAATTCTTGATTGTAACAGTTATTTTAAAAAGTTTTGTCAACTTTAACAATTAAAGTTAACTTGTCGTTATCTTTAGGGTATTCTTTTTAAAAATAGGGTAGGTAACCATTTGGTACCCTATGTTTTTGCAAAGTATCATTTTGGTACCCTGTATTTTAAGATCGTACATCTTTGGTACCCTAAACTCAAATTTAATTAATAAAATTTTACCGATTTAATCAAACTGCTGTCAGTTATGTAAGTTCCAAACTTAAATTTAATTATTTAATTACATATAACTAATGACAATTTGATCATATTGACAAAATTTTATCTATCAAATCTGAGTCTAGGGTATCAAATATGTATAATTTTAAAATACAGGGTACCATATGAGCATTATTGAAAACAGAAGGTACTAAAATGATACTTTGTAAAAACATAGGGTACCAAATGAGTAAATTCCCTTAAAAATAAAATGAAAAATCAAAAAGAAAATCCAATATGCTAACGAAAAAATTAAAAAAAAAACCAACTTAGTGAGTTTTTAAAAATTTAAAAATCCATTCATTTAAGATTTTTACACGAAAAAAAAAAAACCAATCTGCTAAGATTTTTTTAAAATTTAAAATTTTTAAAAAATATCCATAATATAATATCACTCTTATATAATGGTATCGCATTAATTATACAAGAATAAAGTTACAACTCAAAAAATTTAAGCTTTGTTTCTTCTCTCCAATCAAGAATAAATGTGGAAGCAACATTATTGACCTAGAGTTCAAAAAGAAAACATTGGTAAGGTAAGTCATTATTGTCAAACCAAAAATATAGTGAAATCAATTTATTTTGAACCACATTACATTATTGCTTGTAGCTGATTAAATTGGTTTTCTCACCTTGTTTGTTTTTTGTTTACAAAAAAGTGCAGCCACTGGTTTAAAGTGTAGTGCAACAAACAATTTTTTTTTTTTTTTTATCGAGTGTGTGTACAAACAGTGAAGCATTTTAAGAAAACACAAGGTATCATATTATTTAATTTTATGAAAACTATAAATTGATTTTCTAACCTTGTTCAATCTCAAATCAGGTGGTATTTGTGTGTAGAAATAGTGGAGCCAAGATGCTAAGGTTTACGTTTGAAGAAAACACAAGGTCAGTCTAAATACGTTTTTAATGTTTTCAATTGATATCTATCTACATTAGATATAATTAAATCACCTAAAACAACAACCACAACCTCACTTGATGAAATAGATTATAAGAAAACAAAACCCTTAGAACTCTTTTAACACCAAAAGGTCATAATGCAGATTCTACCCAATACAACGCTTTCCCATAATGGATCTAATTATATCCATAAGATAGTCAAGATGGCAATGTTTCCCAACTTCCATCTCCCTCCCACTCCTCCCATCTAAGAACCCAATCAACCATAATACCATCCGGAAGATGATAACACCAAACAAAATGACAACCAATTGCAATAAAAATAGTGGTAACCGATTACAATTTTTCTTTGTTTGAGAGTTGTAACTGGTTACAAGTCTGTGAATTTATTTTTTTTCCTCTGGTTCCAGTTTTTAACCAGTTACAACATTTCTAATTTGAATATGAAATTGTTTTTTTTTAATTTTAAAATCTCGTCGGAGTAACCAATTACAATGAAAATAGTGGTAACTATTATAATTTTTCTTTGTTTGAGAGTTGTAATTGGTTACAAGTCTGTGATTTTTTTCTTTTTGGTTCATGTTTGTAAATGTTGTAACTGGTTATCATTGTGATACAGAGAAATGTTGTAACTGGTTATCATTGTAAAATTGAGAAATGTTGTAACTGATTTTCATTCTGAAACTAAGAAATGTTGTTAACTGGCTACCATTGAGAAAGTGTAATTGGTTACAGTCACATAATTTTTCATAAAAATGTAAAACATGTGACCATCAGCACAAAACTACTAATTAATTGTAATCATTTAAATGATTTATAAAATATAAAAAATATATAACACACAAATATATTTGTACAATGGTAGAAAGCTAGTAAATGTAAATTCCATTTTTATATGCAAGTGATACAAGAATTAGATATAATAAACTAATGCATAAAAGGAAAGAAAATTACACATTATCGAGTTTAATTTGTTTACAACTTGGTATACTCATTCGAATGTGCAATTTATTTAGAAAAAATAATATTAAAAACTTAACATTCTTAGTGAAGAATCAATTTGTTCAACAACAATAATTATTAGTTAGTTAGCAACTATTAGTACTGCTTCAGCATTTTTTGTTAAGACAAAACAATGAGATATACTTAGCTGTTTATATTCTTACCATGCCGATCATTAATCACAATGTTATATATTCGGAATGTAGAAATGAAGTATCATACCTTAAATTTAAAGGCATACATCATATACAAAAATGTTAGAAAAACTATTAATTTTAGTACCATAAACATTCAAATGAGAGAGGCAAAGATTGGACAACCAATATAGTAAAGTTTAGCATTACCATCATTAAAGCAATCTCAATTTTATATCTAAATCCAAGACTAACAAAGTATAATTAATACATAAGCTTAAGTAAATTTAAAATTAAATATCATAAAAAGAATAAAATAGTGTTCAACATAAGAATCCTAGTACGACGCTTCAAATGTGGACAACAATTATTACAGAAAATTAATATATTATTTTTAATTATACATTAATATATATATATATATATATATATCTTTAAAAAAAGAGTAGTTATATGTTAAATATGGGATGAACGGTTGAAAAAATAAAGAAAAAACGAAATGAGGGGGGAAAATATAATAAAAAAATCTTTGTTAAAAAAACTAGTTAATAAAGTAATGAAATCTATGTGAAAATCAACAAAATAGAGAAAAAAATCACAAAAGTGCTATTAAAAGTAATACAATTTAATTACGTAAAAAATTATGGCTTATTTTTTTAAATTATATATTTATATGGGAAATAAAAAGTTATATATTTGAAAAGTTAGAAGAAAAAAAACATACAAACATTAACAAAGTAAAATTCCCTTATAAATAGTTAAGGGGCGAAAAAAGTCGTTGAAAAATTTTATGTGTAATATTTTGGTGTAAATTGTCCTCACTTAAGTCACTAAAAATAAAAATAAGATCATTATCTGGTGATAACTGTTTAGTTATTATAATATCATTTTTTTATAACTAAAAGTGATTTTGAATTATAATTTAAAATAGAAATTTAGAGTTTTTATGCTTAATGGAGGGTACTAATTTTAAAAAAAATGCAAGGCATTTTAAACATTTTAAAATAATACCACTTTTTGGTACTCTACCTAAAATACCCCTATCATCCCCCTCCCTCTCTCTTCTCTTTTCCCTCTCCCTCTCTCTATCTCTCTCTGTGCAAAAAATTGACTTTGTTTGATGTCAGCTCGATAGGGCCTTCAAAATCAAGATTTTCATAAAAAAATCAACTTTGCTAGATGGTTGATAGTTGTTCGATGGTGCTCGATGTGATTCTTGCAAGAGACGTAATTTTTCACTCGAGTGTTTGTTTGGGGTGTTTTTTATATTTTGCGTATTTTTTAGAGAACTACACGTCTGAGATGTGCATATACATATTTTCAAAGTTTAAAACTTGAAAACATACCAAACACATGTCTTTAACATGAGGTATGTTTTGCATTTTTGTTCAAGTTTTACACTTCCCAAATGTGTATATGTACATTTCAAACGTGTAGATCTTGAAAAAAATACCCAAATTCAAAAACAAATCACCCTAACACAGACATCTGAGTGAAAAAATACGTCTCTTGCAAGAATCGTATCGAGCACTACGAACCACCATCAAACAAAGTCGATTTTTTCATGAAAATCTTTATTTTGAAGGCCCCATCAAGCCGACATCAAGCAACCATCGAGCAAGGTCGATTTTCTGCATATTTCGGAGTTTTAGATATGAAAAAAAATCGCAAAAAAATAAAAAATCATGCCCATATTTGTTCGAAATGTGGTATTTAGTGTCTTAAGTGAAAGAAACATCACTATATTTGATAAACAATTACTTACCTATATATTTATATTCCAAAAATCCTCCAAATATATGTTGCTTTGAGTATTGTGTTGATTTCCACAAGATAATCGAAGTTATGGAAGTTTTTTTGTAAGCATAGAAACTCAAATTTCCTTTTAAAATTTATTGAGAATAAAAACTAATATTTAATTAGTTGAAAGTTGTCCATTTATTTTGATAACAATACAAACTTATATAATAAAAGATGAAAAATATTATCTAAAAAAAGATTAAAAATATATTTAGCTAGAATAATTTATAATTGTAAATAATACTTTTAATCACAAAATTTTAATAATATATTTTTAGTAACAAATTCTTCCTTCTAATCAATATTTAAGGGTTTTTGTTAATGAGATTCTAACTTAAAACGAATGCATCTAAATGGAGTTGGTGATTGAAGAACACATTGTTATGAGAAAAGTAGAAACGAAGATCAAGATGATCTTGAAACAGGGAAGAACCAAGGACAAAGGTAATAAAAAAGAGAGTAAAGATATGTGCACCTAAAATATGTACATAAACATTACACACAATGATGTAACAGTTTAGTTTAGCCAATTATATTTATCAAAAATATGTCGCACTGTTTTAAAAAACATTGTCACGTCACTGTATATAATGTTTGGGTGCATATTTTGAATGCACGTATCATTAATCTAAAAAATGGTGGAAAGAATCAAAAGAGAGAATAAATGGATCAACAACGTTATATATGAGAAAACATTATGACTAAAACTAATAATTAGTTAACTTAACTATAGACTTAAGACATAAAATAACCTTGGCTCTAGGGATGCACATTTTCTCCATGGGGACGGGGCCCCGCAGGGACCCGCCCCTAATAGGACGGGGAATCCCCATCTAAATGGAGAACGAAGCGGGGACGGAGATAATTTTCAATCTCCGAATGTTAAATAGGTGGGGTGCGGGGATGACACCCCGCGCCCCGACAGGGCCCCGTTTAAATTATTACATATTTTTGTAATATTTTATATGAATTTTATATCTTTCTTTATGTGTTATTGTAGTATATTAATAACTTTTTTAATATTTTAAATTTGATTTAGGATCATGTTTATTTTAAATTATAAATATTGTGCAATATTTTAATTTACATATAATTTACTATTTTTTATTTTAAAATTTTAATCTAAAACTGATTTTTTAAATAAATGAGTTTTTTGTGGGGATTCCCTATCCTAATAAGGGATTCTCCACCCCGTCCCCGACAAAGAATAAGTAACGATGGGGCAGAATTAAAATTATAAATGAGAGCGAAGATGGAAGGAGTACTCCCTACCAATTCTCTGCCGATATGCGTCAATTGGCTCTAATGTTGCTACTAATGAGTTATAGAAGTATAAAATATGTTAAAATAATTAAATTAAAAATAAATAGTATAATATGTCAGTATGCTCGAGAAAATAATGTATAATTTAAAAATTATAAGAAAATAATAATATGGAATTATAAAGAATAAAAATAAAAAACAAAACAAAAGAAAAACAATAGCAATGGCATTTTTTTTTTTTAAAAAGGCTAAAAACACTATTAATGCTCTTATAAACCAATGCAGGCCTCCAACTTATGGTCCAATAAAGTTGTAAAGGGTGGTCAATCGTTGGCCCAAACCATTTATCCCAAAAAATAAAAACTACAAATTATTATACAAAATTGGCCTCTTATGGTAATTAAATATGCCTGTTGTTAAGGTAATCACTTTATTTAAATTCTTTTAATTGAAAGAAGTGTCACACTAGACTTTTGGAAAGCAAACAAACAATTGCCCTACTTAGCCATTATCCAAAATAACAAAATACAACTCTCAAATTGTTAAAAACAAACGAACGCTTTCCCATAAAAAATGGTACGTGGAAAGGTAAAGCAAAAGACAAATAATTTTTTTTAAGGATTGATTTTGACAATTTTTAAAATATAAAAAATTATATTTATCAATATTATGTCTTATGGTTGAGTGAAAAAATAGACAAGTGATGACGAAAAAATAATAATTTATTTCTTATAAATGTCAAAGCAATTGTATATAAAAAAAGTATTAGGTGATTTTGAAAATTAAAATAAATACTTAATTAAACAAAACGAACAAGTTTGAAAACTAAAATTTATTAAAATATTCTCAATTTTCTTCAATCTTATACGATTGTCATTACTATATTTAAACTTATTTTCTTTAATTTAAAAAAAGAAACAATTATAAAAGAAAAATACAAATTTTCTTTTGATATTTTAAACCAAGTTTAACAATAAAAAGCACATCATTTTAAATGAAAACTACAAACCATATATATTAGATAAGGCTATATATGATGATAGAATTTAATAGAAGAGAACGATGACATTGATGAGAAACACAAAACAACTATCTAAGAAAGGCGTTTCTCTCTTTACTACTCACTCATTACTATTATCTATATATAATAATTTTGCTACTCACTCACTCATTCTATTATCTATATATATAATAATTTTGGAAGGTAAAGATTTTAATTCATATAAATATATGAAAGTTGAAACAGTTTTTTCTAATGATTATATTCTATATAGTGGTTATATATATAAAAATTATTCTCATTTATTTTAAAAAATAAATATGGTCTTTTTTTAAAAAAAAAAACATTTTTACTTCGTTTTTTATAAACTTATTTTTTTTTAAAATATGACTTTATTTCATTCTCCAATTTACGGTTTTTTATTCATTTTCTCTCTTTCTTTTTCTTATTGCCTTTCTCTGTTACACTTTCTCCATCTTTGAAGTCCATTACTCCATTAATTGATTCCAGCTTGTTCCTCGACTTCCAAATAATTGGTTGGGAAATTTTTTTTGTTATTTTTTTTATTCTTCTCATTTAAGATCTTGACTCCTTTCTTTTTTTGGTTTAAAAATAGTGCACACTCGGTTCTCTTATGTTTCTCCTTCTTTTAAATCATCCTCTCCTCCTTTTAAATTATCAAAAAAAAAATCAAACCCTAAACAAAAAGCTCCAGCTTCTATTCAATTAGTGGGAAAGAAGAGGTCTTCTAAACAGAGATTGCACATTAAGTTTCAAATATTATCGAGGTTGAAACCGAAGTTGCACCTTAAGTTGCAGATGTTGCAATAAAAATTGTACATCAGGCTTCAAAAATTACAGTTGTAAAAAATATTGCACCTAAAATTATAATAAAAGTTGCAGATGCTGCAGCAAATATTGTAGAGAATACAAAAAGAAGTTGCACAAATTGTCAAAAATTGTAAAGAAATTGAGACATCGGGTTCGGGTTAATTATGATCAAGCCCTATTATATTAAGCTTGTGTTATGGATAATGTGGTGAATTTTTTCTTCAATTCCTTTTTTTTGTTCCTGTATGGTCAATTAATAATCTAAAATTAGTGTACAAATATATTATTGGATCTATTCTTTGAATATCTATTATTTTGACTTTATTGATCGGAGTTGGGGAGATATGTATACAATCACTACCCTGAAATGCTACAAATTATCGACACTTGTTATAAACTTTTCACTATAAACAAAATTAGCATCGTTAGGGGTGACTCTTTAAAATAAATAAATAACTGGGCTGTAGTGCAGACCGTATTTTTGCAAAAAAAGACTAGAGATTTATTTTAATGATCGAATCAAAGTTTTAGATACCGTATAAATGCACTAACAGTTTTTTTATTAAATATTTTAAAAAATATATTTATTTATAAATATTGATACAACTATTACATATTAACCTATTTATATAAACATATATAATTTATGGATTCTATTGTTATAATTGGAAAAATAGCAAACATGATTTTGTCAATTATGAAACACTACAATAATTTTCACTTTTAATGACTATAATGACTTACACTAATGATGTAAGACATTAAAATTATTCAGGGATATTTTAAGTCTTAGGGTGTAAGTTATTAAAAGTTCTTGTTTATGATTAAGTAGGTAAGTCATTAAAAATAGTAAGAGACGTTATTTAAAATAAATTAAAAAATTAAAATAAAATAATTAATTGATATATAATTATCTGACAATGGGAGATCTCTAACGTGTCCCCTGGAAAGACGTCCACACTTCCAACGTCTCCCCTGGGAAGACGTGCCAATAAATCATTATTACACCTTCTTCCCCGAGCCACACGAACCAAAGGCGAGATCTGGGAAATTCTGGGCAATTTTGGGCGAACTTGACCTCCGATTTTGGCTGATTTTGTCCTCCAAAAATTAATTTCAGGTATGTTTCTAAGTTTAATTAATGTATAACAGTTAGGATAATGTTTTTTGTTTGTTTATTTTCTTTAATTAAATGGGTTAATATTTAGATTTTAGGGTATTGTGGGTTGCGGTTTTGGGTAATCTTTGATCGATTTCAAGAAGATTTGAGGTATGATTTCATTATTAAAAGAATGCATTATAGTTAGAATGTTAGAAATAATTAATTTTGTGTATTTTTTTATGATTTGTGGGTTTATTAGAAATATTTGTTTAAAGTTTGAAAAATAATTTTAATGAAGACTTGAGATACACAATTGGGATTTTAATAGTTATACCACATTATTTACTATTTTTTATATTTTTTTTACTATTTAATCTAAAAATTGTAGATTCTTTAATTAATTTTTTAGGTTAATTAAGTATATATATGTCTAAAATAAGAAAAATACTTTAATTTTAATTTACATACTAAATTACATGTATAGATATAAGTAATTCAAGTATATATGTTTATGATTTTTTTTATTTATATTATTATTTAATTCTTAAATTATATATATTTTAAATATTTTATTAATATTGAAGTAGGTTGATTATATATATTATGTTTTATTTATTTATTTAGTAATCTTTTATTTATTAATTAATTTAATTTTGTAGGTTGTGGCTTTAACTAGAGAGATTTTTGCCTCAAAATTTCTATTTCAAGCACACGTTTTGTAATGCTCCGAATTTCCTAATAAGGTTTAGGACCTTGATTAGGAGGGCGGGAGGGCCATGATTGGTTTATGATGTTATTTAGTGATCATATGCATGTTTATGTGAATTATATTATTATATGATGATAAATGCATGCATATGGGTGTATTTATAATTATAAGGGCATTTTGGTAATTTAGCCCGTTGAGGGCGTAATTGTGTATTTTCGTGCATGTGGGTGAGTTATGATTGGTACCACATATATATGTGGACTTGTTCGAGCCTTTCGGCATGAGACGATCATGAAATGCAAGTGTTCGGTCTAGTCATAACGGGTTAAGTTCGAGGCTCGGGGTGATTTTAATGATTAGAACATTACCGAGAATTAAAGGGTAATGGGATATGGATTATTGGTGTTTAAGGTTATTGAGAATAGTGGGAATTGGAGAGCGTTAATTGTAATTAACGAGATAGGTGGGAAATACTGGTTTTGCCCTTGGTGGCTGTTAAGGTTTTATTTTAGACCTATGGGCATTTAGGTCTTTTCACCCTTAGAGATTGGTATAAGTCATTAAGGCTGTAGAAAGAAGAGGAAAAACAGAGTCTCCTTTCTCCTTCTCTCCCGATAGTTTTCTCCTCCATTTCTCTTTGGATTTTCAAGCTTTGTTTGAGGAATCAAGCTAGGGTTATGCTCCACCATTGAAGAGGGTGTGTTACTGAGATTGGGGTGAGTTTTTAGCCATTAGAACTCTTTCTTTTGCTCTGTTTTCTTAGTTAAGTTTCAGCTGGTTTTTGGGCTGGAAAGTTGGGAATTGATTGGGGTTTTGGCTAGGGTTCTTGGGGTTGTGGTCCCTAGGACATGTGGAGGTGGTATTTGGGTTCATTTGGGACTTAATTTGATGTTTGGAAGCTTTTGGATTGGGTTAGAAATGGTGGAATCGAAGGAGGAGTTTTCTGGGCTGAGGCTGGCTGAAGGTAGCGCTACAGCGCTACCTGCAGAGGAGGCTAAGGCAGTTTGGTTCTAAGTATAGGGCTGGGGCGCTAGGAGCGCAGCGCTGTAGCGCTACCCTGTTTCTTCAGAACCCTGTTTTGAGTGTTTTTAAGGGTTTTTGGCTCGGGGTTTCAATCCTTAAGGCCCGGGATCGAATCTACTCACCTTGTGGGCATGTTTCGAGGTCTCGAGAGTGGGGTTTAGGTCAAGACCCTATCTTTGTAGATTTTCATTAATTGGAGATTTTATTTGGTTATGACTAGGTGACCGCTAAAGGATTAAGGATCGATCATTCTCAAGGGTCGTTCTTGTTCTAATTCTCGCTCGAACCGGAGTTAAGAAAACTGCACCCTGTGTATATGTGACATGCATGGTTATTCTTGATGCATGTTGGATTATTAAATGTGGCATGCTTGATTATTGTTGAGGCATGTCAAGTGGTTGTATATGATGCAGGAGATGCACGAGAAACATGTGATTAGGCCATGCTATGACTATTGAATATGGGAATGTTCAGAGCCTGAGCCTCTGTGTTTATGTATGGTCCTAATTGTACTGGTAATTGTTGAGTAAGCATGTTGAATGCCTTATATTCGGACATTGGATATGTGATATATGTTTGGTGGCATTGCTTACTTGTTTATGGCACTAACTAGTCAGGGATACTAACCTAAGAGTCAGAAACGGCAATAGCGTCCTGAACGCAGGGCCGAATGAAGATTAGATCTAATCGATATCAGTGTTGAATGGATCTAAGGCATTAATGCTGGACCGACCCTAAGGTCGATGAATCTTATAAGCGCTTGCCTAGTTTAAGACTAGTTACTGAGAGCCAGGGCCTAAGGCCTAGGTGACTGCTTGTCGCATGGCTAGGGAACAATGTTCCAGGGTTATGACTCTATGGTCATGAGGAAGGTTATGTTGGTGGCTAATCATCATGCACCCATCCTGTCTAAGCTAGTGAAAGGATCACTTATCTATTTGATAGGTTTAGGCTGGTGACTATTTCACCAGATACCCATCTTGCTTAAGCTAGTGAAAGGATCACTTATCTTTAAGCCCCGGTGACCCTATCGTCACATGGCTAAAGGGAAATTGTCCCCATCTTAGTGACTATACCACTGTCACTCTTCTATTTTGGACTGAGAGTCCTGGATGATTATTATGATCATTGGTTGATGTGTACACTCAACGTTATGATTCTATTTTGGATTGAGAGTCCTGGATGATTATTATGATCATTGGTTGATGTGTTATACTCAACATTACGTGAACTCATTTCCCTGCTGAGTAGGGCTATATCTGCTAGGCGTGTGCCTTATGATCTGATGACATGTTATAACTGTTCATGAGCATATTAAGTTTTCTTGCTAGGCTTCAGCTCACGGATGCTATGTGGTGCAGGTAAAGGCAAAAGAAAGCTGGACCATCCTTGAGTTGGAGAGCTTAGGTGATGATGTGTACATATGCAGCTACTCGACCACCACGACCGGGGATTGAAGAGGAACTAGGGTTTAACCCTGTTTTGCCGCTTAGATCGGCCTGTTGTAAATATTTTCTTGTAGTAGACTCTGAAATTATATTTTTGGAATCTCAATGTACATATTAAACGTTTTAATGAAACGTTACATCTTATCCAAGATTTTTAATCCCTAAACCGCTAATCATACTTAGTTACACGATTTTGGCCAAATGACTCGATTAGTGAGTTTAGCACTATTTAGAAGGCACACCGTAACGATCCCTGGAGTTTAGGGCATTACACGTTTGAGGTTTTTAAGTTTCTAAAATTGCAAGAATAAGTTATTGTTAATCCAATTATTTAATGATATTTGTTTAGTAATCTTTTATTTATTAATTAATTTAATTTTGTAGGTTGTGAATTTAATAGCAAATTGCATTGCAAAGTGAAGTAAATTTGCTAGCTAGGACTATTAATTGCAAGAGATAAGTACATTATCTTATTTCTTGTTTTAGTACTATTAAATTTTTGTTAGAGGAGTTTGAATATCTTAAATATTCATCCATAGTGAAGTAGGTTTTGAGATTAAAATTGTGTGTTGCGGTGATAACAGAAGATTGAGAACTATGTGTTTTAGTGAAGTAAGTTCTGGAAAATTTGTTTGTGTGCTGCGGAGCTATAAGTAATAAACTTATTGTGTGTTGTTTGAATTGTTTGACTTGTTGTTAACAGATGATTAGATCACTATTATAGGGGAAATGCTGCCCGATTTTGTCTAGAATTATGTATTCTACTATTATATTTGAATTGTGTTGTGCTTATTTGATTGAATTTGATTAGATTGACAGATGCTTATGCTACTAATATAGAAGAAATGCTGCCCAATTTTTCATATGCTTATTTAGTTTTTATTTTTTAATTTTTCATAGACATAGGAGAAGATATGGATAGAAAATGAATGTCAGCGAATAGGTTATCCGTGGAATATAAAAACGGGGTTGATTTATTCTTAAGATTTTGTTCAGAAAATGTGAAAGACCTAAAATTTACTTATTCCCCATGTGTTAAATGTGGAAATGTAAGGAAAATGGATCTTAGTAAGATCAAACAACACTTACTTTTCAATGGAATCGACAAAAGTTACACGGTTTGGTATATGCATGGGGAGAGAATTCATGTCGCTCCAACTCCGCCAAGTAGACCTAATGAAGTGAGGAGGAATATAGTAGAGGAGAACTGTGATGCATTAGATGATATGATTGATGACGCACATTATGGATCCGGAGTAGACCCAGATAAGTTTGAGACACTACTTAGTGATGCTGAGAAACCGATTTACCTCGGTTGTAAATAATTTACAAAGTTATCCGCACTTATTAGGTTGTACAATTTGAAAGCTAAACACGGTTGGAGTGATAAATGGATGACTGATCTACTTTGTTTTTTGAATGATTTGTTGCCGGAGTGTAATGAAATGTCAACTTCATTTTATATGAAGCAGAGAAAACATTATGCTCATTAGGCATGTAATATGAAAAAATCCATGCATGTCCTAATGATTGCATATTATATTGGAATGACTTTGCAGATGCAAAAATGTCTCCTACTTGTGGTGAGTCACGATGGAAAAAGAAAAGAAATGGTAAGGATTTCAAGGAAGGAGTACTCGCCAAGGTCTTGTGGTACCTTCCTCCTACTCCTCATTTCATTCAGTTGATGCTGAACATGCTAAAAATTTATCGTGGCATGCTAATGAAAGAATAAATGATGGTAAATTAAAGCATCCAGCTAACACCCTAGCTTGAAAGAGGGTTGATTTGAAGTGACCTTATTTTGGAATGAATCTCGTAATATTCGTTTAGGTCTTTCGGCTGACGGGATTAATCCACACACTTCTCTTAGTAGTAAGTATAGTTGTTGGCCTATTGTGCTTGTTATTTACAATCTACCCCCATGGTTGTACATGAAGAGAAAGTTTACCTTGTTGACCTTGTTGATATCGGGGCCTAAACAACCTAGTAATGACATCAACGTATATCTGTCGCCTCTTATCGATGATTTGAAAACTTTGTGGGATGAAGGGGTTAAGATTTATGATGTGTACAAGCAAGAAGAATTTAATCTTAAATCTGTATTGTTGTGGATTATCAATGACTTTCCTGCTTATGGAAATTTATCCAGGTTTAGTGTGAAAGGATATAAGACTTGTCCCATTTGTGAAGAAAAAACATGTTCTGATTACTTAAAACACTCCCAAAAAGTATGTTATATGAGTCATAGGACTTGTTCTTCTTTTTCACTTGTTTTTTACTTTGAACAATAATTCAACCTATCATATTTAACTATGTATTAATTATTCTAATATGTAAACTCTTTTGTCTAATTTCTAAGAGCATCTTTGCATTGTATTTTCTTTTCTTTTCTTTTTTTTGTCAAGAGAAGAAAATAGGAGTGAAAGAAAAAAAAAGTATTTTTGTTATCTTGTTTGGTAGGAAATTAGAGGGAAAGAAAATAAAATAAAAGTGCAATTACAATTAAATAATTTTATATTTTTTTTAATTAAAAATAAAGATAAATTAGTAATTTCATTTCCATAGATATAGTAAAAAACTTTCTCCCCACTTTTCTTTTCATTTTTGGAAGAACAAAAATTAGTGAGCCCCACTAATTTTTTTCCACCCACTGACCAAACAAACAATTTATTTCCTTCACTTTTTTCTCCAAACTTTTCTTTCCTCCCTCTTTTATCTTCTACCAAATGCAGGGTAAAAATATTTTTGTCCTCACGTGTAAACACCTCACCCTTTCTCTACGAACCACACCAAAAAATGCATCACATTTTCACTACGCTATATTTACATACTATTTTGCTGCGGAAATTTTACTACAACAATATTCAAACCTTTTTTTGAACCCTTTTACATAAATTATAATTATAATTAAAATTAAAATAAAGTCAAATTAGATACACACATTTACAAATCACTCTAATTAATATGTTTTTTTTAAGTTCAAAAGCATCCTAGATAACTATATATTAACTTTATATTCTAGAATTATCAATAATAATGAAAGATTATCAATAATTTTGTGAAAGGTTCATATGATAAGATTTCATCAACTTCTAATTAATGTTGAGTATACCTTTGTTATAGTGAGATTTTTTATAATTATTCATTCATTTCCTCTATTAAAAATATATATATTTCATTTTCAATCTTTCACATTTTCAAGAAGTTATAATTTGAAAATAAATAAAAAAAAAATCATCCTTTAATTTTTAGACAAATAAAGGAATAAAAATAATTTATTTTTAAGTTCTCATTTTCTTAATCATATATAATTTTATGTTCATTTAAACATAATAAAGATAAAATTCTTGAAAATAAATAATGAATAAATTTATTAAATTAAATACTATATATTATTATATCTTTGACATAAACTATATATTGTTTCCACAAAAATATTTTTCTTAAAAGAGTTTTTTTTTTTTAAATCTTTATATATAAAAGTGTGTATTTAATTATTTTTCATGGTTTTAATGGTTTTTTTTAACTTTGATGGAATATACTTTTAAAACTAATTAAAAATAAATATTTATCAATTATATTAATATAAATTTAAATATTATAAAATCTAATTATTATAATAATATTTAATACAAAACTATATATTTAAGAATTATATTAACATAAATTTAAATGTTACAAAATATTATTATTATAATAATATATAATACAAAACTAAATATTTAATAATTATATTAATATAAATTTAAATGTTATAAAATATTATTATTATTATTATTATAATTATATATAATATATAATCCTAATTTCATAAAATTTTAGTAGAATTAATATTTAGTAATTATATTTATTTAAATTTAAATATTATAAAATATCGTGATTATAATAATATTTAATACAAAATTAGATATTTAATAATTTTATTAATATAAATTCAAATATTATAAAATATCATTATTATAGTAATATATATATATATAATCTTAATTTTTATTAAATTTTTTAACATTTATATTTAAAAAGAAAACATGTTAATTTTTTTACTTATATAAATATATATTCATATTAAATAACAACAAACATTATATTATATGTAACTACGTTATAAATTAAAATAACATTTATCTTTTATCAAGAATAAGAAAACTTCTTCTCTAATTATTGATATGTGATTTGAATAATATCATAAATATTTTGTACCTTAAATAAAGTAGCTTGTGATGATCTAAAATGCTATATGATTATTATTATTATTATTGTTGTTGTTTTAAATCATAAACAATGTTTAAGTTAATTTTTTTTAATATGTTTATGTCATTTTTTATATATAATATTGTTTCTTTATTAAAAATTTATATGCTGTTGACGCAATTTTTCGTCAAACAGTGAAAGAAGAGCACAAAAACAATAATTGATAATGGCCAAATATAATAAAACAAATCAAACACACGAGTTTTACGTGGTTCAGCAGTTAAATCTGCCTAGTCCACGAGTCTCTGTTATTAATCTCAAGATTATCTCTGAAAATTCTTAAGCATGAATTCTTCAGAGTTTTCTCTCAAGGATCAGAATTTCGGTCATTTACAATGGTGCATGGCCTCTCTATTTATAGAGAAAGCTGCAGAATACTATCCCACATATTTTGGGTAGTTACTCTTTTTGTGTAAGTAAAATAAATGGCTTTAAATGCATTTAATCAGATATAAAAGGAAACGTCCCCGAAGACCAGGAAACGCATAACTGATCAAATAATATCCCACGATTCCAGGGGATTTACATCAATAAATGAGGATTACATCTCATATTTATAATACTTGTTGATATTCAAGATGGTTATCGCGTATCTCTAAGACTTTAGCTTCCCAGGTTTCCCGTCATCTGTCGAGCTGAAGATATCTCTCGAGTTCACGTGGCTTTCGAGATCGCACGTTCATCGAGCTCGCGACCCCTGATCCGAAGTCGTCCTTGAAGATGAGGGTGTTCTCGGAGCTACCTTCCGATATCGCGATCGTTTCGAGGTCACCATATTCGAGGTCATATGTCGTACTTTGCAGGCTCGATATACAATCCTGGAGCATACTCTAATCCTTACGAGACCGTTTGTTGTGAATCCAACTTTCGAGGTCACATTTTCCATGGCTCGAAATCTGGGTATAACATCTTGCCCCCTCAAAAGTATTTGTTCGAATCCTAAGAGAATGAAACTTTTGAACTACTTTCTTCGAGAACCGTACCGTCATACACTCTTGAAAATGGACACGCGTCAGCTGGGTACTTTAGGTACTTGAGTACCTGGGAAACACGCCCACGATCGTCCGTCTGACAATTTTTCGGCGCCTTCTTGTCATTGATCCCCATCTGTTCGATCTAGTGAGGATTTCATCCGACGCTCCTGATTAATTCCTTTTCCCCACCTATATATACAAGACCCCACTCTTCATCTTCTTCTTCACTTTTACCTTCATTCGCCATAAGCAAGAAAAGAAGAAAAACAAACCCAGAGACCTCTTTGCAAAGTTCCTATTCGGTGCATGTTTTCTCGACCAAAGAAACAAAGGAATCCTGGTCTGTTCGAGTCAGTAAGTTCTTTCCTGCAACCTCTTCTTCAATCAACAATCTCTCTGCAATCGCCATTACTGTGTAAGTATGCCATTTTTGTTTTTCATTTTTCCAGTTTTTATTTAAACTGTTCTTGTTGTGTATCTGTTTATACTGGTTTGCATCCACGATAGGAAGTTTTAACCCGATAGGTTTCCATGCCTTTTAGACTTTCGTCTCTGGTTTATACCCAGTTTTGACGTTTGAGTGCGGTTCCCATTTTCTGGGTTTTGAAATTTTTAGGCAACGTTTCTTGTGCACTAAGTTTTCGGATAAAAACGTGGGTCTTGATAAATGCACAAAACCCAAAGACGCCTTTCCTGGTTAACCGCCACTCTTCTTTCCCTTGAATTTCGGGATTTTCAAAAAATTATCCACGCTCCTTTTCTTTTTCGTGGAATACACGCCCCTGACTCCTCAATAAGGATCTTAGTATTTAGTGTCTCGTTCCTACATTTCCGAGCTCATTCCATCGAGCTCGCGATTCTTGCATGCATGGCCCTCACCATATTTTCTTTCTCGTTAGATGTCACAGAATCTAGAAAGACGGTGGGGGTCATTGCTGGCAATCCCTTACGAGCCAAAATCTCCGAGCCCAGAATCGCTCTTCGCCCGGAACCAACGTCGGATAAGAGAATACGAGCTTGCACGCGAGCAGGAAGACATTCGAGCCCACTATCGCCGCCAGATAGAGGAGGTCATTGAAAAGAAGAGGAGAGCTCTTCGGGAGGCCTCTATCCGGAGCTCAATTCAGGACCTAGGCCAATTCCCCTCGACCCTGCGCTAAGAGTCACTGTTGCATACCATCCAGGGGAACTCCAGTTTTCCTTAATGGGGGAACTTCCTCCTCACAGCCGAGGAGAGAGATGTTCGAGGCCGAGCTCTACTGGAGCACGGTTACCACAACCAGCCAAATATCTGAAATCCTGGCCTTCCATGGCCTTCATTTGTCAGGCACCTTGAAGTGTCGAGCTTCGACTGGTCAAGAACGGAGCTGCTTCGCCCCTGGCGGCCGTGACGCCACAGTGAAATATGCGGCATGGAGCCAAGAACATATGAGGGCAGGAGCACTGCTGCCCTTGAAGTCTTTTTTCAAAGACTTTACTGATTTCGTTGGGTTGGCTCTGTTCCAACTCAACACCAATTCGTACAGGGTGTTGTCTGCCCTGAGGTCCTTGTTCCACGAGCTGGGGTGGGAAGGACCTTCACCTCAAGAGATTTTATTTCTATTTTGTTTGAAAAGTTACCCCTCCCGAGCTCGGGGAGGGGATGGTTTTTACTATCTCTCGAGCTACCCCAAAGAGACGAAGATTTTTGGGGATCTTCCCAACCACCCGCCTGATTTCAAGAGGGCCTTCTTCTGGACAGATGGTTTGTCCCCGTCTCGACATTATTCGTTCAGGCGGATTCGTAACTATTCTCGTTACTTTTATTCCTGAGCTCGAGACTTTAGTTCTTAAATCCACATTTAGTTGAAATGTGTTTCGTTTTTCAGCTAACTTTCAGCGTCCCACCCCTAATGAAGCGATGAAGAGGCACAGAGAGGCCTTGCTCCAACTCCCTTATGGCAGAAGGTTCTCTCGTACCTATTATATGAGGGCAAGCTCCGAGCTTGTGGGCTGTTGGGCGAGGGCCAGTCAACCTCTGACTGGTCCAGTAAAAAATATGAACACTGGGAGGAGGTGCCACTGCCCACAGGCGCCCTTCCTCCGAGGAGAGAAAGGAGGCCACCACCTCCAGCTCGCCCAAGGAGCCCGCTGTCTGGGAATGAGGATAATGATGAAGCCTCGAACTCGGATTCGGATGAAGGTAAAGTCCTTCCTACCTCGAGAATGTGGTCCCTGACCTTACTGAAACACAGGCCCAATAGGTTAGTCTCGTGCCCACAGGATAGATACCACTTCTACATATGGAGTTGGGTAGACGACTGCGTCCATAGGTTTGATAGTGGGCTCGGGAAATACGACACCATGTACACCACGAACGAGATGTGGAACGGGATAGCCTTTCAGTATGGGACCAACAATTATAGGGACCTCTCGAGGTTATCACCCACATATAGGGAAGGCACTCCCCCCGCCTCCTCTGAAGACGGGGGAATTTCATGGTCCCCAAGCTCGAGCTCAGGGGAGAGTTTCAGTTAGGTTTTTATTTTTTTATTTTTATTTATCTGGTTTCCCTCTCTTTTCAAACTTATTATTATTATTTGACTCATTTTAACTGTGCAGGCGCCATGAATCCCGACCTCGACGCTGTGCTCTTTAGCGATGGGGGGGCTGGCGCCCAGAGGAGCAAGCGTCCGAGAATACCAGGGAGGTCCGACCGACCGCCCAAGGTACCCAGACGCCGCGAGACGACCCCCACGGCCCAAACTACTGCGAGCACGGCCAAGGAACCGATTGTTCAGGTTGATGCATCCGGCTCGAACGAGCCTATCTCGCTGCCTCCCACCGAAACCCAATTAGCAGTTGTTCGGCCCCCGAAGAAACCTTCTACCTCCAAGGTTCAGCTGCCAACGGCCCGAACTCATATTGAGGAGTACGTGCTTGATGGCGTCGCTGGGACAGAAGGGGCTGTGCTCAGCTCGGATGTCCTTTCTCGGGTGGGTCAGAGCTTTGCCGGCTTTGGCACCGACCATTGGGATCTCGTGCGCAAGGCCTCGGACTGCAGTACTCTTTATGATAAGAGTATCGAACTCACCACCGCGGTAGCCTTCGCAACTCTATTTTAAGTATTTATATTTTAGTTCGCATTTCTGATTCGTTCTTTGTGTTTCAGGCCCTTGTCGTTTCAGCACAGCTCAACTATAAGCTGACCAACGAGGTGCAAACGAGCATGTCTCTGGCCCAAAATTCGAAGGATCTCGAGCTCAATATGGCTGACGAGCTCAAACACTCGAAGTCTGAACTTGAAAAAATGAAGACCCGTCTCGAGGAGCTGGAAAAGTCGTATGTCGAGCTCGAGAAGGCCAATGCCAAGCTCGAAGAGGAGAAATCTGTCACCTTCGACTTCATGGAGAGCGAGAAGGCCCGCCTCCTGGACGAGTATAAAGAGCAGAAGGAGAAAGCGGTCGACCAAGCCATGTACAAACTTTGGGCTGATAATGCCGACCTTGACACCAGCTTCCTGGGCCCTCTCGAGGCCACGTATGTTGAGCGGTGGAATGCCCGTCTTGAGGCAAGTGTGGCCGCTCGAGAGGCGGCTCAGAAGGATAGTCATGCTATTCGTCCTGGAGGGTCCGGTGATACTGATGCTAAGAAGGCCAAGGATACTCCTCTTCCTTAAATCTGACCTCGGGGGAATCATTTATTGGGGCTGCGTCCCCCTATTTTGTAATTACTTTTAATTTATGCCCATGGGGCTGATACAGTTTAACTATTCTTTTACATGCTTTACATTTCTTGGCTCGAAATATTTTTCACATTTTATGTTGGTGAATCAGTTATGTTTATTTATTCGTACAAACATAGTTTGGATTTTAAGCTCGAAACTCGATGCATTCATGCATAGTTTGTTCGAATTATTCGCTTTCGATCTCGTTATTTATCAAGGTCGGATGTTACTTTAACCATGAACCCGGAAGTACTTATGGTATGTAACGTAGATGATTTGGTTATGTCTTTTTTGTTTAGTCACTTTTACTCATCCTCAGCTTTTGCTCCGAGGTTAAGAGTTTGAAACTATTTTTCTCTTAAGATATTCCAGCCTCGATCCCTACTTGTCTTGGAATAGGTTTAGGTTCCTACTTACCATCGATTAGTTTTTTGGCTGGTTTATTCCAAACCTGTTAAGTTTGCACATCTGGTTAACTCCAAACGTTTTAAGTTTTTGGTAGTTCGGTTTTGTCCGAACTATCTAAGCTCGCGTATTTGGTTATATCCAAATACTTTATATGTTTTTGATAACTCGGTTATCTAGGCTCGCGTATTTGGTTATCACCAAATACTTTATGTTTTTGATAAGTCGGTTATGTCCGAACTATCTAAACTCGCGTACTTGGATAAGTCGGTTATGTCCGAACTATCTAAGCTCGCGTACTTGGTTATATCCAAATACTTTATATATATATATATTTTAATTTTCAAGCTAATGGTATGTATACCAATGATGCCCCCTTAATATCCTATGAGTTTGACCATATGTTATTAAATTAAGAGAGATTGCAAAAATTAAAAACAAAAAGAGATTACACATTGAACAAAATAGATCTTTTATTTGATGGAATTCAAAAACAGACAAGCAAATTCAGGTAGAAAATCATGGTTATAGGCAACACACTTCCTACACTACTGATAGTAAGGTCTAAGGTGTTCGCCATTCCACGCTCGGGGTACTAGGCTTCCGTCCAATCTCGCAAGTTTGTATACGCCAGGTCGGATGACTGACTTTATCTGGTACGGTCCTTCCCAGTTTGGCCCGAGCACTCCAGCTGCTGGATCTCGGGTTGCCAAGAATACGCGTCTCAAGACCAGATCTCCCATTCTGAACTTTCGATCTCGAACCCTCTTATTGAAATATCTTGTAGTTCGTTGCTGGTAAGCAGCATTTCTCAGCTGAGCCTCTTCTCTTTTTTCTTCAATCAAGTCTAAGGTTTCTTCGAGCTGAGTATGATTGGAACTTTGGTCGTAAATCTGAGTTCGAATCGTTGGGATTTCGACCTCGATGGGAAACATTTCCTCGCAGCCGTATGCTAGAGAGAACGGTGTATGCCCTGTTGAGGTCCGAGCTGTGGTCCTATACCCCCAAAGGACTTGAGGTAATTCCTCAGGCCATCGTCCCTTTACTTCTTCCAACTTTTTCTTCAGAGAACTCTTGAGAGTTTTGTTAACGGCTTCGACCTGACCATTCGTCTGAGGGTGAGCCACAGATGAAAAACTCTTTATTATGCCGTTCTTTTCGCAAAAGCTGGTGAACAAGTCGCAATCGAACTGGGTTCCGTTATCGGATACGATTTTTCTCGGCACTCCGTATCGGCATACGATGTTCTTTACCACGAAATCAAGGATCTTTTTCGAAGTTATGGTTGCCAATGGTTCAGCCTCCGTCCATTTCGTGAAGTAATCAACAGCGACCACAGCATATTTTACTCCGCCTTTGCCTGTCGAGAGAGAGCCTATGAGGTCGATGCCCCATACTGTGAAAGGCCATGGGGATGTCAACATGGTCAGTTCGGATGGTGGAGCTCGGGGTATCGTGGCGAATCTCTGGCATTTGTCACACTTCTTCACATACTCGAAGGAATCTGTTTTAACGGTTGGCCAGAAATATCCTTGGCGTATGATCTTCTTGGACAGGCTATGCCCCCCAGTGTGGTCTCCGCAAAACCCTTCATGAATTTCTTCAATGATCTTCTTTGCTTCGGGAGGGGTTACACATCTGAGCAGCGGCATGGAGTATCCCCTCCTGTATAGCTTTCCGTCTAAAATGGTGTAACGAGGAAGTTGATACATCAACTTTCGAGCCTGATTTCGATCTTTTGGAAGAATTCCATTTTCGAGATAGTCAATTATCGAACTCATCCAGGTCGGCTCCATCTTGATCATACAGACATCTTCTGGCTCGTTAATGCTGGGTGCTGATAGGTGTTCTATGGGTACAACATTCAGCTCTTCATTTTCGACGGAGGTGGCGAGTCGAGCTAAGGCATCTGCATTTGATTTTCGTTCTCGGGGAACCTGTTCGATTGCATAAAATTCGAAATGCTCCAATGCAGATTTTGCCTTCTCCAGATAAGCTGCCATTCTTGTGCCGCGAGCCTGGTATTCTCCCAAGATTTGATTAACCACGAGCTGGGAGTCACTGTAGCAATGTATGGCTTTAGCCTTGAGCTCCTTTGCTATTCGTAGTCCCGCGAGTAGAGCCTCGTACTCGGCCTCAATATTCGATGCTTTAAAACCGAATCTCAAAGCGGAGTGAAATTTGCTCCCTGCGGGGGTGGTCAGAATAACCCCTGCCCCCGCTCCATTTTCATTTGACGAGCCATCGACGTAAAGTTTCCACAGCTCGTGGGCCGTAGTTATTACCTCGTCGTCGGCTATACCAGTACATTCCACTATAAAGCCCGCCAATGCCTGTGCCTTAATGGTCGCCCTTGGATGGTAGGTGATCTCGATCTGTCCGAGCTCAACAGCCCATTTAAGAAGTCGACCTGAAGCCTCTGGTTTAGACAAGACTTGCCTAAGTGGTTGATCTGTCAGTACATGGATGGGATGTGCCTGAAAATAGGGGTGGAGCTTACGAGATGAATGAATTAGACTGAGGGCGAGTTTCTCCATCAATGGATACCTTGACTCTGCCCCCAGTAATCTTTTACTGATGTAGTAGACGGGTTTTTGCACTTTTTCTTCTTCTCGAACGAGCACCGCGCTTATCGCGTGTTCGGTGGTTGAGAGGTATAGGTACAATACTTCTCCCGTCTCAGGTTTTGACAGGATGGGTGGTTCAGCTAGGTGCTTTTTGAGCTCATGAAAGGCCAGCTTGCACTCCTCTGTCCATTCAAACTTCTTACTTCCTCTCAATAAGTTGAAGAATGGAAGGCCACGATCCGTTGACTTCGAAATGAATCTGCTTAGGGCTGCCATCCTACCGGTTAAGCTTTGAACATCTTTGTGCTTCCGAGGTGAAGGCATGTCAATCAGGGCCTTGATCTTGTCGGGGTTAGCCTCGATTCCACAAGAGTTTATAATAAAGCCCAGAAATTTTCCCGAAGATACCCCAAAAGTGCACTTCTAAGGATTTAGCTTCATGTTGTATTTCCTGAGCACGCCAAAGCACTCTTCGAGGTCATCAACATGGTTCTTGTTAAGTTGAGACTTGACAAGCATGTCATCAACATAAACCTCCATGTTGTTCCCTATCTGCTCTGAGAACATCATGTTTACGAGTCGCTGGTACGTGGCTCCAGCATTCTTAAGTCCGAATGGCATGACATTATAGCAGTAGAGCCCTTTATCTGTGATGAAGCTCGTATGTTCTTGGTCGGGGGCATGCATGGGAATCTGGTTATATCCAGAATATGCATCCATGAATGACATCAGGCCATGCCCCGCCGTGGCGTCCACGAGCTGGTCAATCCTTGGCAGCGGAAAACAATCTTTTGGGCAAGCTTTGTTGAGATCTGAGTAGTCAATACAGGTTCTCCACGTCCCATTGGGCTTTGGGACCAACACTGGATTGGCTACCCAGTCAGGGTAAAAGGCATCCCTAATGAAATGGTTTGCTTTTAACCTGTCAACTTCCTCCTTTAATGCTTTCTTCCTGTCTTCGTCCAGCTGTCTTTGCTTTTGTCTCTTCGGGGGAAAGCTTTTGTCTATGTTTAATGCGTGGCTCGCTACATTCGGGCTTATCCCCACCATGTCTGAGTGTGACCATGCGAAGACATCCTGGTTTTTCTTCAGAAAGCAAATTAATTGCTATTTTGCCTCGTCTTGGAGGTGTTTTCTGACCTTCACCTTCTTCGAGGGATCAGCTTCCTCGAGCTGAATTTCTTCGAGCTCCTCTAAAGGTTCGAGGTCAACTTTCTCCTCAATCCTCGGATCGATCTCCTCATCAATTTCTAAGATTGTTCCGTCTTTATTTTGTATGATAACGAGTGTTTGAGCGCTCGTTTGTTTCTTTCCCCTCAAAGAAATGCTATAGCATTCCCTTCCTGCCAATTGATCTCCTTTTAATGTCCCGACCCCGCTTGGAGTTGGGAACTTAAGGGCCAGATGCCTCACAGATGAAACTGCCCCCAGCCCGACCAGGGCGGGTCTCCCGAGCAATACATTGTAGGCAGATGGTAACTCTACTACCACGAACTCCATTATCTTGGTCACCGAGACCGGATAGTCTCCCAAGGTCACAGGGAGTTCAATGGATCCCATATAGGCAGTTCCTTCTCCTGAAAAGTCGTACAAAGTAGTTGCACATGCCTTCAGGTCGCGAAGGGAGAGTCCCATTTTCTCGAGGGTCGCTTTATAAAGAATGTTGACTGAGGTCCCGTTATCTATGAGAACTCGGCGCACTCTTTTGTTGGCAAGCTGAAGAGTAATAACCAACGGATCATGATGAGGGAACTGAACATGGGAGGCGTCCTCCTCAGTGAAGGTTATTGGTTGTGCTTCAATCCTCTGGCTTTTTTGTGCCCTAGGTTCGGGTTCATAAGGGGACCCGTCCCTTGTCTTCAGCTCGTTAACATATCTTTTTTGAGCATTTTTGCCCCCTCCTGCGAGATGAGGCCCTCCCTAGATGGTTATCACATCCTCTCCATCTATCGGCGGGGGCCTGTCTTCTTCCTGAGATCGGGAATTATTATTTTGTGCCGTCGAAGGCGCGACTACTCTCTGGCTCGCAGTAGACTGTCCAGTACTCTGGTTTTTGACATACTGCCGGAAATAACCTCTCAAGATCAACCCTTCGATCTTGTCCTTCAGCTGTCGACATTCATCAGTTGTGTGTCCGGTGTCTCTATGGAACCGGCAATACTTACTGGAATCCTTCTTGGATTTTTGATTTCTCATTGGGTCCGGACGCCTGAAAGGGACCTGGTTTTCATTAGCCAGGTATATGTTTTCCCGAGACTCGTTGAGCTCGGTGTGTACTTTATACACGGAGAAATACCTCTCTCCTTTCTTTTTCTTTCCTCCCTCAGCCTCGGGGTTATTTCCCTTGCTCTTTTTCCTCTTTGAGGGATTTTCCGAGGTAGGCTGCGGAGCTGCTGGGTCAGCCGAGGTTGAGGCGGAGTTAATGTTTATCGTTGTAGTTTCGGTCTGCGAGGTCGCCTTGAGCGTTGACCTCGCCTCCTCTACATTGACAAACCTCTGCGCTCGTCTGTTAAACTCGGTTATTGACCTCACCGGTTTTCCTTGCATGTCATCCCAAAGGGCACTTCCGGGTAAAACACCAGCTCGGATAGCCATAAGGTGCCCACTGTCATCCACATCTCGAGCTCGGGCAACCTCCAGATTAAATCTTGTCAGGTAGCTTTTCAATGTTTCGCCTGGCTGTTGTCGGACGTTGGTCAGAGTGGATGCCTCTGGCCTGACTCCCACCATAGCTCAGAACTGCTTCTTGAAGTCTCTAGACAACTGTTCCCATGAAGTTATTGAGTGTTTCTTGTACTTTTCGAACCAACTTTTGGCAGGTCCTGCCAATGATGTTGGAAAAAACATGCATCTGAGCTCGTAACCCACGTTACTAGCTCTCATAATAGTGTTGAATGTACTCAGGTGACTACATGTGTCGGTTTTTCCTTCAAATGCTGGGACGTGAGGAATCCGGAATCCTTGAGGAAATTGGGTGTTGGAAATATGTGGAGCAAACGGCTCGAGCTCCTCATCAGAGTCCTCATATCGACCATTTCCTCGTTCATTCTTTAAAAGCCTAAAGGCTTTTTCGAGCTGATCGATCCTTGCTTGGATTGGGTCAGTAGGAGGTGTTGCCTGGAATTGACTGTCATTGATCATGATTCCAGGCTCGCGTCTCCGTGAGGGATCTCTCCGCCTATTCAAGCGATCCCTCAGGTCCGGATTTGTCTGATCTTCCTTCCCCCTACTCTGATTTAGATGACTTCGCAGGTCATGACGATTCTTGCGACTTCCAGTATTTTTATGACCTCGGTCGTGTTTACTGACGGACCTGGTCTCTCCGGACTCGTCACTGGTGAAACTCATTGATCGGTCATTTCGTGATGTATTCTTCCTATGTCGCCTCGTCTCCGCAGTGCGAGACCGAGACGTTTGACTTTTCTCAGATGGTGCGCCTCTCCGCTCCTGGAATGTCTCCCTGTTTCCTTGTCTTTCCCTTGTACGCCCTTGATCCTGATCTCGAACAGGTTGAGCGTTTCTGCGGGGAGGTGAAGGATATCTTATGGGAGACGGAGGGAACCGTATAGGCGACGGTGGTTGTCGCCCTTGTCGCGGCCTAGAGGGGCCAGAATTTGCCCGAGATGGGTCAGTTGCATTCGGTGCACTCCCAGGTACCTGAGTCCAAGCCTCTGCAGGGGTTCGGTTATTCTCAGTTCCTGCAGGCACTTCCACAGGTGGGTTAGGCGGAACCCGAGCTCGGGTACTCCTCTGGGGCCTAGGAGGAGCAGATGGCTCTGCTGGCGCCGAAGGTTGAGTCGGCCTCCTTGTGGCAGCATCCTTTCGTGGACGCCCACGGGGCCTCCGGGGAGGAACATGCACGTCCCTTGGAGGAGGGACTTGGTTTTCGCGCGGAGGCGGGGGCTGAGCCACCTGCGCCTCTGCGGCTATCCTAGTCAACTCCTCATTCCGTTTGTTGGCCTCTGCCAACAGTTGTTTCAACTGCCGGTTTTCCAGTTCTACAATAGGAACGTAACGCTCTGGATTGTAGTACATGTCCTCATCCCTTGGTGGAGGCGGTGGTCCCCGGGAATCAGAAGACCCACTTCTCTCCTCAGCATCCGAGTTCTCCATTGGTTGTTTTCCAGGACGCCTTGGGTAACTTTCATCAGGCGTGTTCTGATTGTTCGTGGCCATGAATCTCTCAGGGATGAATGCTTAAGGCTCTCAATGAAATCACCAAACTGTTGACGCCGTTTTTCGTCAAACAGTGAAAGAAGAGCACAAAAACAATAATTGATAATGGCCAAATATAATAAAACAAATCAAACACATGATTTTTACGTGGTTCAGCAATTAAATCTGCCTAGTCCACGAGTCTCTGTTATTAATCTCAAGATTATCTCTGAAAATTCTTAAGCATGAATTCTTCAGAGTTTTCTCTCAAGGATCAGAATTTTGGTCCTTTACAATGGTGCATGGCCTCTCTATTTATAGAGAAAGCTGCAGAATATTATCCCACATATTTTGGGTAGTTACTCTTTTTGTGTAAATAAAATAAATAGCTTTAAATGCATTTAATCAGATATAAAAGGAAACGTCCCCGAAGACCAGGAAACGCATAACTGATCAAATAATATCCCACGATTCCAGGGGATTTACATCAATAAATGAGGATTACATCTCATATTTATAATACTTGTTGATATTCAAGATGGTTATCGCGTATCTCTAAGGCTTTAGCTTCCCAGGTTTCCCGTCATCTGTTGAGCTGAAGATATCTCTCGAGTTCACGTGGCTTTCGAGATCACACGTTCATCGAGCTCGCGACCCCTGATCTGAAGTCGTCCCTGAAGATGAGGGTGTTCTCGGAGCTACCTTCCGATATCGCGATCGTTTCGAGGTCACTATATTCGAGGTCATATGTCGTACTTTGCAAGCTCGATATACAATCCTGGAGCATACTCTAATCCTTACGAGACCGTTTATTGTGAATCCAACTTTCGAGGTCACATTTTCCATGACTCGAAATCTGGGTATAACATATGCCAATCATAAAAATTTAATAACTTACTATTTTAATAAAAATCAATATTTATACAAAAATTAGTCCACAAATGGTTACCTAACTATATATTTCTATTAAAGATCAATATAATAGTTTACATAAATTGAAAATTTGATTAATTATGATATATAAACCATAAACTTAGTAACGATAACTTTTTTTTATTTTAAATATAACTTACATAAATATTAAAAATTCTCAAATTGAATAGATGGGATTTTTTGAAAATTCTTTAAAACATGCAATTAATGATGCATGCATGTTGTTCTACAAACCTATTTTGGTTGAAGAAAATTATGTTCTCTTGATGGTTTAAAGTGCAAGCAATATTGGTCCATACATGTGGGTCAATAATAAGTAGCTCTGACAGAATCTCAATCAATGACTCTAAATCATATTCAATAACTCTAAACTCCAATATATATTTTATATATACTACTCGGTCCCTCTTTAAGAGTGGGTTTCACGTTTCTCTTTAAACAATAGTCAATATATATAAATATATAGATATAAATCCTCAAAACTCAATTGATATCATTACCTCGATAAGGCTATATATATTTATATTTTGGGGCATAACGTAGCCACCAATATATTATAATCTTCTCAATTTGGCGATCTTATCTTGAACTCAAATAGTGAGAGTTAACCTAATTGTGACTCACATGTAAACTTAATTTTTTTAATTAGTGGATCAAACTGCTTACTTACCTTTATTAATAGTTTTCTTCCTTTTGGCATTTTCTCAATCAAAAGAAATAAATAAAATGAAAACACATCGATAAACATGAAGAAGGTTAAAAAAACGCCCAACTTAAATTTGGTCAACTACCACCAACTTCCAAAATAAATTAAAAGTAATATTTCAAACTAAGTTCAATGATAATATAACTCTGTATTTATATATATATATATATATATATATATCTTCTACTACGTATAAAAGCAATCTACAAAACACATTTTATATTTTATATTTATTTAGTTTTAAAATTATAAATATTGTATATAATTTTAATAAAAATTGGTTCATTAATTTTTTAAAAATATATATATAATAGAATAAATTATAATTCTATAGTATATAAATATTTATATCAATAATTTCTACATCTAAATACAACATTGGCATAGATATATTTATATGACTATATGACATATATATATATAAAATACAATAATATTTAAAAAGAAATTAATAATAGAAATAAAATAAGAATAAAAAAAATCATAATATACGTAGACAGTAATATACATGCATCAACTATTTCAACAACCTATCTCATATTGGGGAAAGAACGGCGAAGTCCATCCAAACCATCTAATGAAGAATAAGAGGAGAGCAAAGCGTCAATGGCACGCGAAGCGCATGCAGAACTTGTTCGCTTCCTTTCTTCAAAGCAGGAAATATGTGCTAAAGGTAGATATTAGATATATGTATTGTATCTCATAATGTCTTTTGATGAATTTGATGAAGAAAAAGAGCTCCAATCACTTGATAAAAAATAAACTATCACACAAATTTATAAGATTAAAAAAATGATGTATGTCTTTATTATTTTTAAATAAATATGATTTAATTATTTAAATTATCATAAAATATCTTTAAAATATTATTTTTTAATTAATTAATTAATTTATTTTTGTTTAAGTTTATATTTGTTCTAGTTTTTGAATACGACAGTGACAACAAAAGATTATATGTTATATATATGTTTAATATAATATTAAGTTTAAATTTAATTATAAATTTTATTTAACTTATAAAATATATGATTTCAATATGGGTTTATACATTTTTAGACCCTGTATTTTGCCTCATTACCTGTTTGGACCCTATGTTTTATAAAATGGTTCAAATTGGCTGAAACCTGATTTTGATGAATAAAAATTGAATATAACAACACAGTTATTAGGCAGAATGACTGTATTTTTGTTTTGAGTTGTTAGTTTGATAAATTATTTGTGATTTTAGTTAAAAAAAAATTGATCAAAATCGGGTTTAGGAGTCTATTTGAACTATTTTAGAAAACAGATGGTCCAAAAAGTATTTTGTCAAAACACAAGGTCCAAACAGGTAATGAATCAAAACACAGGGTCTAAAAATGCATAAACCATTTTATTATTTTGAAATAATTATCATTGTAAAACATCTCAAAAATATCATATTTTAATTTGTTTAATTATTTATTTATTTAAGTTTAAGTCATGTTTACAATCCACCGTTAAATATAAGAATATTCTATTAAAGTTTACGGGAAAAAAATAAAAAACTACTAAAACCAATCATTTTTGTTATCTACACACTTTTTTTTTATCAAAAAATAAATATTTCATTAATCACAAACCCAATTACAAACAAAAACCTCCCTCAAGGAGAAGGCTCCAACAACATTATAAGGAACATATATTCCTCACAAAGAGTCTCTCTTTTGCTTTCATTTTCTTTTGAGAAAAGTATCTAACTCTATGCACTATATCTCTTTTTATCATGTCTACAATAACATTCACTCTAGATGAGCAACTATTAAAAATACAAGAATTACTGTTTTGCCAAATATGATATATTGTAGCTGAAAACACCGCTGCCACAACCGCTGCCTTAACACCATTCCTCATATCTTCAATCCAACGGGTCCAATCCTTGAACCGAAGAGGCCAGTTACAGCCAACCCAAGCTTGAATAAGGTAAATGACGTGCTTAATAAGGTTATCTACACACTTATTATATAGAAGAGATATAAAAAGTATGTAGATAATGGAAATTCTTGGTTTTAACGGTTTTTTTATTTTTTTCCGTTAACTTTAACGAAATATTCTTATATTTAACATAATATTCTTATATTTAACGATAGATTGTAAACATGACTTAAACTTAAATAAAATTAAATTAATAAATAATTAAACAAATTAAAATAAGATATTTTTGAGATATTTTACAATAATAACTATTTAAAAATAATAAAACCATATATTTAATAACTTAAATAAAATTTAATTAAACTTAAACTTAATATTATATTAAACATATAATATATAATATTTTGTTATCACTGCCAATTTCAAATAATAAAGGCATACATATCATTTTTTTATCTAACAAATTTGTGTGATAATTTATTTTTTATCAAATGATTGAAGCTCTTTTTCTTCATTAAATTCACCAAAGGACATTGTGAGATGCATTAAAAACTAAAAATAGTTGATGCATACCACTGTCTACACTATGACGTTTTCTATTCTTATTTTATTTGTATTATTATTATTTTTTAAATATTATTGTATTTTATATATATGCCGTGTAGCTATGTAAATATATATATATGTCAACATTGTGTTTAGATGTTATATATATAGAGAATATAAATATAAATATTTATATATATTATAAAACTATAAATCATTCTATTATATATATATATTTAAAAAAAAAAAGTGAACCAGTTTTTATTAAAATTATAGACAATGTTTATAACTTTAAAACTCACTGCAAAAAATCTTAGTTTTAGTCATAATAAATTTTGTGACTACAAGTAAAAAATTTGTGACTAAAGAAAAATTATCTTACTTGTGTCATTACTAAAAAGTCTGTGGCTAAAAGTATTAGTCACAAAAATTACAATTTGTTGTCACTAAATGTATTTTTAGTCACAACAAAATTTATCACTAAAAATAATAGGTTGTGACTAAAACTACATTAGTGACAATTTATGATTAAATATGACTTTTTAGTCACAGATAATTTTTTGTTGTGACTAAAAGTAACATTTAGTTATACAAAATATATGTTGTGACTAAAAATTGTTACTAAAGAGTACTTTTATTTGTAGTGACTAAATAAACATGAATTGTAGGTTGCTTCTGCCTAGTGTGTATATATATATGTTTGAAAACTAATAATATATAGAATATATATATATACAATAAGTTCTGGCTGCAAGAAAAAGAAAAAAGGTCGCTAAAATAACAAGGTAGGCAAACGCACTGAGAAATATCAAAATGTGAATAACAAGCATTCTGAAACATTAAATAGTACCCCACTATAATATATGTATTTATATACCTTTTTCAGGACTAGTGTGTGGTATCCTGTCCTACTTTTTATTTTATTTTATTTTTCTATATAATAATATGTGGATTCCTACTTAATTTAATTATTGCCATTTGCATGCTTATAGTTTCGTAAGCCTCATCCTACCATAAGAATAAATTAAATAATCTTTTGAAAAAGAAAATGAGGTTATTTTATTAATACAAACCACTCCCTGGCCAATATATATTTCGTAAGCCAATATATTCATGTTATGTAGTTAGTTGTAAGGCTAAATACGGTGAAACATAACCTCACCTCATCTCACATCACCACTATAAATATATATATATTGATATTATATTTATACATATATAGTTTGGTAGATGGCTATTTTATACTAAAAATGACATTAAAAAAGAGTTTATCTTCAATTACTTACATTTTTGACATTGTTTTTCGTCAACTTAATTATATAGAGTAATAAAATAATTAATATGTGTTGATGCTGTTTTTCGTCAACTTAAATATGAAAAGCACTAAACAATGTATTAAGAAAATAAAGAAAAACAATTAGAATTTTACATGGTTTAGCAGTTAAAATCTGCCTAGTCCATGAGTCAGGATTATTGACTGGTGATCTTCTCTTAGAGCTTTTACAAAGCAATTTAGCAAAGTGTTCTCAGTACCAAATTGTGTGTATCTACAAATGAAATTCTCTACCTTATTTATAGACTGGTTAACAAAATATCTTCTCTTCATTTTGAGGAGTTACAATTCAAATTTGAAATAAATATAATTAAATGTGTTAATTATATAATATCCCATGATATTTGGGATTTAATATCAAATATATAACAAATCCCAAGGAATAGGGATTTCCTAACAGCAACCGTGTTCAAACTGCGTTATTGACCTCGAACGCAAGGTTTACACGCTTTCGAGACCGACCAACACTTCGAGCTCGTTATTTTGGTTAGCCTCATCCTTATCCAGTGATTTCATCGAGCTCAACCTTCGGAGACCAATCTCTTCGAGCTTGCAACGAAGGCTTGAATTGCGCTCATACGCCTCGGAGAAGATCCATCCTTTCGAGCTTGATGCTTAAGCTCGAACCTTCTGAACTTGTGCTCGAACACCAACAAGAACTAGTCATGAATCGTGCACATTTATACAAGTGTTGGGCCCTTACTTGCCATCTTCGAGCTTACACTTTACGAGCCTACATTTCAAAGCTCATTTATGACGATTTCGAAATTTGGGTGTAACATTTTCCCCCTCAAAAGTTTTGGTTTGAATCCTATGAGAAAGAAACTTTTGAACTTCACCTTTCGAAAAACGTGCCACCTACCCCACTCGAGTATGGACACGTGTCACTTGGGGATTGCACACCAAGAGTACTCAAGTACTCCCTATTTCTGCACATGTCATTTCCTAGGACCTTTTCGCCGCCAGTGTAAACAATTAAATGTGATCCTTCAGATCCTTATTTAACCCAAATTAAGGGTCCCGATCATGTCGACCCTTGATATCCCCACTGGGGTATATATATGTGCCTTCTTCCCTTTTGTATTTTTTCAGAAAATTACACACCAGAGAACCAGAGCAAAATTTTCTTTTTGCATGTTCTCTCAACCTAGAAAACAAAGCAATCTCTCAACCTTCGACTCTGTAGGATCTTTTCTGCTTCCACTTCTTCAAACGACAATATCCTCTTTTCCAAGATCTTCTTCATGTGAGTTTCTGATCCTTATTCGCTTACTTTTCTTTTTTTCATGCATATTTCATCTGTTTCTGAGAATATCTTTTCTGGTTTTTACCAGTTTTTTAAGGCTTTACTCTTGCACTAGGCAAGTTTTTGATAAGAGTAGATTTGGTATGGTTAGAATTACAGTTTAGACCAAAAAAATTATGGTAGAAACATGTAAAAATGGAGTTTTTTTAGGTAATGGGGTGTTTAGATCATGGGTTCCGTGTAGCTTAAGAAATAGGGTTTTGGTTTAGGGTTTAAATACACGAATCCAAAAAACATCACCTTTTCGAATAACTGCAAACTTTTTTCCCTAGAAATCTGGGATTCTTCTAAATTGGTAATAACCTCCCCACTCTCGTGTGGGTACACCCTTGATGCCCGAACTTTACAATAGTTTGGGAATGACATCCAAGTTAACCTCGCCCTTTCGAGCCTTTAGTCTCGATTGAGGCAATCTTGTTATCTCGAGATTTCGAGTTATTAAAATTATAGTCTCTGTATGATTTTCTATATGATAGGCCCTCACCTTTTTCTTCCTTGTTAGATGTCACAGTACTCTGAGAATTGGTGGGGGCTCGAGTTCGCTATCCCTTATCACCCATCAACTCCCAGTCCTGAATAGCCTTTCACTCGAAATCAGCTATTGATCCGCGAGCACAAAAAGAGGTGTGAGCAAGAAGACATACGAGACAATTTTCAACGTCAGATAGATGAGATCGAAGAGCGCAAGAGGAAGAGACTCTGAGTGGTGGCTTATCCTGACCCGGACCCCGAGATCAGACCTATTCCCTTAGATCCCAAGCTTAAAGTCACAGTCACCTTTCCACCCGATGCACTGTCATTTACCATAATGGAGGACTCTTCCACTCGTCCATCCACCTCCCAAATTTTCTCAGTCCCCACCTCGAAGGAGGATTTTTTGGAGGCTGAGAACTACTGGAGCTCAGTCTCTTCCACCGGTCATATATCAGAACTGCTAGCCTATCATGGCCTTAAAATTTCTGATACACTGATATGTCGCCTTGCGACCTCAAATGAAAGAAGCTGCTATGCCCCGAGAGATGGCAATCCCGACCGTAAAGTCAAACTCATCGCCTGGAGTGGCGAGCACATTAGGACTGGGGCCCTGCTACCCTTGAAGACTTACTTCAAGAATTTCTTGGATTACGTCCGTCTCGCCCCCTTCCAACTCTAGACCAGTTCTTTCAAGGTTTTGTCAGCCCTCAGGTCGCTGTACCATGAAATGAAATGGGACGGGCCTTCAACATAAGAGATATTGTATATCTTCTGCCTCAAGAGCAACCCTTCTTGAGCTTGTGGAGGAGACGACTTCTATTACTTATCGAGCTACCTGAAGGAGAAACAGTTATTCGAGGACATCCCAAACCATCCTCCAAACTTCAAGACTGCATTCTTTTGGATGGATGGGCTCGCTCCTTCCCGATTCTATTCCTTTCAACGCATTTGTAAGTATTTCAACATGTTTTTTTTCCATTTTTCTTTGAATAATTAGTCTCAGAATATTCACTCTATTCTTTCCTGCAGCCAACTACCACTGCCCCACTCCAAGAAAGGCTATGAAGAAGCACAGGGCAGCCATTCTCCAACTCCCTTAACATACCTCCTCAATGAAGACAAGCTCCGAGCTTGCAGCCTTTTAAGCAAAGGCGAATCCACAGATGACTCGGGGATTCAAAAATATCAGAGGTGGGAAGATGTACCAATTCCCACTGTCAAACTTCCCCCGAGGAGGACCTCAGGCTCGCAATTCTGTGCCACTGCCTCCCGTCATCACGATCGACCGGTCTCGGGCAACGAAGCCCACAAAGAGGCCTCAATGAGCCTGGCTGACAGAGGTAAACTAGTGTTGGGTCACTCCTTGTGGTCTCCATCAATGTTTAAACACGAGCCTGACATGATGATCGTGTTCGAAGACCTTAGAGATAACTTCTTAGCATGGTAAAAAATGGACCTTAGAGTCCGTATGTAATGACCCAAATTCCCTAATGTGGCTCAATGCTTGGATTAGGGGGCTAGGAGGTAGGGATGAACATTTAACCCGAAAAACCTGAAAACTCGAGGAACCCAACCGACTCGAGTCCGAGACACCCGTTTTTTTCAAAAAATCTGAAAAATTCTGGTTAGCTCGATCCGATCCGATGCGTGTCGAGTTCGAGTTCGGGTTTACTTCTAGTACCATGTGCGGGTTCGGGTTACACCCGAAACCCGAAAGTGCATCTGAATTTGCCCCATTTTTTCCCTTTTGTTAGTTTAGTTATTCTTTTTTTTTTCTAACCTAAAATCTAAATCCCTAACCCAGACCTAGTGCACTTCTCTCCCAAGCCCTGACCCCCCGAGCCCCCCGCTGGAGTAAGCTCATCAGCTGCCTCCCTAAGTCCCGACCCCCCCGAGTCCCGAGCCCCCCGCTGGAGTCCGCCTCTCCTGATTTCTTTCTTCCCCGTCGACGGTGGGTGGCCCTCATCCTTCCCTCCCGATTCCCATCCACATCGCCAGCCTCCCTCGTCGAAACTACAGCAGAGCACCCAAGGCTTGGAAGGCTCAGATCGGACTCCTCTTCTCTTCGGCTCCTAGAAGAAGGCAACTTGTTTGCTGCAGTAGCTAGCTCACAACTACTATGTGAGTACTCTTTCAATTAATTATTATCATTACATCATAAATATTTGTTTGTAATTATTGAATAGCATTTAAAGTTACTACTAATGTGTTTGTATTATGCCTATTAGTCTAATGTTATTATTGTTACAAGTTGAATTTGTTTGGAAGTCTAGAAAATTAAATCTTATCAAAATTTACTATATTTTTTAAAGTTGTAATATTAAATTATCAAAATAAGTAGATTTTAAATTCCTATGAGATCACATACAATAATAGGAAAATAATAATAATAACATTTAAAACATTTTATAAAAGAAAATGGTTAAATAAAAGAAAATGATATTAGGATAGTAACAAAAGTATGCAACAAAAGAGGGCAACATGGTGATAGTGATATTAGTATATGAAATTTGGGATATTCAAACAAACAAATTTAGTAGGTAAGTAATACTAATAGGGCAAATAAAATTATATACTCTGCCTTTGGTATATTATATACTCTCTCAATCTTATTATTTTGTTTTGTTTATACAATAAAATTTTAGTTGATTTGTGTGTATGTGTGTTCTTGAAAGGTGGGCATAAATTTATTTAAAATTATTTTCTTTAGGATCTATTTAATCAATTTAATTATTTAGTAGTGAAGTTAGTTACTAATTTAGCTTTTTATTACAAAAACTTTTAGTTGAGTTGCAAAATTTGTATGTACATAATATATATATATTTCTAAGGTGATATGCTAAAATTTCACTACTTATTTTTGTGAATTTGTTACAAGTTGGTGGTGGTGAGTTTGAGAAGAAGCTGTGGAGTTGTCGATAAATTTGAAGAGTTCGCACCTTGAGGTAAATTTATTATCTTTCTTTTAGTGGATTCTAGGCTTGTGTGTGAATGTATGCTGCTTAGTTGTAGTGGATTATAGGCTTGCGTGTGAATGTGTGTTGCTCAGTTGTAGTGGATTATAGGCTTGTGTGTTGTTCTATTGATTAGATTTAGTTATGTATTTTTGTTAAATCATATGTATTAGGTGATGGATACAGAGGAGGAAGTCGATGAAACTCATGCGGAAGATAATCAGGATCAACCTCCTCCTCCCACTGATAACCCCACAGATCAACTTAGGGGTAGAAGGAAGAGGGGTAAACTTTCTTCTAGTACTAAGCCTCCCCTCCCTACAAAAAAGGCAAAAGGGTCTTCCATTTGGGAACATTTCACCAAGGAAGACCCTCCTCCTCCCCCACCCCCATCAACAACCAATCCTTTGGAAGAGCCTCCTCCGCCTAAGTGTATGTGTAACTATTGTGGATCTGCTTTTTTTTTTGTGACACGAGAAAACATGGGACAAGTCATCTGTGGAACCATTTTAGGAATGTTCGTGAGTTTAGTCCATGGAGGATAGATGACCAAAAACAGAAGATTTTAAGTTTTGAACAGGTTAAGGTAGGAAAGGAGGGGGAAACAAGCTTAGTAGCTTTGGCTTATAACAAAGAAGCTTGTAGGATAGCCCTTACACAATATATTGTGTTAGATGAGTTACCATTTAGACATGTTGAGGGCGAGGGCTTCAAAAAATTTGTGAAAACTCTACAACCTAGGTTTGTGATCCCTTCTCGGATGACTGTTGCTAGGGATGTTTTGAAGTTATATGAAGAAGAGAAGGTGACATTGAAAAATGTTTTGAGCAATGAGAGGCTATCTATTACTATAGACACATGGACTTCCATCCAAAATATGAATTACATGGTCATCACAGCTCATTGGATTGATAATAATTAGGCATACCAAAAAAGAATTATTACCTTTTGCCAAGTGATAGATCATAAAGGGGAAACTATTGGCAAAGAGATCGAGCGATGTCTAAATGATTGGGGTATATCTAAGTTGTTTACCATTATGGTAGACAATGCTTCCTCTAACGATGTTGCCATTAGGTACTTGAAAAGGAAGTTCAGAGAGAAAGAGAAATGAGTTATTTTGGAAGGAAGGTTCTTACATATGAGGTGTTGTGCTCATATAGTAAACTTAATTGTCAGTGAAGGATTGAAGGAAAAACATGAGTCCATTGCTGCAATTAGAAATGTTGTGAGATATGTTAGGTCTTCCCCTTCTATGCTTATAACGTTTAAGGAATATGTGAAAGAGGAAGGGATCGAATGCAAGGGACTTCTCTGTTTAGATGTCCAAACAAGGTGGAACTCGACATTCCTCATGCTTAATTGTGCACTCAAATTTTGAAAGGCATTTGAAAGAATGGAAGGTGATGGAAATTATTCGAAATATTTTAATGAGGCTGACAAAGATGGGAAGCCAAAGGAGGGACCAGCATCTGAAAAACATTGGCAGGATGCATTAGTTTTTGTGAGATTTCTTGAGACATTTTATGATGTAACATTGAAGTTTAGTGGGTCCACATACGTAACCGACAATAAGTACTTCATTGAAATATGCAACATGCAACAAGAGTTGAATGACTTAACACTTGATGATGAGGAGGATGAGTTGTTGCGTTGCATGGCAAAGAATATGAAGCAGAAATATGACAAGTATTGGGGAAAGCTTGATGAATGTAATGAGGCACTTCTCATTGCCTTGGTTCTTGACCCCAGATACAAGCTTGATTATCTCCATCATTGCTTTGGTGATATTCATGATAATGTAACGTGCACTATGATGGTTAAAGGGGTGGAGCAAACTATACGGGCAATGTTTGATCAATATCATGAGTCAATTGATACACATGTTGATCAATCAATGGCTCAGTCTCAAGCTATTGTTTCTGGTTCATCCTCATATGTCATGTCTGCTCGGCCTACCACCAGTAGTACCAGTAACAAGGGTAAGAGGTCACGTAACTTGCATGATGAGTATGTGGCGCGAAAAATGGAGAAGGAGGGTGGTAAGACAAAAAATGAGGTCGATAAGTACTTGGAAGAGGCAGTTGAGCTACCAAGTTAGAATTTTGATGTTTTGGGATGGTGGGCGAGTAGTGGATGCAAATACAAGATCTTGTCAATCATGGCTCGTGATGTGTTAGCTATACCAGTTACCATAGTTGTTTTTGAGGCGACATTTTCAACTGGGGGTTGAATTTTGGATCCTTTTAGGAGTTCATTGATCCTAAGGATGGTTGAAGCATTAATTTGTCTCAAGAATTGGTGGAACGATTCACATCAACCTATCATCGTTCAAGACTACATGGATGAAGCAGAAGTGCTTCAAACCTCTGACGATCTTGAGTCTGGTAATTTTATTACGAATTTTCATTATTTCAATTCAAGTGTCTAAGTGTTTTATATTCTAATATTTATCTTTATTTTAATAATATTTGCAGAGATGATGACCGATACTAGCGTTCCCTCTGTTCATGCTCCATCTTCAGTTTCAGCCTCAGGCTTAGCAGCCTCATCGTCTGCACAACAATCTGGGAATTGAAGTTTGTTTGGGAATTATGGTTGTATTTTTTGGACTTTATGAACCAATTTTTTTAGTGTTTACTATTTGGACGTTTGTACCTATTTTGGACTTTGGACTTTATGACTTCTTTTATTTTCCTATGTTTGTATTTTGAATTTGAACTATTGATGGACATTAGTTAGGGAAGAGACTTTATGAAGTTTCTAACTTTCTATAAATTGTGTTGAAACTTGAAACTTGAAATTATGTTTGGCATGATGGAAATGTGGTATGAAAATTATATTTGTTTTTATACATTATGTTCAAATTAAGTTTCTAAAACAACATGACAAACGTAAAAAAAAATTACAAGACAAAAGTAAAAAAAAAACTCAAAAAATGACATTTTTGAAAGAAAAAAACTATCAAAGCCCATTGAAGGCCCAAACCCGAAAATAGACCAGTTGACACCCGAACCCGAGCCAACCCGACCTGAGCCCACCTGAAACCCGAAACCCGAAAATGCTTTAAATATGAATTTGTTTTGGACGGGTTCGGTACCATTTTCTTACACCCAAACCCGACCAAACCCGAACCCAAGCACCCGAAAACCCGCCCGATGTTCCGCCCTACCAGAAGGGCCATAATTGATTTATTATGCAATTAAATGATTATATGCATTATTATGTGATTTATATTATTATATGATGATAAATGCATGCATGTGGGTCCACTTTTCATTATAAGGGTATTTTGGTAATTTGGCACGTTGAGGGCATATTTGTATAATTTCATGCATGTTGGTGAGGTATGGATGATGCCACAATATTATGTGGATATGTTCAAGGTATTTAGCATGAGACGATCCTAGGATGTAAATTATCGGTTTGGTCATAACGAGGTTACTTTCTGGGCTCGGGGTGAGTCTCGGGGTAATTTGATGTTTAGTACATTACTAGGAATTAAAGGGTAATGGGCTATGATTTAATTATTATTTGAGAATATTAGGAATAATGGGAATTGGAGGGCGTTAATTATAATTAACGAGATAGACGGGAAATGATGGTTTCGCCCTTGGGGGCTGTTAAGGAAACAAATAGGCTTGGGGGGCATTTTGGTCTTTTTACCTTAGGTTATATTCAAAATAGATGGTTGTAGAAGAGATAAAGCTGAAGCAAAACAGAGTAGCTCTTTCCTCCTCTACGATAATCTCTTCCTTCTCATTTCCTATGAAATTTTTGAAGCAAGATTGAGGGTTCAAGCTAGGAGATTAAAGCTTGAGGTTCTAGGCTTATGTTCAGCCATTGAAGGGGGTTTAATTCTGAGTTTAAGGTAAGGTTTCAGTTCAAGTTTTCTGGTTTCTTGCTCTGTTTTTGAGTTAGTTTTGAGCTTGAAGTTTTGGTTATAGAAGTAGTTGTTTGATGAGTTTTTGAGTTGCTTGAGCCTTGGGTTTTGTTAGTGTTGGATCATTGGGATGTTTGGGAACTTTGATTTTTGGATTTGGGGATGTTTGAGTAGGTTTTTGGAAGGATTTAAATGAGGAAAAACGAAGGTTTTTGGATGGATTCCAGGTGGGGCCGCGACCCGAGCTTAGTGAAGAAGAGAGGTGGAGCTGAAGGGCCTTGGGGCTGTAGCGCCTGGGAGGCAGGCCACGGTGCGTGGTACAGGTGCTTGTGGCTGACACTTTTGTTTGGGAGGTGGGCCCCGACTCAGTAGGGTGGGGTCGCGGCGCTTAAGGGCATTTGTGGCCAGAATGGTGTTTTAATCGTGGGAATTCAAACCTTAGGCCTCGGGATCGTTCCTACTACCTGGTTTAGTAGGATTCGACGTCCTGGAGGCTAGGTCTTGGTCCGGGAATCTTTTATTACTCATTTTATTGATGGGATTTTATATTTGGTTATGACTAGGTGACCGCTAAGGGATTTAAGGAACGATCGTTCTCATGGGTCGTTCTTTTATTATTCCACGCTAGAACTAGAGGTAAGAAAAATGCACCCAATATGTGTCATGCATGGTTATTGATGAGGCATGTTGACTGCTCTATATGTAGACATTGATTGCATATTAAATGCTTAGAAATCTTGCTTACTTGTGAGAGGTACTGATTTATTAGTAAGTATCGGCAATAGTGTCAGTATTGATTGTGAAGTTGTGGCTTATTAGTCAAGTTTGGCAGTAGTACTGAGCACTGGTTGTATGGTATTGGCTTATGAGTCAAGAACGATATTAGCATGTTTAACGCAAACCGAAAAGAAAAGATCTAAACAACATAAGCATTATCAACATAAGCATGAAATGCTTGACCGACCTTAAGTTCGATAAAAACAAAAAGCGTTTGTCTAGTCTAAAGACTAGTTATTTAGAGCCAGAGCCAAAAGGATAAGGTGACCTACACGTCACATGGCTTAGAGAACGGATCCCCAGAGATGGACTCATTAGCCATCTATTCAAGGAGCACAACCCTAGAGATGGACTCATTAGTCATCTATACAGGGAACAGATCCTTGGAGGTATACTTATTAGTCACCTATCAAGTGTGTGACTCATTAGTCACTTAAACAACGTGTGATTCATTAATCACTTATCTGATTAGGCTGCAAGCCTCAAAATGATTACCAGAATCATTTATTAATCTTCACTTATCTAATTAGGGCTACAAGCCCCAATATGATTATCAGAATCATGTATTGATATTGTATATATGCAGTAATAAGTTTTCTTGCTGAGTCTTGGCTCACGGGTGTTATGTGGTGCAGGTAAAGGGAAAGAAAACCTCACCCAGCCTTGAGTGGAGAGCTTAGGTGGTGATGTGTACATATGAGGCGGCTTGACCACCACGGCCAAGGTGTTTCTCAGGGGACTAAGGGTTAACCCTATATTTTGCCGCTTAGGTCGGTGGGTTGTAATTTTTACACTGTAATGACCATTTTGGATTGTAAATAACTTGTAAATGTTTTTATGGGCTCATGTACAGTTTAATGTTTGAAATAAAATATATCCATTCCTTTTGATTGAGATTTTTACCCTGGCCTTTTAATGACACCTAGATGCACGTTTATAACCTAATGACTTGTTTAGCGAGTTAAGCGCTATTTAAAGTTCACAGTAACGGTCTTGGAGTAACCAGGGCGTTACACCATAGGTTCGATAGTTGGTTAGGACAATACCAGACCATGTATAGCTTAAACGAGGTATGGGATGGGGTAGTTGTACAATATGGGACCAATGTGTATAGGGACCTTTCGAGACTATCCCCCACCTATAGAGAGGGGACTCCCCTAGAGTCGTCAAAAGATAGGGGAATTTCTTGGTCTTCGAGCTCAAGCTCAGCCAAGAGTACGAGTTAGGTTTCTATTATCTTTGAGTCTTGTTACTTATAATAACCCATGTTGGATTATCAATATACAATCTTTATGTTTTTCAGGTTACATGGACTCAGAGTTGGACAACGTGCTCAACAGGCCTATGGCCTCGAAGGCGAGCAAATGCCAAAGAGCATCACGGAAGGGAGGCCGCCCCTCCAACCAACCTCGGTTCCCCTGGATTCTAATCATGTTGTCGAACCTACAACATCTTCTAAGGTCGGGCCGAATCAAGCCCTTGAGCTCGCGGTGCCTCCCAAAATTGTGCCTCCTTCTGCTGCCCAAACGATCCAGAAAGTTCATGCAGCCCAACCGAGAAGAATCCAGGCTCCTGTACGAGAATGATTCCTTTCAATCTCAACCCATGTGCCCGATTTTGTGATCGATAGTGCGGCTGGAACCCATGGAGTCAACCTTAGCTTTGATGCTTTGACTCGTGTGGGTCAAAGTCTCAGCCACCTTAGGGCCCCTCAGTGGGAATTTCTGGCCTCCTGTCAAGATGCCAACACTCTTTTCGACAAGGGTGGCGAGCTATTCTCCTCGGTTAGTTATTTTTTCTTTAATCTTCTTATTTTGTACTAACTTTGGCTCATGCTTTGCTGACCTATGTTTATTTTTGTGTGTAGGCATTCATATCTTTATGATAGCACAACTTCTTACTGAGTAATGAGGTTGCAGCGAGCAGAGCGCTTGCACAGGAAGCTCAAGATGCCTAGCTAAAGCTCGAGGATGATCTCAAAGCACCCAAGCTGGAAGCTGCAGCAAGGGATGTGGCGGTCCAGAATTTTTTTGAACTTGAGTCGAGGCTGGAGGCAACTTTGAATGCTAGTGAATATTGTTTACTTGTATATGGCTTCGACTAGTCAAGGAAACTGACCTAAGAGTCAGAACCGGCATAAGCATCCTGAACGCAGGGCCGAATGAAGATTAGATCTGATCGATAGCAGCGTTGAATGACTCTAAGGCATTAACGCTGGACCAACCCTAAGGTCGATGAATCTTATAAGCGCTTGACTAGTCTAAGCTAGCTACTCAGAGTCAGGGCCTAAGGCCCAGGTGACCGTTTGTCACATGGCTAGGGAACGATGTTCCAGGGTTATGACTCTATGGTCATGAGGAAGGTTATGTTGGTGACTAGTCACCATGCACCTATCATGTCTAAGCTAGTGAAATGTTCACTTATCTGTAAATCCTGGTGGCCCTATCGTCACATCGCTTAAGGGATTTGTACCCACATTAGTGACTTTTGCGAATGTCACCTATCTGTTTTGGACTGATAGTCTTGAATGATTATTATGATCATTGTTGATATTATATCATGCTATATTGTGTTTTCTTGCTGGGCCTTGGCTCATGGGTGCTATGTGGTGCAGGTAAAGGGAAAGAAAAGCTCACCCAGCCTTGAGTGGAGAGCATAGGTGGTGATGTGTACATATGCGGCCGCTTGACCACCACGGCCAAGGAGTTCTCAGAGGAACTAGGGGGTTTACCCTATTTTTGCCGCTTAGGTTGTTGGGATTGTAAATTTGAAACAGTAGTGGCCATTTTGTATTATGAACGACTTGTAAATGTTTTGATGCGCTCATGAGCAGTTTATGTATTTAATAAAGTATATCCTTTCCTTTTTATTGGTTTTCCACCTTAACCTGTTTGTACGCCCTGATTTTCCCACGGGCTGATTGGCAGGCCGAGCTTCGGACTAATCATGGTTAGTCCATAAACATCCCCCAGACCGGAGCTTCTGTCTTGAGGTCGTACCCCCCTTTAGCTCGAGGAATCCTCAAGGACTCGCCAAGACTCTCCAAGACTGGAGCAAGGAATCGGAAGGCCGAAGGTCGGGTCAGATGCGCAGTGTTGATTCTAGTTTTTATCATGTTTTGGTGATGCTTTTAGTAGTCTTTTATTTCGTTTTTCTTTCATTTAGTGCGGGTTTATGCTTTGTTTGTCTATCTTTGTGAATATCAGGAAGAATTGAGCATGTGGAAGAAAATTCCAAAGAAAGGGAAGAAATAACCAAGTTTTTCATCATATTTTGATAAAGAATGGTTCTCAACACAATTTGGAAGTGTCGGTGAAATTTTGGGATGAAAACTTGAAGAATTGAGAAATTCCTTAAGAGCCACGGCATGAGCAAAGTGGAGCCGCGGCTAGGGGGGGAAACAGAAGCATTGTTTTTTTAGGAAGTCCTCGGGCCGCGGCATGGCTTTAGAGAGCCGTGGCATAGATGGGCATTTTGCCCAAAATTCGTCAATGCGGGCCGTGGATTGTGGATGAATGCTGGTTTTGAAGGCTGAAGACCTAGAGTATTTTTACATGTTTTTCTTCTTCTTCCTGATGTTATCTTTAATTTTTGTTGTGATTAGCATTATGATTATGAACTAATTTTCTGTTTAGGATGTTTAATTGAATCACTTGAATCTCTGTTATGAACTAATGCAATTTCAATTTTCTTCTTCTTCAATCTTCTTCAATTCCATATAACCTGTTCTTATAGATTGATTATTGATTGGCCATCTTTAGTCATTTACATATGTTTTTTAAGTCAAAATCTGAGAAGTGAGATTTAATTATGCTGTGGTTATATTGGACATAATTCTAATTTAGAACGAAAGTATCTGAATTAATTGTGTAACTGTTATTAAGTTGTGAGATTAATGCTATCTGTGTGGTTCAATTTACCATAGAAATATAGGAAATTGTCACCTAGGTTGAGTTTATAATTCATAGTATGATTATAGGCTGCTATATCAACTTGTTAATTGAATTAGGTCAAAAGAAGAAGAATTCACACTTTGCATTAGGGAATAATAGGGAGGATAGTTGATGAGATTGAATATCCTAATTGTTTCTCAGTGATTAAATTAAAAGTTTTTTTTATTAGTTGTTATTCCATTCAATTATTAATTATTGTTTCTGCAATTTATAGTTTCTTTTGGTGTATTTACAAAAATCAAGAATTTTAATTCATCAAATAGAATAAGAAATTAATTGACTGGTAATTGATAAATCAGTCCTTGAGGACGATACTTGGTTTTACCATTTTATTACGAGTTTGCGACTGTGTGCACTTGCATAGCAAAAATATCGCAACACGCAGCTCGTGGTACGAGCTAGATATGGAGGCTATGACCCCTTGTAAAGTCAACACACGCAAGATAAACGTGCATCTATCTGACATCACGTGTCCGATATCTCCCTGACTTCTCGGACACGCAGTAGGAACGTGCGTGTTCAGATACCCACGGCTGGGTTGGGCCGTGCGGCCCATTATCTCCTTACCTATCGATTTGACCATACTTATGTGTCAGGTTTAGGAATTAATCATGAATGTCACAGAGTTGATATGACAAATAAGAAGGTCACGGGATGACCTCCTTACCAACTTCCAGGTGCCTTCTCCTATAAATATGGAGACCCTGGGAGTTGATAAGGGTTGGGAAAAATAGTCTCTGGAGAGATATACTTTGTAACCAAATACCCATAATATATCAATAATATTGACTAGTGGAGTAGAAGGATTTTAACCTTTGAACCACTTAAAAACGTGTCTTGAGTCGCCTATTTCATTCACTAAGATCTTATATCTGTTACGGTTCTATATTTGGCACTAATCCTTTTCTCTCTTTCTCTTAATTACCTGTTGGCGAAGAACCGCGTCAACACTGTTAATAACACTTAGAGCACGTTTTTAACCAAAGGACTCGGGTAGCGGGTCAAATTTTCGGTTCACCGATCACCGTAACTGTTCTGGGGTAAACAGGGTGTTACACTAACCTTACTCCTTTACACTTTTCAGGCTAACAACTATGGTAATGTGAGTAGTACGATACTTCACCAAGTACCATGAACAAAATAGTCAAGTCGACCACCCCATGGGTGATAGGTCTACCACCTTATAAGGGTTGGTGGGTAGGCCAACCACCCTATAAGGGACATGGCTAGGAGTCTCCCTACCAATGCCTTTTGTTTTTGTTTTTTTTTTGCACTTTCGTAACATATGTTGAACAAATGTCCTAGAAAAACTTGAGCTTGCTTAGTACTTAAGGCCACGTCCTCATTGCTTGTGTATACCCTGATCGGTATGTACTATATGCCTCCAAGTGATCATGGGTTTAAAAGCCTTGGTCACTTGCTACTTGACCATGCCTTGCTTCGAGCATTTAGACACATAGTACTATCTTTTTCACCCAATGATGCAAATAACTAATGCTTGTCCCTCATTGGTAGTCGGGTGATGGTTTCATACTCAGTAGAAATGATACCTATACATAAATGCAGATTGTGTAGCAAGTGTCGATCACGATCTACGTAATCTCTCATGTACTCGTTATAATGATTGTAGACGGAAGTGTCTAAGTTGGACCAACCGGGTCTAGATGGCCTAATCGAGCCTGTAACGAGTCTTAGATCAAACTATCGATCAGCCCCTCAAGGACTAGATTCGATTATGATCCGATGATGGCGACTGATCTTCTGACCAGTCTCTTTTTTTATCTCATGGGTCGATAGGTTCCTCAAGAACCAGGATCAAACACAATCAAATGATTTGGCAACAAGGTCCTGGACCAGTCTCTCTTTTTGGATCGTATGGGTCGATAGGTTCCTCAAGAACCAAGATCGAACATGATCCATAATGGTGATAGGTCCTCAGACCAGTCTCTTTTGTTGATCGTATGGGTTGATAGGTTCCTCATGAACCAGGATCGAACATGATCAAATGATTTGGCGATAAGGTCCTAGGACCAGTCTCTCTTTTTGGATCGTATGGGTCGATAGGTTCCTTAAGAACCAAGATCAAACATGGTCCATTAATTTGGCGACAAGGTCCTAGGACTTGTCTCTCTTTTAGATCGTGTAGGTCGATAGGCTCCTCAAGAACCAAGATCAAACATGATCCATTAATTTGGAGACAAGGTCCTAGGACCTGTCTCTCTTTTGGATCGTATGGGTCGATAGGATCCTCAAGAACCAAGATCGAACATGATCCATTAATTTGGCGACAAGGTCCTAGGACCTGTCTCTCTTGTTGAACGTAATTTAAAGAATTAAGAGAGACTTAAGAAATTAAATTCATTCATTGAAGCACAATGGTTGTTACATTGATAATTTGAAAATACTACATTGGAAAATAAAACTTGTGTCACTGCTGAACAACTTCACTGATAGTACCGACAGAGGTGTTCGCCATTCTAGTAGTTTTTTATTAGTTCTCCATTCAGTCGAGCTATCTTGTATGTCCCTAGTGGGATCACCTCCTCCACAAGGTATGGCCCTTCCCAATTAGGTCCTAGTATCCCTGCTGCAGTGTCCTTAGTGTTTAGGAACACCCTCCTGAGTACTAAGTCTCAAACTTGGAATTTTTTATCTTTCACTCTGGAGTTGAAGTATCTGGCCACTTTTTGTTGATGTGCTGCTACTCTGAGGCTTGCCTTTTCTCGTCTTTCTTCGATTAAATCGAGCGACTCTTCTATTAGTTGATTGTTCCTCCCTTGATCATATGTCTCTTGTCTATGCAATGGAGGGTGAGTTTAACTAGCAACATGGCTTCATACCCAAATGCCAAAGAGAATGATGTATGGCCTGTCGCCGTTCATCTCGTCGTTCGATGTGACCATAGGACCTCCAGAAGCAATTCTGGCCAAGCTCCTTTGGCTTGTTCAAGGTGTTTCCTCAGAGTGTCTTTGATAGTCTTGTTCATTGCTTTTACTTGACCATTAGCTTGGGGGTGTGCTACCTAGGAAAAGCTCTTTGTGATTCCATGCCTCGTACAAAAATCGATGAACATATCGCTATCGAATTGAGTCCCATTGTCTGAGACTATCTTCTTTGGTAGACCGAATCGACATACGATATTTTTCACCACAAAGTCTAAGACTTTCTTCAAGGTGATGGTGGCGAGCGGTTCTGCTTCAGTCCATTTGGTGAAGTAGTTTACCACTACAACAGAAAATTAGACTCCTCCCCTTCCAGTGAATAGCTTTTCGATTAGCTTGATGCCCCAAACAGTGAAGGCCCAAGGGCTTTGCATTTGTGTTAATTCATTAGGTGCTGTCCGGGGTATCTTGGAGAACATCTGACATTTGTGGCATCTTTTGACATACTCCATCGAGTCTTTGTTCATCGTTGGCCCAAAGTATCCTTGTCTTAGGATTTTCTTTGATAGGCTCTGCCCCCCAGTGTGATCACCACAAAACCCCTTGTGTACCTCGATCATTAACAACTTTGACTGGTCGGGTGTAACGCAACTTAGTAGTGGTAGGGAGTACCCTCGTCGGTACAGGACCCTTCAACTATCATATATCGTGCAGCTTGTCTCACCAACTTCCTTGCTTTGTTCTGATCACTAGGTACTACTCCTTGGTTGAGATAATTAATAATAGGGGTCATCCATGTATTTTTTAACTCAACAAGTAGTGCCTCTTGCTTGGTTATGCTTCCTCCTCCTCGGTTATGCTTCTTTCTGGCAAGTATTCGATGGGAACGACATTCAGGGTGTCTGCATCTTTGACACTAGAAAGCTTGGCTAAGGCATCAACATTGGCATTCTGCTCCATCGGGACTTGTATAATCAAGTATCTCTTGAACTGTGTCAACAAATCCTTCACCTTGTTTGGGTAATGCACCATCCTAAGTCCCTTGGCTTGATACTCCCCCAGTACCTGGTACACCACTAACTGGGAATCGCTGAATATCTCCAAGGACTGTGCATGCACATCCCTAGATAAGCGTAATCCTGCTAATAATGCCTCATACTCAGCCTCGTTGTTTGAAGCGTTGAATCCAAAACTGAGAGCGCGGTGAATTTGATGATTCTCTAGGGTGATCAGTATGATTCCTACGCCTGAGTTGTGTTCATTGGATGCTCCGTCAACATATAGCTTCCATACGGGAGTATCTCCTTCCTTCTCGGTATCTTCATTCTCCGATTGGTAGGAAGGGTATTCAAGGTTGGTGCCTTCAACTATGAAGTCTGCCAATGCTTGTCCTTTTATCATCATCCTCAAATGATAAGTGATAACAAAATTTCCTAGTTCCACGACCCATTTGAGTAATCGTCCTAAGGCCTCTGGTTTTTGAAAAACTTATCTCAGTGGTTGATCGGTTAGGACTTGGATCGAGTGAGCTTAGAAGTATGGATGCAGCTTTCGAGAGGTGATTACTAAATAGTAGGCTAGCTTTTCAAGAGGGGGATACCTAGACTCCGCACCTACTAGGCTTTTACTGATATACTACACAGGGTGTTGTACCCTGTTCTATTCTTTTACCAAAGCAGCACTGATTGCATGCTCGGTGATTGCCAAATAGATGAATAATACTTCACCATATATTGGATTCGCTAGGACAGGAGGTTGAGCAAGATGCTCCTTCGAGGCTTGGAATGCTTCCTCACATTCCTCGATCCATTGGATCTTCTTGCTGCCCCTTAGTAAGTTAAAGAAAGGGACACACTTGTCCGTAGACTTTGATATGAACCTACTAAGTGTAACGCCCTGGCTACCCCAGAACAGTTACGGTGAACGGTGGACCAGAAATTTGACTCATTGCCTGAGTCCTTTGGTCAAAAACGTGCTCTAAGTGTGATTAACAGGCTAAGGTATAAAACCAATAAAAAGGAAATGGAGATTTTATTACAAACTGCTCTGCAGAGCTTAACAAAACATTTACAAGTGGTTCTCAGTACAAAATGGTCACTAGCGTCTGAAATTTACAATCCCGCCGACCTAAGCGGCAAAAATAGGGTAAACCCCCTAGTTCCTCTGAGAACACCTTGACCGTGGTGGTCAAGCGGCCGCATATGTACACAACACCACATCAGCTCTCCACTCAAGGCTAGGTGAGCTTTTCTTTCCCTTTACCTGCACCACATAGCACCCATGAGCCAAAGCCCAGCAAGAAAACACAATACTTTTCATAAACATTACCAAATGATTATCATTATAATCACACTGAGCATAAAGCTTTCAAACAAATGAATAACACATGATTTTAGCGGGAGAATGGCTGTTAGGTAAGCCACTAGCCTCCAAGCTCTCTTTTCTAGCGGAAGAGTGGCTGATGGGTAAGCCACTAGCCTTCAAGCTCTCTTTTCTAGCGGAAGAGTGGCTGCTAGGTAAGCCACTAGCCTCCAAGCTCTGTTTGTTCATTGACCCTCAGGGTCGGTCAGGCATTAATGCTCCTTGAGTCATTCAATGCTAGTGATCAAGTGGTCGATTAGATCTAATCTCTGTTGGCTTGCGTGATTCACGCTAAGGCCATTCTGACAAGTAAGTCAGCGCTTCCTGACCTGTGTCCAGTAACACTGCCGAGCCTGACAAATAAGTCACAGCCTCACAGCTGATACTAAAACTTTTGTCGATTCTGTATTCAATCCTTGTCCATATTTATACAATCAACATGCCTCACAAATATCCATGCATGTCACACTTTGGGTGCAGTTTTCTTACCTTTGTTTCGAGCTGTAATGAACAAAAGAACAACCTTTGAGAACGGTTTAGCTTTTAGTCCTTTAGCGGTTACCTAATCACAACACATTTGGGATACCATTAATAATCAAGATAATCAAGGGTCTCAAATCATTATCTAACCTCCAAGAGATCAATTCAAACTAATCCAAGTAGCAAGGACACTCCCGAGGCCTAAAACTAGGTTTCCGGGGTCAAAACGAGCAAACGGGGCAAAAACAGGGCAAGGGCTGCGGCCCTGGCACCTTGGGCCGTGGCCCCCAGGGTTCCCAGAGGCTAGGGCCGCGGCGCCCAGCGAGCACAAGCTCCCCACCTGCTTCTTCAAAGAAGGGCCGCGGCGCCTCAAGAACAGGGCCACGGCACTCCACCTTGGGCCATTCCCAACCGCGTTTATAACACTCCAAAGCCTCCAAAATCACCCCTAAACATTCCCCAATCATCAAAACAAAGTTCCCAAGCTTCCCCATGCATCAAAACCCTCAAAACCCAAGGCTCGAACGAACCGACAACTCAACAATTCACAAAATCAATTCAAAGCTTAGAAACTCGAAAAAAACTCAAAACCTAAACTTCGATTACCTTCAATTGGGTTGTTTTCCGTCGAATCCTTCGGTTAAGAAGCTTCTAATCTTCCCTAGGATCGCTATGCCTCGATCCTCACTCGATTCCGACTCCTAGAACTCAAGATTTCATCAAAAAGGCTTAAACGGTAAAACGAACTTTGAAAAGGGAGAACGGAAGGTTTTTCTTATCGTATGTTCTATCTGATAAGCTACTTCAACCTTAAGTAACCTCAAATAAAACCTAATGCTCGGGGTCCCGAAAACACCCCCGGGGACATTATAGTCAAAACCTCCAAAATTTCACCCTGATCTCAAATATTCCCAATTTATCATCAAATGAACATTTCTATTACCCCAAAATTGACCCCATTATGGTAAAACCGCTAATCCACTAAAAATAACCGTCTCATGTTGCTTAGCTCGAATATATCTCCATAATAATAGAATCTCATTCACAAATCATATCATGCACCCAAATACACAAATTACCCTCAACGGGCCAAATTATCATCATACCCCTGTAATTGTAAATATGGACTCATATGCATGCATTTCACATCATATCATAATATAATCAACATATACATGCATTTAATCAATTAATAACATAATTAAGAGAGTATGGCCCTCCCGGCCTACTATTCATGCCGTTAAACTCATCGGAGAATTCGGGGCATTACACTAAGGGTAGCTACTCTTCTGTTAAGCTTTGCACTTCTTTGATTGTGGTAGGTGACTTCATGTCGATCAATGCTTTGATCTTCTCGGAGTTAGCCTTGATTCCACGTGAATTGACTATGTATCCGAGAAACTTACCAGAACCAACTCCAAACGAGCACTTGAGAGGGTTTAACTTCATGCTATACTTTCTAAGTATTGCAAAGCATTCCTCCAAGTCTTGAACATACCCTCCATCTTCTTTGAACTTGACTAACATGTCATCGACATATACCTCCATATTTTTTCCGATCAAGTCTCGGAACATGTCATTCACTAAACGCTGGTAGGTGGCTCTTGCGTTCTTCAAGCCGAATGGCATCACTTTATAACAGTACAATCTCTTGTCTGTCCGAAAGCTGGTATGTTCCTCGTCGGGAGGGTGCATACTTATTTGATTATACCTAGAATATGCATCCATGAATGTGAGTATTTAATGTCCTACAGTTTCATCAACTAGTTGGTCTATTCTAGGTAGTGGGAAACAGTCTTTGGGGCAGGCCTTGTTCAGATATGTGAAGTCCATGCATGTCCTCCACTTCCTGTTTGGCTTTGGGACCAGCACATGGTTTGATACCCAATCTGGGTAGTAGGCCTTCCTTATAAAGCCATTTTCCTTGAGTCGCTCGACCTCCTCCTTCAGGGCTTGAGATCGGTCTTTGTCAAACAATCTCCTCTTTTGTTGCACCGGTTGGTAGTTCTTGTCCACATTGAGGACATGGCTTATCACGGATGGAGAAATTCCAACCATGTCCTTATGTGACTAGGAAAAGACCTCCTGGTTCTTCTTCAAAAATTCTACCAATTGTGCCTTAATTTCCACCTTTAGCTCCTTCCCGACTTTAATTACTCTAGTCGGGTCCTCCTTATTTAGTAGGACTTCATCAAGATCTTCGACTGGTCCTACCCCTATGAAGTCATCCACAAAGCGAGGATCGATGTTGTTTCCCTCGCTTTGGGAAACTTTCTATAATAACAAATCTTCGTTAAAAAGAGTCCCCCGACTCCAATAGAGTGTTTCTTTCAACGTCAACTTCCATGTTGACAACCTCATCGGTTCCTTCATTCCCTTCGCAGCAGATTATTACCATGTTGTTTATGCATGGTCCTTTCTTTGCCTTGATCACTAATGCATTATAGCATTCTCGTGCCTCCCTTTGGTTACCCTGTACGCATCCTTGCCCTGCGCTTGTGGGGAACTTCATAGAAAAATGCCAAATAGACACTGCTGCATGTAATGCCACCAGGAGGGGTCTCCCGAGCACTGCATTGTAAATTGGTGAGCAATCTACCACCAAGAACTTTGTCATCACAGTCTCGTGTTTGGGGGCATACCCCACCATGACCGGTAGTCTGATAGTTCCCGCTGGTGCTAGGCATTCTCCCGTGAACCCATATATCACTTGGGAACACGGTGTCAGGTCCTTGACCGTGAGCTTTATCTTTTCGAGGGATGATTTCTAGATGATATCTACTAAGCTTCCCGTATCCACCAAGCATCTCTTCACTTGGGCATTGGAAATTTGAATGGTAAGGACCAGAGGGTCATTGTGGGGGTAACTCACGTGCCTAGCATCATCCTCCGTAAAAGTGAGAGTTTCACTTTCATACTTCAGAGTTTTTGGAGACCGCTCCTCGACTGCCATGCATTGGGAAGACTCCCCTACCTAATGTCTTAGGGTCCTTGCATATCGCTCATGAGCATTGTTACTGTTGCCTGCTATGTGCCCCCCCCCCCCCATATGGTATCCAATGTGAAGTCCACGACCGCTGGCTCCAATGGTGGACTCCTCTGCCTTCGGAATTCTGGATTCCTGCTTGGGGTTTCGGTCTTGACTCGGTACCTCGAGAGTTTTCCTGATCAGAGAAGAAACTCTATCTCATGCTTCAATTGTTTGCACTCGTTTGTGTCGTGCCCATAATCATTGTGGAAACGAAAAAAAATTATTCTTGTTCCTTTTTCCTTCTGAACACAAGGGTGGTGGCTTTTGGTATGGTACCTCCTTGTATGTTGCCAACTAAATCTCAGCCATTGATGTAGTCAGGACGGTATAATTGGTGAACCTGGGCTGGTAGGGCTGATGCTTAGTATGTTTATCGGCTGGTGCTGACATAGCTTTCTTTCCACCCTGATCGACCCCTGAGGTACTCATCTTTTTACTGTTGCCCCCATTGTTTCCCTAAGGGTTTGCATCGTTCTTGTTTGCCTTGCTACTGGTCGGATGATTTATGCCTTTTTCTTCATTCATGATAGCGTCATCTAGCTTCATTTATTTGTCCGCTTGGTCCAGGAACTCCTGCAAGGTGTTGATGGGGTTCCTGTGTATGCTATCCCACAAGGGACTACGATAAATTATTCCTGCTGAGATGGCAACGAACTTCCCTTCATATCCTACTGTGGATGCTCGGTTTTCCTCTTTCATGAATCTTTTGATGTAGTTCTTCAAGGATTCATCCTTCCCTTTCTTGATGTCAGCTAGCTGGTTGGCATAAACTGGTTGAATCCGTTCGACACTGAAGACCTTGCAAAATTCCTTCCTGAACTGCTCCCGGGAAGTGATGGATCCAGGTTTGAATTTCCAATACCATTCCTTAGTCGAGTAAGAGAAAGTGGTAAGGAATACTCTGCACCTATAATCATGCTCCACACCGAGTAACTCATCTGATCCTCGAACTTTCCAATGTGTCGCACTGGGTCCTCCTTCCTAGTGTATGTTGGAAGTTTCAGGGTCTTGTATTTTGGTGGTTGTTGAGTAGCTTGGATCTTGGAACTGAAGGGACTCCCACTTCTATGAGCCATCTCGATATTGGAAGGTTTCTTTGTCAGATCTTGGGGTAGACGTCCCTGGTACCCCCTCCTAAGCGCTGGTCCTCCTGTTGATGACCTCGCTCACATCCTGAGGTTGTGCATCTTTCCTGAGCCTATCGAACACAGTATTAGTGTTGTTCATTGGTTCCTTTCCTTTGCAAGACTAAGGGTGTAGGGGTGGTAGATCTGCCTTGCTCTTGTCGGTGCAACCCTGTACCCGAGCCTCTCTTCCTACATGACTTTGAGACTTTGAGCGACCATTTCTGTAATGCCCCGAATTTCCTAATAAGGTTTAGGACCTTGATTAGGAGGCCGGGAGGGCCATAATTGATTTATTATGATATTTAATGATTATATGCATGTCTATGTGAATTATATTATTATATGATGGTGAATGCATGCATATGGGCTCATATTTTAAATGCAAGGGCATTTTGGTAATTTGGCCACTATGGGCGTAATTGTATATTTTGGGTGCATGGTTGAGATTAATTATAATTTTACCACATTGTATGTGGATTGGTTCGAGCTTTTCGACATGAGACGATCATGAGATGTAAGTGTTCGGTCTAGTCATAACGGGCTTAAGTTCGGGGCTCGGGGTGAGTCTCGGGGTGATATTAATGATTAGAGCATTACCGGGAATTAAAGGGTAATGGGATGTGATTTATTGGTATTTTAGAATATGGAGATTAGTGGGAATCGGGAAGCGTTAATTATGATTAACGGGATAGGCGGAAAGTACCAATTTTACCCTTGAAATGGTTTAGAGGCTTTTGTTGGCTTAAGGGTATTTTGGTCATTTTGGGTTTTGGATATATATAACATAGGAAAGTTGTGGAAAACAGAACAGAAACAGAGTTTATCTTCATCCTTCTCCCTTCCTTCCCGTACAAGTCTTCCTTCACCCTTTTCTTTGAGTTTTGAGAGCCTATCTTGAGGAAGCAAGCTAGGGAGTCAAGCTTGGGGAGGTTTAGTTTGAGTACAGCCATTGGGAAGGATTCAAATCGTGTTGGAGGTAAGTTTTTATCATTTACTTCTGGTGCATACCTTGTTTTGATACTATTTTTCAGCTTGTGTTTTTATGGAGGGTTGTTGGAATTGATGGAAGTTTTAGTTGGGGTTTGTCTTGGGTTTTGCTAAGGGTGTGGTATAGAACAAGTTTATGGATTGTATTGGAGGTTTGAGTGGTGTTTAAACTGGGTTTGATGGATTGGTTCCAAGAGAAATCGTAGGGGAAGAAAAACAGGGGTTTTGGCTGAATTGGGGGTTGCGCCGCGGCATGGCCAGGGAGAGCCGCGGCCCTTGGTGTAAACTGGGTTTGGGCGCCTCTGTCTGAGGGGCGGGCCGCGGCATGGCCAAGGAGGGCCGCGGCCCTTAAGGTCATTTTTTCCAGAATGGGGTTTTTAGCTTGGGGATTCAAGCCTTAGGCCTCGGGGTTGAACCTACTACCCGGTTGAGTAGTGTTTGAGGTCCCGGAGGTTTGGTTTTGGTTTGGGAACATTTTAATTTTCATTTTATTAATGGTACCCTATATGTTTGGTTATGACTAGGTGACCGCTAAAGGACTAAAAGCTGATCGTTCTCAAAGGTCGTTTCTTTTATTAATTCTCGCTTGAACCCAAGGTAAGAAAACTGCAACCCGTGTGTGACATGCATGGCTATGATTGATGCATGTTGGATGTTTAAATGTAAACATTGATAGCATAATGAATGCTGGGCGATCTTGCCCATTTGCATATGATTATTGTTGAGGCATGCTGGGTGATTAAGTGTGATGCATGTAATGCACGAGAAACATGTGATTAGGGCATGCCATGAATGATGAATATGAGATTGGTCAGAGCTTGAGTCTCTGAGTTTGTTCATGATCATGATTATGCTAGAAACTGTTTAGTAAGCAAGTTGAATGCCCTATTCTTGGATAACTGGCATATGATACATATTGATAGCATTGCTTACTTGTGTATGGTACTGACTAATTAGTCAGATCGACAAAAGTGTTAGTATCAGCTGTGAAGCTGTGACTTATTTGTCAGGTTCGGCAGTGATACTGGACACAGGTCAGGTAGCGCTGACTTAATTGTCAGAACGACCTTAGCGTGAATCACGCAAGCCAACAGAGATTAGATCTAATCGACTACTAGCATTGAATGACTCAAGGAGCATTAATGCTTGACCGACCCTGAGGGTCGATGAACAAAACAGAGCTTGGAGGCTGGTGGCTTACCTAACAGCCACTCTCCCGCTACAAAACAGAGCTTGAAGGCTAGTGGCTTACCTATCAGCCACTCTCTCGCTAGAAAACAGAGCCTGGAGGCTAGTGGCTTACCTATCAGCCACTCTCCCGCTAGAAAAGAGAGCTTGGAGGCTAGTGGCTTATTTAACAACCACTCTCCCGCTAGAATCATGTGATGTGCACCCATTGGTTTGAAAGCTTTATGTTCAGTGTGATTATAATGATAATCATTTGATAATGTTTATGAAAAGTGTTATGTTTTCTTGCTGGGCTTCGGCTCACGGGTGCTATGTGGTGCAGGTAAAGGCAAGAGGAAGCTGGACCACCCTTAAGTTGGAGAGCTTAGGTGATGACATGTACATATGCAGGTGCTCGACCGCCACGGCCGAGGTTTAAAGTGGAACTAGGGTTGAACCCTGTTTTGCCGCTTAGAACGGCTTGTTGTAAATATTTTCTGTAATAAACTCTGAAATTTATATTTCCGGGATCCCAATATATATATTAAACGTTCTAGTGAAACGTTACACCCTAACCAAAATGTTTAATCCCTAAACCGCTAATCATACTTAGTTCACGATTTTGGCCAAATGACTCGATTAGTGAGTTTAGCACTGTTTACAAGGCACACCGTAACGGTCCCTGGAGTTTGGGGCGTTACAACTTGTTATCAGAGCGAGCCAAGGTTTATGGTTCCTGAAGACAAGTTGGGCATGTACACTCATCACTGAAGATAGCTTCACTCAAGGAATGGTAAATATTTCTGTAGCTATGTGTATAGCTGTTTGAATAAAATGTGAATGCTTTACCTGTACTTTGTATTAGGGAGCATGAGATTCTGATAGAGCCTGGCTCTTGACTATATGATTATATGCTCCATGGAAATGTTTATGAACATGATTATATGATTGCCTGCTCCATGAATATATATAATTGTGTTATTTGCATGCTGGGGTTTGAGGCATGGTTGAGTATTTGAAGAGCAGGGAATATGAGTATGTATGAATGCCATGGGCATGTTTGCAGCACTGCAAGTGGTTTATGATTGTGGTGTGGTAAGATTTATCCCGTGGGAAAAGCCCTTGATATGGTTATTGTGACTAATGGGTCAAGTTATTGACTGCAGATTGAATCAGCAGGTTTATTCAAGGCAGATTATGAGGCCTGGTGATAGTTATACAGGGGCTGGGAGTTACAGCCAGGGTATCAGTTCTTCGTCTGCATCTTTGAATATTCAGCAGACGCTTACAGATTTGCAATTAAGATTGCAGAGGCATGAGGAAGAGATCAGGTATTTGAAGCAACAGCGGAGTCTGTTGGGTAGTACCTCTTCCTTTGCTGTGCCAGGGTGGCATCAGTTTCAGCTCAGCCTAGGGTTGGGAACAGATGGGAATTACTCTGTGGAAGATTCCTGAAGTTTTATTCTCCAATCTTTGAGGGAGGCCTAGATCCATTCAGAGCTGAGCAATGGATGGGCATGATCAGCTCCATTCTTGATAGTATGGGACTAGTAGGTCATGATAGAGTGATTTGTGCTACATGTGTACTGCGGGATGATGCCCGGACATGGTGGGAGGTAGTATCCCAGACACGAGATACAGCTGTGATGGACTGGAAAGAATTAAGGCAGCTGTTTAATGAGAAGTATTATTATGATGTAGCTAAGACTGCCAAGATGAATGAGTTTCTGAATCTTGTTCAGGGTGGTGCGTCAGTGACTGAATATGCTACTGAATTTGATGAGTTGGCCAAGTTTGCCTTAGACATGGTACCCACAGATATGGTTCATTAGGAAAGGTTTATTCAGGGGTTGAATCTTGGAATAGCTCAGGGCATTAGAGTTGCCCCAGTGTATGAAGTCTCTACCTATGCTCAGGTGGTAGAGAAGGCTCTTGCTGTTGAGAGTATAGTGGTTAGGCAGCAGAGTGCCGGAGAGCATGGAGCCCAGATAGTGGTACCTCCACTTATTGGAGCAAGCAAGAAGAAAGGCTGGAAGCCTTACCCAGAGTGCGCTCGGTGCAAGAGGCATCATATGGGAGAATGCCGAGCAAGGTCAAGTTTTGCTTGTGGTATGGTTGGGCATATCGTGAAGAGGTGCCCCGTGTTAAGGGATGAGCAAAGGGGGATAAACAACTCAATTCCAACTCGAGTGTTTGTTCCAGGACAATCAGAGTCTGAGACTGAGACTAGATCCTCGGGGATGACAGGTTAGTTTTCTAGTTCTGGGTTATGAACTATGATGTTTGGCTTTGGCGCCATGTTGCTCTTTTGTTAGTGTGTATATGAAGAAAGGTGTATGGATGATATATGTGGATCACATGGTTATGTTGCGATGGGAAAAGTAGCACGGTATTGGTAACTTAAGGGATAAGCTGAGTTATGGCAAGGACTCATCGTTGGTTTCATGAGTTGGTTATGACTGGCTATGGTTGATCTAAGGTGTGGATCGGTTAAAAAATTGTGGAACAGTTTTGAACGGCAAGGAAAGTATAGTAATTCTTGAGCTTGTGAGCAGGAAGTCTTGTGACAGTTGGCACTGTGCATGGATTTGATATGTTTATGATACCAGATGTGAGGGCTGGAGTTTGTGCAGGGAGGTGCATGGAACTCTTAGCCAGTGGGGTGGGTACCACTTAGATTGTGTTAGTGAGATCAGGACAGACTGGACTAGTCTGTGAGTTCTGAATGTGTTCCCAAGTGGTCTGTCAAGGCTCTTTTTTTTTTTTTTATGAAAAGGGACTAGAATGGTGTTTGATTTAGTGCCAGAGATGAAATCAGATGTAAGTCTTGTTTTGAGTGGCTCAGTGGAATTATAAGAATTAAAGAGTTAGTTGCTGAGTAAGATGGAACCCTTTAAGGTGGATCTTGGATCTGGTTAAGACCAGTTAGAGATCAGAGTGAGAAAATTATGTAAAGGATTGAGCTAGTATTAGATTAGAGCACTGCGAGTGCTGAGTGTGTCGTGAGAATTGGGTTGATATTAAGTGTTTGTAAATTAGATGAGTAGAGCATTCAAGTATTTGTTTGAAATGGGATTTGTGATCGTCTTGGACGATGGAATGGTGGTGTTTTCTCTGCGAAGAATTGCCAAGAGTGAAAAGTGCCTTGGGGACAGGAGTGTCCATGAATAGTAAAGATATTTTAGGTGCCTTGGGAAGGAGAGTGCTGGGTCTTCATAGACCAGGATTGGTTGAGGATTGTTATGACATCCTAGTGATAGAGAAAAGGGATGGGCTGTGCAACATGTTGATTAAAGAATCTGGTCAGGACTGGGTAGAGTTTCTGGCGGGCCAAGTGGCCAGTTCATTGTTTGAGATTATTATCTCAAGAAAGATAGAAAGGAAAGATGGTTAAGTGAGCCACAGACAGGAAAGGTTGAATGGAAAGTTTTAGCTAGATTAGCTAAAGATTGTATAGTGACAAACATGAATTTATGGTGGTATAGAGATCGGACTTGGAATCCGATGGACATTGAGATTAACCGAGAGATTCTGGATGAATCTCATGCTATTCTTTTGTTCGTTTCATTCAGGCATTGTGAAAGGGGAACATGACATGGAAATCTTATAGTGATGGCCTGAGACGAAGAGGCGTGTATCGAGGCATGTGTAAAGCTCTTACCTGTTAGCAGGTCGAGACCGTGTGTTAGGAAACAGCAAGGCCATTACAGCTTTTGGGTATTTCATAGTGGGGAATGAGTGAGCATCGCGATGGGTTTCGCGGTGGGATTCCCAGGTTAATAGATCGAAATGATTTGGCATTAAGTCATGGTGGACTGGTAGTCCAAGTGAGTTTATTATAACAGTAAGGACAGGTGAATAGTACAGCTGATCTATGTTTGGGTCTCCTTGTGAGAAGAATAGAGAGCCTTCGTGAACTCAAGGTCTATCTTACCAGATGAAGACTTTAATGTTACTTCCAGGTTATGGAAGGGTGAGAGAAGGCGATGAATATATAGATAGAATTTTGTATAGATCATTGTTCTCGGGCTGATCATAATCAGAGGGAGAACTGTTCAATGTTGAAAGGGTACCTTATGAGGTAAGGTATGGTAGAACATGTTCATCACCTGTACATTGGAATGTGATGGGTGAGATGTTACATCTGGATCATGAGATGGTTCAGGGGACCATAGAGGTTATTAGAGGTTGGAGCAAGAATGCTCACTTCTCAGATTAAATGGAAAGTGATACTAAACTGAAAAGCAGGAACATGGAGTTCCAAGTAGGAAGTTGTGTCTTCTTAAAGAATCACCATGGAAAGAGGTGATGAGTAAAGGCAAGTTGAGCCTAGATTGGTATGATAATTTGAGTCCTGGATAGGACTGGTCGAATTATCTTTTGTGAGACCATAGCTTTGGTTCTGATAGTGAATTTGTAGTGGTTCAGCCCTATTCTTCTGAACACTAATAGCCTAATCCACTTAGTCTTTTGTATTGAATCACTCGATAGACAATTACAAAGATAAACTCGGATTTCACTCGTCACAAGTTTGTCCAAAAGATCGATACAAAAAGTCCAGAAAAAGAGATCACTTGAAACGAAGCCCTGGGTCCTTTATTTATAGTACCCATGGGTTGTTACATGATCAGTAAGAGTGGGATCGTGGTTTGGTACACGATCACTGGGAGTGGAGATACGTGTCCACCTTCCCATGATTATGAGATCGTGGGTCTTCCCGTTGTCTTCTCTGGATCGTGGTCGATAATGCACGACTGAGACCTTTGAGAAAACGCTAAGTCTTGATTGGTCTATGAGACTTAGGTACTAGGCTCGACGACCCTTTAGAGCTTGGGTGCTAGAACCGTTGGTTCTCTGGGTGCTAGGCCTGTGATCTTCTAGGTGCTAGGCTTGTTGATATTCTGTATGTCAGGCCTGTTGATCTCAGTTTGAACGAGCGTGAGTTTTACCCAGTGAAGTATCTTTAGGAGTGTAGGCCGACCACCCCAAGGGGTTCTTGGGCATGCTTGGGCCGACCACCTCTAGGGGGCCAATGCCAGGCCGACCACCCCTAGGGGGTTTAAGCACCTTCGAGAAAATGCTAAGTCTTGATTGGTCTATGAGACTTAAGTGCTAGGATCGACGAACCTTTAGAGCTTGGGTGCTAGGCCCGTTGGTCCTTTGGGTGCTAGACCTATGATCTTCTAGGTGCTAGGTGTAATGGCCCGAATTCTCCGTTGTGTTTAACGGCGTGAACAGTAGGCCGGGAGGGCCATACTTCCTTAAATATGCTATTAATTGATTAAATGCATGTATATGTTGATTATATTATGATATGATGTGAAATGCATGAATGTGAGTCCATATTTCTATCCACAGGGGTGTGTTGGTAATTTGGCCCGTTGAGGGTAAATTGACTAATTGTTCGCATGTTGGTGATATAATTTGAGACCACATTATGATGTGGGTTTGTTCGAGCTATTTGGCATGAGATGATAAAGGAATGTTAAATATCGGTTTGGTCATAACGGGTTTAAGCTCGGGGCTCGGGGTGAGCCTCAGGGTGTTTTAATGACTAGAGTGTTACCGGGCATTAAAGGGTAACGGGATGTGAAATATTGGTGTTTGAGAATATTGAGATTAGCGGGAATTGGGAAGCGTTAGTTATCATTAACGGTGTAGGTGGTAAATGTCAAAATTACCCTTGAAGTGGTTATAGAAGCTTTATTAGACCTAGGGGTATAATGGTCATTTGTGATTTGGATATATATGATGTATAGATGGCTGTAAAACAGAACCCAAAACAGAGTTCTCATCTTCTTCTTCCCGTACCTTCATTTTCCTTGCTTCTTCTTTGGAGATTTTGAGCTCAAGGGGTGGAACTAAGCTAGGAAATCAAGGGGCTTAAGTTATAGACTTGGTTCAGCCATTGGAGAGGGTTCAATTCCAGGTTTGAGGTAAGCTTTGTCCATTAACTTGCTGGTTTATCTCTGTTTTAGTGTTAGATTTCAGCTTGTGCTTTTATGGTGGATTGTTGGAATCAAGGGAAGTTCTTGGGATGTTTTACTTGGGTTATGATGAGGGATAGTTATGGGTGATTTTTGGTGGTTTAAATGGGTGTTTGAGAGAGGTTTGGGTGGTGTTTAAATTGGGTTTGAAGGGTTGGTTCTAAGAGAAATCGTAGAGGAAGAAAAACAGGGGTTTTGGCTGAACTGGGTGTTGCGTCGCGGCATGGCAGGGGTGAGCCGCGGCCCTTGGGAGCTGCTGGGTTTAGGCGCCTCTGTCTGAGGGGCGGGCCGCGGCATGGCCAAGGAGGGCCGCGGCCCTTAAGGCATTTTTGGCCAAAGTGAGCTTTTTAGCATGGGGATTCAGGCCTAAGGCCTCGGGATTGAACCTACTACCCGGTTGAGTAGTGTTTGAGGTCCCGGAGGTTAGGTTTTGATTTGGGAACCTTTCATTATTCATTTTATTGATGGAATCCCATGATTTGGTTATGACCAGGTAACCGCTAAAGGACCAAAAAGTCGATCGTTCTCAGGGTTGTTCTTTTATTCGTTCTTGCTCGAACCAAAGGTAAGAAAACTGCACCCCGATTATGACATGCGTGGACATTCATGAAGCATGTTGATTGTGAGAATATGGACATGGACTGAATATAGAATGCTTAGCATATGTTGCTCATTTGTGCATGGTACTGACTTATTAGTCAGGTTTGGCAAGGGTGCTAGTATCAACTGTGAAGCTGTGACTTATTAGTCAGGTTCGGCGATGGTACTGGGCACTGATCATGTTGAGCTGACTTATTAGTCAGGACGGCCTTAGCGTGTGTCACGCAAGCCAACAAGATTTGATCAAATCAATTATCAGCATTGAATGGCTCAGAGAGCATTAATGCTAGACCGACCCCGAGGGTCGATGAATGAAATAAGCGCTTGGAGGCTGGTGGCTTACTCAGCAGCCACTCTCCCACCTGAATTAGTGACATGCATGGCAGTCACTCAGTACGGTTACCAGAACCTGTTGAAGGCTAGTGGCTTACCCATCAGCCACTCTTCCATTTGAATTAGTGACTTGCTTGTCAGTCACTCAGTGTGGTTTATCAGGACCTCATGTGGTGTTTACTCCTTTGTTTGAAAGCTTTATGCTCAGTGTGATTATAATGATAATCATTTGATAATGTTATATAAAGTGTTATGTTTTCTTGCTGGGCCTTGGCTCATGGGTGCTATGTGGTGCAGGTAGAGGGAAAGAAAAGCTCACCTAGCCTTGAGTGGAGAGCTGATGTGGTGGCGTGTACATATGCAGCCGCTTGACCACCACGGTCAAGGTGTTCTCAGAGGAACTAGGGGGTTTACCCTATTTTTGCTGCTTAGGTCGGCGGGGTTGTAACTTTAGAACAGTAATGACCATTTTGTACTGAGAACAACTTGTAAATGTTTTGTTTAGCTCTGCAGAGCAGTTTGTAATAAAAATCTCCATTTCCTTTTTATTGGTTTTATACCTTAACCTGTTAATTACACTTAGAGCACGTTTTTGACCAAAGGACTCAGGTAACGAGTCAAATTTCCGGTCCACCGTTCACCGTAACTGTTCTGGGGTAGCCAGGGCGTTACAACTTGGTATCAGAGCAATGCCAAGGTTAAGGTTCCTGTAGACTGGCTGGGCATGTACACACATCACTGAAGTCAAGCTCGACTCTTGGTTTGGTAACTCTTTATGTAGTTATGTGCATAATTGCCTAAATGTGGTGCAAATGCTTTACCTGTATGCATGAGTCACTGTGTTGGCCTTGTGCCCCTGAAATATTATGAACTGTTATGTGATACATGCTGAGTGCTGAGTGCCATAAACATGTATCTGCTTATGCATATTGAATGACTGTGGAAATAATTGTCTGCTTGTTCTTGGACCGTGAGGCGGCAAGAGGTTTAGTTATTACTACCTGACTGGCCGTATTGATTATTGTTTCAGTAAGGTATCAGTGACAGAATGAACCTAGAACAGACAGACACTACAGCTGGCCAGAGTGGTCAGGGTCAGAATAATGACAACAGCCAAGGTCAAGAGAATGACCATTCCCAGATTCCACAGCCAGCACCTGCAAACTGGCAACAGTTGTTTAATGATTTGCAGGCTATAGTGTTGAAACAGGGAGAGGAGCTTTGTCTCCTGAGGCAGCAACAAGTGCCTGCAGTGGTTAATGTACCAGAGGCACCTTCTGTGTCAGTGCCAGTTATTGGGCAGCTATCTGGGGTTGAGAATAGACTGGAACCTCTTTATGAGTGGTTCAGGAAACAGCTACCCCCAGTTTTTGAAGGCAGCGCTGATCCTATCAAAGCTGAGCAGTGGATGAGCATGCTTAACACTATTCTTGACTTTATGAAGGTAGTGGGTAGTGAAAGGGTGGCCTGTGCTGCCTATATGTTTCGGGAAGATGCCCGGATTTGGTGGGAAGTGGTTGGCCAGACCAAGGATGTTAATCTCCTGAGCTGGGAGGAATTTCAGACTTTGTTTAATGAGAAGTACTATAATGATGCCATAAGAGCGGCGAAGGCCGATGAGTTTATGAGGCTACTTCAGGGAAGCTTATCAGTTACTGAATATGCCTTAAGGTTTGACCGTTTGGCAAAGTTTGCCAAAGAGCTGGTGCCCACTGATGGGACCAGGAGAGAGAGATTCCTCCAGGGCTACAGCCCAGGTTAGCTCGTGACGTTCGCATCACCACTGTGGCAGGAGTCACTACTTATGCACAGGTGGTGGAGAAGGCACTCGCAGCTGAGAGTGCAGAGATTAAGATCTGGCGCGACAATGCAGCCAGAAGGGATTTCAGGAGGCCAGGTCCTCCATTTGCTGGTTCTGATAGGGGTGTTGGCCCCAGTGATCAGAAGAGGAAGATTCCTGATACCTTCTCAGTTCCAGGTTCTGACAGGAGACCTCGTGGTATTACAATAGGTCGTCCTGGGGGTAGTGAAGCCTGGAAGACTCATCCTGAATGCCCTAGGTGCAAGAGGCGCCATTTGGGAGAGTGTAAGGCAAAGGCCTGCTTTTTGCGTGGCGTAGTGGGTCACTTTAAGAAAGATTGCCCTCGAGTAGGGAAAGAAGAACCCAGAAAGGTGGACAGCTCGGCTCCAGCTCGAGTGTTCACGTTGACTCAAGCAGAAGCTGAGGCTTCCCCCTTAGTTGTTACAAGTCAGCTTCTTAGTGCAGGAACCCCTTATCATGTGTTAATTGATTCTGGTGCTACGCATTCCTTTGTTGCTAGTAGCATTATTGATAGGTTGTGTAGACCTTGTGACTTCTATGCTGTGGGGTTTGGTACTTTGTTACCCACTGGGGAGATAGTGGTATCCAGAAGATGGGTCAGATCTTTGCTAGTGACAGTAGAGGGCAGAGAGTTGTCAGTGGACCTGATAGAGTTAGTTATGACTGACTTTGATATGATACTGGGTATGGATTGGTTGGCAAAGTATGGGGCAACTATTGACTGCAGAAGGAAGATGGTCACCTTTGAGCCTGAAGGTGAGGATCCTTTTGTGTTTGTTGGTACTGTGCATGGACCTCGTGTACCTATGATTTCTGTGTTGAGGGCCAGGGATCTTTTGCAGAGAGGATGCATTGGATTCTTAGCAGTGTGGTTGATACCACCCAGGTCATGCCAGTGGGACCAGAGGATACTAGACTTGTATGTGAGTTTCTGGATGTGTTTCCAGAAGATTTGCCAGGGTTGCCACCACACAGAGAGATTGAGTTCGTTATAGAACTGGCACCAGGGACGGAGCCAGTGTCTAGAGCACCATACAGAATGGCCCCAGCTGAGTTGAAAGAATTGAAAGTGCAGTTGCAAGAGCTGCTAGATTTGGGTTTCATTAGACCTAGTTTTTTCACCCTGGGGTGCGCCAGTTCTGTTTGTAAAGAAGAAAGATGGTTCTCTGAGAATGTGTATAGATTACAGGGAATTGAATAAGTTGACAATTAAGAACCGATATCCTTTGCCAAGGATAGATGACCTGTTCGATCAGTTGCAAGGTATGAAGGTATTCTCTAAGATCGACCTTCGTTCTGGTTATCATCAGTTGAGGGTCAAGGAGGGAGATATACCGAAGACTGCTTTTCGTACCAGGTATGGGCATTATGAGTTTCTAGTTATGTCATTTGGATTGACTAATGCCCCTGCTGCTTTTATGGATATGATGAACAGAGTGTTCAAGGATTACTTAGACCAGTTTGTGATCGTCTTCATCGATGATATTCTGGTATATTCTCAGACTGAGTTAGAGCATGAGCAGCATCTGAGGTTGGTTCTACAGAGACTGAGAGAACATAGATTGTTTGCTAAATTCAAGAAGTGTGAGTTCTGGTTGTCTCAGGTATCCTTTCTTGGACATATTGTCAGTAAGGAGGGGATTAAGGTAGATCCAACAAAGATCGAAGCGGTCAGATATTGGCCAAGGCCAAAGAATGCTTCTGAGGTTAGAAGTTTCCTTGGATTGGCAGGTTATTACAGGCGGTTCGTGGAAGGGTTCTCGAAGATTGCTAGTGCTTTGACTGAGCTGACACGCAAGAGCCAGAAGTTTGTGTGGTCAGATAAGTGTGAGAACAGCTTCCAGGAACTGAAGCAGAGGTTGATTACAGCTCCGATTCTGAGTCTTCCGACAGACCAGGAGAAGTTTGTGATTTACTGTGATGCTTCTCATCAGGGTTTGGGTTGTGTTTTGATGCAATCAGGGAGAGTTATTGCCTATGCTTCTCGTCAGTTGAAGGAGTATGAAAATAGGTATCCTACTCATGATCTGGAGTTGGCGGCGGTGGTTTTTGCTTTAAAGATATGGAGGCACTATCTCTATGGAGAGAAGTATGAGATCTATACAGACCACAAGAGCCTGAAGTACTTCTTCACCCAGAAAGACCTGAATATGAGGCAAAGGCGTTGGCTGGAGTTAGTGAAGGACTATGATTGTGAGATTATGTATCACCCAGGGAAAGCCAACGTGGTAGCTGATGCCTTGAGCCGGAAAGGTCCGGGGCAGATTCATGGTATGAGGCTGATAGCCAGAGAGATAGCAGATGATATGACCAGAGCTGGTATAGAGTTACTGGTGGGCCAGTTGGCTAACATTACGCTACAGTCTACATTGTTGGAGAGGATCAAAGAGGGTCAGTTGGGTGATCCTCAGCTAATTGAGATTAGAGAGGATGTTCTGGCTGGAGCATCCAGGGATTATACAGTGTCTGAGGTAGGCTTGTTGAGATACAAATGGCGGATATGTGTTCCGTTAGACACTGCATTGAGGCGGGAGATTCTGGATGAATCTCATACTACACCTTACTCTTTGCATCCAGGCACCACAAAGATGTATCAGGATGTGAGATCGTTATATTGGTGGCCGGGGATGAAGAGAGATGTAGTAGAGTATGTGGCTAAGTGCTTGACATGTCAACAAGTCAAGGCTGAGCATCAGAGGCCGGCAAGGTCACTGCAGCCTCTGGATATTCCTGAGTGGAAGTGGGAAGACATCATGATGGATTTTATGGTGGGCTTACCCAGGACTACTAGTCAGCATGATTCTATTTGGGTGATAGTGGATCACTACACCAAGTCAGCTCACTTTCTGCCAGTAAGGACTACTTCTACAGTTGATCAGTATGCAGATCTCTATGTGAGAGAGATCGTGCGGCTCCATGGTGCACCTAGGTCGATCGTGTCAGATCGGGACCCCACTTTTACTTCCAAGTTCTGGGGGAGTTTGCAGAAAGCCATGGGGACGAAGTTGAAGTTCAGTACAGCTTATCATCCTCAGACAGATGGACAATCTGAGAGGACGATCCAGATTTTGGAGGACATGCTGAGAGCATGTGTACTGGATTTCGGTGGGTCCTGGAGTAAGTACCCGCCTTTGATAGAATTCTCCTACAACAACAGTTACCAATCTACCATTGGAGTAGCACCTTATGAGATGCTATATGGTAGGAAGTGCAGATCTCCCATTCATTGGGATTAGACAGGAGAAAGGAGATACTTAGGTCCTGAAGCAGTTCAGAGGACCAGTGAGGCTATAGAGAAGATTAGAGCTAGAATGCTTGCTTCTTAGAGTAGACAGAGAGCTATGCAGATCCCAAGAGCAGGAACGTGGAGTTCCAGGTAGGAGACTATGTTTTCCTCAAAGTCTCGCCATGGAAAGGGGTGAGAAGGTTTGGAAAGAAAGGCAAGCTGAGTCCTAGATTTGTAGGTCCATTTGAGATCCTGGAGAGGATAGGTCAAGTGGCTTACAGATTGGCTTTGCCTCCGGCGTTGTCTGCCGTGCATAATGTATTTCATGTATCAGCTCTTCAGAGGTATGTATCTGATGTGGGCCATATTCTGAGTTATGAGGATCTGGAGCTTGAACCAGATCTCTCCTTTGAGGAACAGCCAGTTTAGATACTTGATAGAAAGGACAAGGTCCTCAGGAATAAGACAATACCTTTGGTTAAGGTATTGTGGAGCAACAGCAAGGTCGAGGAGGCGACCTGGGAGCTGGAGTCAGATATGCGGAGTCAGTATCCCGAGCTGTTCAGGTAAATTTTGAGGACGAAATTTCAGTAAGGAGGGGGTAGTTGTAATGCCCCGAATTCTCCGTTGTGTTTAACGGCGTGAACAGTAGGCCGGGAGGGCCATACTTCCTTAAATATGCTATTAATTGATTAAATGCATGTATATGTTGATTATATTATGATATGATGTGAAATGCATGAATGTGAGTCCATATTTCTATCCACAGGGGTGTGTTGGTAATTTGGCCCGTTGAGGGTAAATTGACTAATTGTTCGCATGTTGGTGATATAATTTGAGACCACATTATGATGTGGGTTTGTTCGAGCTATTTGGCATGAGATGATAAAGGAATGTTAAATATCGGTTTGGTCATAACGGGTTTAAGCTCGGGGCTCGGGGTGAACCTCAGGGTGTTTTAATGACTAGAGTGTTACCGGGCATTAAAGGGTAACGGGATGTGAAATATTGGTGTTTGAGAATATTGAGATTAGCGGGAATTGGGAAGCGTTAGTTATCATTAACGGTGTAGGTGGTAAATGTCAAAATTACCCTTGAAGTGGTTATAGAAGCTTTATTAGACCTAGGGGTATAATGGTCATTTGTGATTTGGATATATATGATGTATAGATGGCTGTAAAACAGAACCCAAAACAGAGTTCTCATCTTCTTCTTCCCGTACCTTCATTTTCCTTGCTTCTTCTTTGGAGATTTTGAGCTCAAGGGGTGGAACTAAGCTAGGAAATCAAGGGGCTTAAGTTATAGACTTGGTTCAGCCATTGGAGAGGGTTCAATTCCAGGTTTGAGGTAAGCTTTGTCCATTAACTTGCTGGTTTATCTCTGTTTTAGTGTTAGATTTCAGCTTGTGCTTTTATGGTGGATTGTTGGAATCAAGGGAAGTTCTTGGGATGTTTTACTTGGGTTATGATGAGGGATAGTTATGGGTGATTTTTGGTGGTTTAAATGGGTGTTTGAGAGAGGTTTGGGTGGTGTTTAAATTGGGTTTGAAGGGTTGGTTCTAAGAGAAATCGTAGAGGAAGAAAAACAGGGGTTTTGGCTGAACTGGGTGTTGCGTCGCGGCATGGCAGGGGTGAGCCGCGGCCCTTGGGAGCTGCTGGGTTTAGGCGCCTCTGTCTGAGGGGCGGGCCGCGGCATGGCCAAGGAGGGCCGCGGCCCTTAAGGCATTTTTGGCCAAAGTGAGCTTTTTAGCATGGGGATTCAGGCCTAAGGCCTCGGGATTGAACCTACTACCCGGTTGAGTAGTGTTTGAGGTCCCGGAGGTTAGGTTTTGATTTGGGAACCTTTCATTATTCATTTTATTGATGGAATCCCATGATTTGGTTATGACCAGGTAACCGCTAAAGGACCAAAAAGTCGATCGTTCTCAGGGTTGTTCTTTTATTCGTTCTTGCTCGAACCAAAGGTAAGAAAACTGCACCCCGATTATGACATGCGTGGACATTCATGAAGCATGTTGATTGTGAGAATATGGACATGGACTGAATATAGAATGCTTAGCATATGTTGCTCATTTGTGCATGGTACTGACTTATTAGTCAGGTTTGGCAAGGGTGCTAGTATCAACTGTGAAGCTGTGACTTATTAGTCAGGTTCGGCGATGGTACTGGGCACTGATCATGTTGAGCTGACTTATTAGTCAGGACGGCCTTAGCGTGTGTCACGCAAGCCAACAAGATTTGATCAAATCAATTATCAGCATTGAATGGCTCAGAGAGCATTAATGCTAGACCGACCCCGAGGGTCGATGAATGAAATAAGCGCTTGGAGGCTGGTGGCTTACTCAGCAGCCACTCTCCCACCTGAATTAGTGACATGCATGGCAGTCACTCAGTACGGTTACCAGAACCTGTTGAAGGCTAGTGGCTTACCCATCAGCCACTCTTCCATTTGAATTAGTGACTTGCTTGTCAGTCACTCAGTGTGGTTTATCAGGACTTCATGTGGTGTTTACTCCTTTGTTTGAAAGCTTTATGCTCAGTGTGATTATAATGATAATCATTTGATAATGTTATATAAAGTGTTATGTTTTCTTGCTGGGCCTTGGCTCATGGGTGCTATGTGGTGCAGGTAGAGGGAAAGAAAAGCTCACCTAGCCTTGAGTGGAGAGCTGATGTGGTGGCGTGTACATATGCAGCCGCTTGACCACCACGGTCAAGGTGTTCTCAGAGGAACTAGGGGGTTTACCCTATTTTTGCCGCTTAGGTTGGCGGGGTTGTAACTTTAGAACAGTAATGACCATTTTGTACTGAGAACAGCTTGTAAATGTTTTGTTTAGCTCTGCAGAGCAGTTTGTAATAAAAATCTCAATTTCCTTTTTATTGGTTTTATACCTTAACCTGTTAATTACACTTAGAGCACGTTTTTGACCAAAGGACTCAGGTAACGAGTCAAATTTCCGGTCCACCGTTCACCGTAACTGTTCTGGGGTAGCCAGGGCGTTACACTAGGCCTGCTGATCTTCTGAGTGCTAGGCATGTTGATCTCAGTTTGAACGAGCGTGAGTTTTACCCAGTGAAGTGTCTTTGGGAGTGTAGGCCGACCACCCTATGAAGGATAGGGTGTGCCGACCACCCCAAGGGGTTCTTGGGCATGCTTGGTCCGACCACCCCTAGGGGGCCAATGCCAGGCAGACCACCCTTAGGGGTTTAGGCCTGGTCGACTTCCTATAGGTTCTGGACCTATCCATCTTTGTTCATCGATATTTTTTCAATACTTTGTTGTTTTTTCACGAATTGTGATGTCACGTGCCACTTTTTCATTCGCCACGTCATCCCTGGATTTTTGAAGGATAACATATATAATCTCAATTTTTATAAAATTTTGGTAGAATAAATCTTTAGTAATTATATTAATATGAATTCAAATATTATAAAATATCATCATTATAATAATATTAAATAAAAGACTAGATATTTAATAATTATATTAATATAAATTTAAATATCATAAAATATCATTATAATAATTTATAATCTTAATTTTTATGAAATTTTTATAATTTATATTTAAAAAAGAAAAATGTTTTTTTTATTTGATCTGACTTATATAAATATAGGGAAAGACTACGATGTTGACAAAAGCTGGTTTCGACATGTGGATAGATATAAATTCTAATTTTCCACTATTACTGTGTATATTATAGTCATTTAGAACATTCCCCAAATTTTCCACATGTGCCTGTTTTTTAGTGCACACGTGTAACAAACTGTTTGAATCTTGTTTTCGGCACTGTAAATTATTCAGAATTTCTTAAAATTTTAGGGATGTTCTAAATGACTACAATATACACTGTTATAATGAAAAATTAGAATTTATAACTATCTAAATGCCAAAACCAACTTTTGTCAACACTGGTGTTGATAAAAAGCTGTCAACACCGTAGTCGTTCCCCATAAATATATATTCATAAACATTATAAATATCTATTCTATATAATAAGTGTGTAGATAACATAAATTCTTGGTTTTAACGGTTTTTTATTTTTTTAATGTTAACTTTAACGGAATATTCTTATATTTAACAGAATATTTTTATATTTAACGGTAGTTTATAAATACTTAAACTTAAATAAAATAAAATAAATAATTAAAAAATTTAAAATAAGATATTTTTAGATATTTTACAATGATAATTATTTAAAAATAATAAATAATTAAGCAAATTAAAATATGATATTTTTTTAGATTTTTTACCATGATAATTAGTTAAAAATAATAAATAATTAAACAAATTAAAATAAAATATTTTTTAGATATTTTACAATGATAATTATTTAAAAATAATAAAATCATACGTTTTATAATTTAAATAAAATTTAATTAAAATTAAAGTCACTTATTAGAATAATTTCATATTAAACATATAATATAATCTATTGTGAATTAGAAACAAATTGTATTTTTTTAAACTAACAAAAAACTTAAATTTAAAATCCAAGTATAATATTTAATATTACATTAAACATATAATACATAATATCTTTTTGTCACTCCCAAATTCAAAAACTAGAACAAACATATACTTAAACAAAAATAAACAAATAAATTATTTAATTAAAATATGATATTTATTCGAAATTTATATGACATTAATATAAATTTAATAAAAATAATTAATAAATTTTATAAATAAAACTAACTAAAACTTGCATAATGTACGTTGTTTATATCTAGTATTATATATATGTGTGTCGTGTGTATATAAATAATATGTTTGTGTAACTACATAAGAAATTAGAATAACATTTATCTTCTATCAAGAATAAACAAGTTTTTTTTCATTCATTAATGTGTAATTTGAATAATATCATAAATGTTTTGTACCTTAAATATAATAGTTTGTGATCTAAAAAATTATCATATTATATATATATTTTAAAAAAATTATAAACAATATTTTGATTTAATTTTTATGTCATTTTTTTATATATAATATTATTTATTTATTTAAAATTGATATAAAAATCATACAAATTTAACAAAAATAATTAATAAATTTTGTAAATAAAATTAAGCAATTTCGCATTTCACCTTGTTTTGCATCTAGTATAAATATAAATAAAAATTAAAGTTGAATACACAATTATGAATTATAATAAATGCATTTGAAATGGTAAAAGGATACAACTCTTGCCTCTATTGTAGCACTTTCAGTAGCTCCTCATCGTGCTCTCTCCCTCGTGGCTTTCAAAGGATACAACTTTCAAGGTATTTGAAATACAACTTTCGTTGGATTCAGAGAAGCATCAATAAACAATAAAAAAATACCTATATATATTATTAATTTAATAGTACGTCTTTGCCAAATGAGATGAGTCTATAAGCTTAGTCAATCAACAATGGTTATATATGAACTAATAATAATAATAATAATAATAATAATTGAGCTTATCTATAAAAGTATTTTTGACACATTGTCATTGAGAGCTTAAATGGAAATACGTAATGCTAAAAAAAAACAAAATGCAGGAATAATATTGCATATTTTAATTATTAACAAATAACTTGCAATATACATCTTTACTTAGTTTTATTTATAAAATTTATTAATTATTTATATTAAATTTATATTAATATTATAAATTTTGAAATAAATATCTTATTTTAATTAAATAATTTATTTAGTTTGTTTAAGTTTATGTTTGTTCTATTTTTTAAATTTGAGAATGACAATAAGAGATTATATATTATATGTTTGATGTATTATACATGGATTTTAAATAGCTTTTAAAAAAACTAATTTGTTGCTAATTCACAGTAAATTATATTATATATTTAATATGCTATTATTCTAATTAGTGAGTTTAAGTTTAATTAAATTTTATTTAAGTTATAAAATGTATGATTTTATTATTTTTAAATAGTTATCATTTTAAAATATCTCAAAAATATCATATTTTAATTTTGTTAAATTATTTATTATTTTTAAATAATTATCATTGTAAAATATCTAAAAAATATCATATTTTGATTTGTTGAATTATTTATTATTTTAAAATAATTATCATTGTAAAATATCTAAAAAATATCATATTTTAATTTTTTTAATTATTTAAGTTTAAATTTAAGAGTTTACAAACTACCGTTAAATATAAGAATATTCTATTAAATATAAGAATATTCCGTTAAAGTTAAAGCTAACATTAGATATATTCATATTTTACACATATGTATATTGAATTAACCTTTAGTAGAATAATAATAATAATAATTATTATTATTATTAATTTGGTTTTTTGTAAATATTTAATATATATTGGATTGTTTGTTAGTTGTTTTTGTGTTATTTTTTTTAGTTATTTAGATTTATATATTGTTGTTTTCACGTTGTTTTTTAGTTGTTTGGATTTATGTATAATTGTTTTCAAGTTGATTATTTTCACATTGATTTTTAATTATTTTTAGTTGATTTTTATATATAGTTGTTCTGTTGTTGTGTTGATGTCTAATTATTGTTTAGTTGTTTCACATATATTTTGATTTTTTTATATATAAAAAAACATACTAGTATGCAATGTGTTGACTTCTAGTTGTTTTTAAATGTGTGTAGTATGTAGTGAGTTAATGTTTAATTGTTATCTTATTGTTATTTTTGTGTTATTTAGATTTTATGGATAATTATTTTCACATTGTTTATTTATAGTTGTTCTATTATTGTCTATTTGTTGTTTAATTGTTTGAAGAAATATTTTGATTTAAAAAAGTATGATTAATGTTTAGTTGTAGCCTTATTGTTGTTTTTTTTGATTGTTTACTTACGTGTTCTTGTAAATATAAAATTTTAAAATGTATTTCGGAAAACTTAAGTTAATATTTTTAAAAGAAAATAAAGTACAGTTAAAAAGAAAAAAATACAAAAAAAAGTATATTTCTAAAAAAAAAACCTTTAACATCATTTATAGTGATACGTGTGTAATTTAATAAAAATATTATTTTAAAAATTAAAAAAATAATTTTTAAAGATTAAAAAAATAAAAAAAAATCGAAAATTTATAAAATTTAAAGCAAAATAAAAAAAGGACTGAGTTATACTTTTTTTTGTTTGAATAAGACTCAGCTATAATTAAACCTAAATTGATGTTTTTCTTCTTCCTACCCTCTTCTTCTTCTAGATTTCTTGATGGTCGGAGAGAAGCAACGACCCAGGCGGCCCTGAGTGGCTAGTGTCGGGGACGACAACGACGACGGAGGCAACTCGTGGTGGACTGCGACGTTTCCAGATCTGCGTGGTGGCTGGGTTCGACAGCTACGGGGTTAGTTGCATCGTTGGGGTCTGGTTCGCCAACGTCAACGTGAGGAACTGAGCTGGTGGGACTCTCAGGCGGAGGGGGGCAGGGGTGTCGCGACGAGGACTGGGTGTTCTTCAGACCTGTAGTTTTACTTCTTCTTGATGAAATTTAAGAAGGGGGAAGAAGATTGGTTCTAATTAGTGTTCTTGCTGACAACATCCCTCTTCGTCTTCGTCTTCTACTTCCATGTTCCGGCTTTCTTTTCTCTCTTTTTAACAGAAAAAGCTCTGAAACCCAGAGCCTTTTCTGTTCTGGGTCTCTCTTTTGCTAGTTCTTCAAGGTTCAATGGTGGCTTAATGCTCAGTAAGGTGTTCGTTGAGTAAGAGTGTTTGAGCTTGTTTTGGTCATCCTTTTCGCCATTTTCTCTGTTTATTGTATAGCAATGGCCGAGTATATCTGTTTACTGAACCAGGTTTGTTTACTTTCCCTTATGCGATGGCTTTTCAATTTTTTTTATTTGAATGAGAAAATTATTTTTTGTTTATGTTTACATTTATGGGTATGGGATATATTATTTGGGCTTTTTGTGTGTGTGTTTTTAATCTGTAAAATTGTTGTTCTTAGTCTGTTCTTTCAGTTTGTGGGCACGGAAGAAATATATTTATGGAGGGTTTTAGAAATATGCTTCCTTTTTCTCTGCATGACCGATCTGTACTTTCATGGTTTTAGAAAAAAAAAAATTTATAATCAGATTCATACCCATTTAGAATCTATTTATCTTACTCCAGAAAAGTTAAAGCTTTAGAACTTTTCAGTAGGATTTTAGTGGTTATGCATATTTATATACTAAATTATTGTACTTAGAAACTCCTAAATCTTTCAACATTGATGATTACAAGTGTTTAGTAATCTCCCTGTTTTGGCGTTATTGATTTTCTTTCTGGTTGGCACTTGGCAGGATTCTATCGTTATTAAGGCTCCTAAGAAAACAACCCTCTTGTTGAGGATGATAGTGTTGGTGTTTGCCATGGTTTGTGGAGTTTATATCTGCTCAATATGCGTGAAGCAGATAAATTTTCAAACCCTTAGTTCAAATCAAAGCATCCAAGTTGTTGAAAGACCTTGTCTTGATAATGGAATTAAGCTACTAGAATACCCTTATGTGCATTATCCCAATCCCAAAACCTTTAGCAGGTAGGTAATCAAGGGGTTTCTACTTCTGATTGTTGTTAGTTTTTGCTTTTGGTTGCTTTTGCCTTTACTGAGTTTGTGTTTTGGTTGCTTTGTAGGGATGAGTGTGACCATAATCCTGTTAGGTTCTTCTCTATCTTGTCGATGCAGAGATCGGGAAGTGGGTGGTTTGAGAGCCTCTTGAATAGTCATATTAATATAAGCTCTAATGGAGAGATATTTTCTCGTTGGCATAGGAGGAAAAATATATCTTCCATTGTTGAGACTATGGATAAGGTTTATAATTTGGACTGGCAGAGTAGTGCTTCGAAAAATGAGTGCTCTGCTGCAGTTGGCTTCAAGTGGATGCTTAATCAGGTATCCTCTTGTCTTTGATTGTTGGATAATGTCATCTCTTATTTCGATTTTCTGCATTGTGGCAAAGTAAGAATTTGTCTGCATAATGTGAAATAATGGGAGCCGCCATTCATTCAAATCAATTTTTATTAATAATCATTCTAACATTAGGCAGACGCTCAGGTTTCAAAATTTGATTGGAAGTCTTTGTTGTGTTAAATTACACAACTCGCCTGACTTGATACAAACTCTTTCAGAGTTCAACTGTGTAATGTGCATTTTCAAGGTCAAAACTTAGAATTTAACCACTTATTCACCTGAATTCTCAGGAGTCGTTAGATTAATTCCACCTTAGTTTATGTGTATTGTTTATGAATGTAGCTAGAGTATCTTAGCAAATGGATTGCTACCATTTAAATTTATCATGGAAACTGTCATAGCTGCTTTCTAGTATTGCTACAAATTTTCCATGTATCTATTGACTCAAATCGGGGAACCATATAAGGAAGCAGGGTAACCTGCTAAACAATTGTGGATAATGTGAGAGCTTGTGTTTTTGTGTGCATGTATCACTTGTCAATTTTATAGCCCCCTCATATCTTGCTGTGATTTTTGCAGGGTTTGATGGAGCATCATAAAGAAATAGTGGAATACTTTAACCGTAGGGGTGTTTCTGCAATATTTCTCTTCCGTAAGAATTTATTGCGTCGGATGGTCTCAAATCTTGCAAATTCGTATGATCGATATGCTAAGCTATTGAATGGAACTCACAAGGCTCATGTACATTCCGTTGAGGAGGTTCTTTTCTGTCTTATCCTTTTCTTTTATTGAGTTCATGATGATGAATATTCTTAAATTACTGCCTTTAACTTCTTGTAGGCTGAAAAACTGTCAACATACAAGCCAATAATCAATTCTACATCTTTGGTTGATGACCTGGTGAAAATGGAGTTGGCAACTGCGTCGGCTTTAGCATGTTTCAACACCACTAGACACATGATTTTGTACTACGAGGATGTTATGAAGAACCCTGCTGTAAGTTTTCTCTAAGAAGCTTAGTTGTTGATCACAAGCTGCATATAATGCAGTCACCACTGAGTTCCATTTACTGAGATTTATTTTCCTGCAGCGTTTATACGTGGTAATCCTGTTTCATGTTTTGCTACAGAAACTGAACGATGTTCAAGTGTTTCTTGGACTGCCAGTGACGGAGCTAAGGAGCCGTCAGGTGAAAATACATAAAGGATCACTATCAGATCACATCAAGAACTGGGATGAAGTGAACAGGACGCTTAGCGGAACAGCATTCGAGCATTTTCTCTACTCTGATTATTAGTCCGAGTCCCCAATCTGCTGCCAACTCTTGGATCGGTGTAAATACCAACCTAACTTATTCTTATACATAAGCTTAGCTTACAGGGTACTGGTCAAGGTTAGAAAATTTTGTGGCTGCAACATTCTCTTGTCAATTACAGTCAACAATTCGTTGATGTGATAATTTGTTCATTAGTTTATTTTCTTTTATTTTTTCTTCCCCTTTTTGATGCCCTATCAAATTGTATATGTCATTTTGTTCTTTAAGATGGTTTGGCTCAAGTTTGTATGAGTTTTTAATCATAAACTAATTATGGAAATGTTTTTTGAGGACTGTAAGGAGCCCATTTGCTTCTTTCTATTACAAGTTTTATGCATTTTCATGCAACATTGTATTACACAAAGGGAATACTCCAGAACTCAAAAGGAGTTGTTTATTAGTGACATATCTGATATGTTTTCATAAAGTTTAGGTTAAAGTTTTTGAAATTAGATGTAATTAATAGGGAATTGAGTATACTCTAAGTTTCATGTCTTTTGAGAATTGATGTAATTATTAATTAAATACTTTTTGTTATATATTAATTATTATATAATTGTTTATTTAAATGTAATTATTACTTCACATGGAAACATGTCAAACTTAGAAAGTGACTTTCAAATGGGACTAAAATATAATAAGATCATAATGAATTTTTCTTTTTTTCTTTTGTAATAATTGAAATCAGAAAGAGAGAAGGTTTTTAATGAATGAGTTGAGTAGTAGGACAAGTCAAGAGTCAAAAGACTGAAAACGGGTAGGTTGGTGAGTGGTCAAAACATCGGAGTCCGACTGAGAAGAGCAGTAGCCGAATAGATATTGAGGCCCAACATCGAATCTTTGTAGAACCCACACGACAAAACACACTATGGTATTGAGGCCACTTACATCAACTCCCGCACAATTCTCACACACACCAAAAGTCAAAAGGGACTCTGTCTCTGTCTTTTTACAAATTTGAAAGTTATATCAAACTAATTCACATCAGTATCGATCTTATCTTGTAACGCTGGGAAAAAGTGACCTCAATACAAATGAACTCGTGTGCCTCACATGTTATACTTTCCTTTCCCTCTTTAATCATCTATATCGATATCTTTTCTTTCTAATAAAATAAACTTTTACATAGCTAATATTAAACTATGAAAACTTAGTTTTGTGATTTTATATATAATATAATATTAAATTAATGATTAATTTATTTAGTTTATATATATATATATATATTAGTTTGTTATCATCAACAAATATGGTTTTTGTGGTAAAAGTAAACCAAACAAAAACTGTTATAACTATCCTATCTGGTTAGAAAGTAGTTAAAAATTCTGTTTCGCAGCTGTCATTCTTTTAGGTTTTTTTTAAACCTTTTCTTGAGTTGTAATTAGTACTGAATTTTTGTTTAGAGTAAATAAGAGTTTGGTTTAGAGAGAGATTAGTTAAGAGAGAAAGAGTTATCTTGAGAGACATTGTAAGAGAAGTGTATTCTCTCTTGAGAGTGAGTCTTTCAGATCTGAGAAGAACAAGAGTGCATAGAGAAATTCTCTTGTAGATTGTTTGAAGAATATATCAAGCTTGTAATAGAAATAATGAACCTCAAAGGAAACTGGATGTAGGCCAACATTCAAGTTGGTCGAACTAGTATAAAAGCTAGTGTTGCTCTTCCTTTTACTGCATTTTTAATCTTCTATTTGATTAGGTTGTGTTTGCTGAATTGTCATTAATTGTTTTGTTGTTTTAAGTATTGATTCTTGATTGTTTGCTTTGAGTTGTGTTGTTAAATTACAACAGTGGTACCAGAGGTAGGTTTGGAATGAAGAAGGTACTCAAAGCATTGAAGAAAAGTTCAAGAATCTTGCAAGGAAAACAAAATGGGTTCAACATCTGCAAGATTTGATCTTGATAAATTTGATGTACGAGTGATTTCAGCTTGTGGAAGGAAAAGATGATGGTCATCTTGATCTATCAGAAACTTGATGGTGCATTGATCAGTGAGACAAAAGATGCAAAGGAAGGAGATCCAGATAAAAAGGAAAAGAAGGAATTGACAACAAAACAAGCAAGATCTGCCATAGTCAACAATATCAAAAATATTCTTGAAAGGAAAACTCTATGGGTTCAAGTGTAGAGTCCAAGAACTTTACTTAGCTAAGATAGATAGTAGTATTATAGTATTTATAGCATTATCGTTGTAACTGTGGATTTTTGGTTCAGACCGGAAATTATTTGGACACTCATAGTAGTACTTGTAGATTTTCTAAGTTTAACCTATAGTTTAAGAGTATTAATGTTAACCTAAGGTTTGATTATATGACTGATATTAAGGATAATATTTATTATACTATAAGGTTTAGATAAGGACCAATAGGATTTTAAGCACATGTTATGTATGGATGATTAATGATTAAGTATTTTGAGGATTAAATTTAATAAGGGTAAAAGTTTGAATGCTATAAGGTCAGTCAACAGCTTTGAATACGTTGAGGGCTTAGTCAAGGCTGTTTACTCCATTCAAACTTAGCTAAAAATGTGTAATTTCGTGTTTAATTAATCAGCGTGTGCCGATATATCGCAATTATAGGGGGCGATATATCGCAACACGTAGATACGGAAAACACAAGATGATGCACGACAGCCTCGGGCATACTGGCCCAGGCGATATATCGCCTACAGGGGGCGATATATTGCCTCCTTCAGTATATTTCAAAAGTTTTTGAATTCTTTTTCCTTTCAGCCATTCAACCTCTTGATAAGTCCAGTACCTTTTTGAACGAGTCTTCAGCCTCTGCTGAACGATTATTCAAATTATTTTTACCTAAAAAGCTATTATTTTTATTCAAGTAAAATTAAGATCCTTTCATTCCTAAACTCTATAAATTGGACCTAGTACCCAGCCATTATTCATCTTTTGCTCTAAGTTCAGAAGCTGCAAGTGCTAAGTGAGTGTGAGAGTGTAAACACATGGGTTGAGGAATCATAAGCTTGAACATTATAAGCTTATCAAACACTTTGGGAAGTAAGGTTCTATAGTATTTCGGTTCGAGGTTTAGATTGGTCTACAAGTCTTCAAGGTATTTCCACACTCTAGTTCATTGGTTTTATGTTATTTTCTTTCTTATAGTCTTTTACTCAGTCTTCTAACCTCATTCTTATTTTGGTTAGGAAATCTAAGAACTTGCTCATAAGTTTTTGGTAAGTATTTTTCTCAAGGTTTAGTCATTCCATTCCTTCCATTCTTTTCATTACTTTTTCTTCAATCCACTCACCCTGTTAATACATGGTTTTAGGAGTGTTCCAAAAGTCCCAACTCTGTCCTCATATCCCGTTAACTTTGGTAAGGAAAATAGGATAGAATCTATATGTTTTATGCTTATGTTATCTTATGTTCTATGCTATGAAATATGTTATAAAATATGTTATGAAATGTGTATGTTTGTAGGCTTGGGCATATGACCCATATGACTAGCAAGACCCCAAATAGATTATGGGCATATGACCTACTTAGCTAGTAGGACCCCACTAATCTCATGGACATATGACTTGTTTAGTCTATGGGACCCCAAGTAATAATGGCCATTATAGTATGTGTATGTAATAAGTGTATGTTATGTCTTTATGTTTATTATGAAATTTATGTATATGAAGTATGTGTTAGATTTTCTTTGCTGGGCATTAGACTCATTCTTTTTTGTTTAAATGTGCAGGAAAATAGCTATTAGTAGCAGTAAGGTTCGTGGATGCTTGGAGATTGTGTATCGATGGTGGATGGATTCAAGGAGTCGAGAGTTCGATTTTGATGATGTAGTCTTTTATTTATGGGTTTATGTGTAATTTTTCCGCACTTTCTATGTAACTCCTTTATTTTAAATTATGTTTTGTTTTTAAGACAATGGGATCCCATATCCTTCTTGATATTTTTTGTAAGTAACTCTTATTTTTACAAGTTACCTAATAAAATTATGGTATTTTCGCAATGTAAGCTTTATTAAGGATTTGTATGTATAGTTTCGTTAATGGTCCAAAAGTCTAGAGTAGTGGGTCATTACATCAAGCTGAATGCAACTGCATCACTTGAGCAGAATTTTGATGAGATGAACAAGATTTTTCTTGCACTTGCCAACATGGGAGAGAACATTAAAGAAGAGGATCAAACTGTAATTTTACTCAACAACCTGCCTGACTAGTTCAAAGAGATGAGGAAGATGATCATGTATAGTCCTAACCCTTGAAGATGTGTTGAGCACTCTTTGGTCCAGAGAAGTAGAAATGACTTGGTAAAAAGCAGCCAAAAAACAAATAAATGATGAGAGTCTCATTGTTAGAGGTAGACAACCAAGAAGACATTTCTCTAGAGGTCATTCGAAGGAGAGAAGCCATTCAAGATTCAATCATAGATCAAATTCAAGACCAAAAGAGACCAGAAAATGTCATCATTGTGGGGAAGTTGGGAATTTAATAAGAAACTGCTGGGAATTAAAGAAAAAGAAAAAGGAAGATGAAATCAAGACATCTCAAGATGAGGAAACTACTAGGGATAATTACTACAACTCTGATGGAGATCTTTTGGCTGTGACACCAAATAAAAATATTGATGAATGGATCCTAGAAAGTGGTTGTACATACTACATGCGTCATGTAAAAGAATGGTTTATGGATTTTCAAGAAGCTCATGGAGGTAATGTACTAATGGGAAATGACCAACAATGCAGTCATTGGAATTGGTTCTGTAGCTATTAAAAGCTCAGATGGTACTGTCAAGGTCCTTAAAAAAGTGAGGTATATTCCAGATTTGAAGAGGAATTTAATATCATCGGGAACACTTGATGATGGAGGCTATGACTACAAAATCAACAATGGAATGATGAGGATTACAAAAGGCTCATTAGTGGTTTTTAAAGGCACCAAGAAATATGGATTGTATGTTCTAGATGGCACCACTATCCCACCACCACAAGCAACATTTGTAAAGCATAATAGTGCAGATTCCAAACTGTGGCATCTCAAAATAGGACACATGAGTGATGCAGGCCTAATGGAACTTTCAAAACAAGGTATATTGTCAATTATAAACATGTTAACTTACTTTTTTTTGAAGTTTGTGTTCAGGACAAGCAACATAGACTCAAACTCAGTCATAGCGACTATAAAACTAGAGGATTTTGGAATATGTCCATTCAGATCTGTGGGGTGCAAATAGAACAACCACTCAAAAAGATAACCAATATTTTATTTCAATTGTAGATGACTATAGTAGAAAAGTTTGGGTGTATTTACTCAAACATAAAAGTGAGTGTCTAAAAAAATTTAAAATTTGGAAAACAATTGTTGAAATAAAACTGGTTGTAAAATCAAAATCCTTAGGACAGATAATGGACTTGAGTTTATAAACCAAGAATTTGATGACTTATGAATGACATTTGGTATACAAAGTCATAGAACAGTGATTAATACACCACATCAAAATGGCATTGTAGAAAGAATGAATAAGACATTATGAAACAAAGTGAGATGTCTATTAATTGAATATGGGTTAAAGAAAGCGTACTAGGGTGAGGCTTTATATATTGCCTGTTATCTTATAAATTGAAGTCCAAATAGAGTTATTGAAAACAAAACCTCTGAAGAAAGATGGAGTGGAAAGCTGTTAACCCAAGATATGTTTCCAAGAGGGGGGGTGAATTGGAAATTTAAACTAATTTCGGAAATTTAAAACTTAATATGCCAAATTATGCAATAAATCAAATTTATCAAGTATAAGCAAATAATATGGCAATCAAATAGATATAGCAAATAGTTAAACTTGTAATGTAAAGAGTTGAAGGTTAAGAAATCGCAAACTCTCGAATTTTACAAGGTTCGGTAGAACTAAGCCACCTACGTCCTTGGTCTTCAAAGCTAAGGACCTAGCTTTGAGTTCAACTATCGAGCCAAGTTAGCGGGCTTGACTAACCCTTACAACCGGGAATTTTTCACCAAGGTATTTCCAAACCTCTTACAATAGTTTTCCACCACCAAGGACTATCAACCTCTTTTTCGGATTGTTGAAGTGCCAATCTCACTCTAACCGGGTTGTTTACAAAACCGGTGCCAACCTCACCTCAATTTCAATATGGGAATGTGTTTGATATTACAAGCAAAAATTACTCTAGAAGTATGATAATACAATGAGAAACCTAGAGTGATTAGCAAGCACACTTAGAAGAAATAAATACAAATTTTGGCTCAAGTGTGTGAATATGTGTTTGGATGAGTTAAACTTTGAAAGCTCTTTGAAATCAATGGATTTGGTTTGGTATATGTAATAAATGCTCAGCCAACAACCAATTTGAAGTAAAAGACGAGTTTATATAGAGTTTGGGAAAAAACTAGCCGTTTATAGCCGTTAGGGATTAATTTGCGAAGCTGTCTGCCGCGAACCGGAAGTCCGGATGAGGGAACCGGAATTCCGGTTGGAAGCAACCGGAATTCCGGTTGCCCATCCGGAATTCCGGATGGCAAACAGAGAGCAAAATCAGTTTTAAGCCTATTTTCCCATTTTTCAATTCTTTATAACTTTTAGCTCGTTTATCCGATTTCAAAAATTCCAATTGCGTTACGACCGTATCGGGATGTATTTTCTTAAAAGTGAATTTAGGATAATTATTTCTCATTTTAAAAAATCACCATTTTTTAGTGCGTGAGTGAGCCAAATTCTATACTTATGACTTAAATTATACTTGCAATCACTTTACAAGACTAAGAAATGAAGTTAAACCTTTATCTTGAGTTTCTTGAGTCTTGAAGTCCAATTCGGGTCGTTTCCGGAAAACTTGGTAAAATGACCATTTTGCCCTTGGTCATAATTTTGACTTTGAAGTGCTAATTCACTTTAGTTTTTGCTACAAAATCAACAAATCATCAGTAACAAATAATAATCAAATATTTGTTAATCATCAAAACAAGGAGACTTAAGAGTTTGGGTCAACAATCTCCCCCTTTTTGATGATATCAAATATTTGATTATTTTACAAGGGAAAGAAGATATTTTTAAATATGAATATTAGATTAGCTCCCCCTTAATGTGTGCAAGGATAAAAGAAATTTACCTTTTAGTTTTACTTTGCATGATTTTGTAAACTCCCCCTCAATATATCACTTAAGTTCAAATAACATTGTTAGTCTTAGATATTGAGGTTTTGCCAAATATTAAAAAATAATCCTATCACTTCTCCCCCTTTTGATTCATCAAAAAGGATGGCGAAGGAATTCACAAAATAAATTATAAACAAACATAGATTAAATAGTTTAAGCATTCATACATAAGGCATAAAGCCATGCAAACACATAAGTACATAGAAAAATAAAATAAAACATAAAGGAATGCAAGACTAGAAAAACATGCAAATGCCTATGATGGTGGCCCCCCAAACCGCCTTATGTAGGCCCTCATCTCCTCCATTTCATTACGAACATCTTGGAAGCCTTGTGCCATGTCACTCCGCAGGTTGGTAAATTGAGTGTTCATGTCGGTGTGAAGACGAGCAAAGGCTTCCTCAAGGTTGAATTGAGATGCTTGAGGCATTGGAGCTTCTTCTTCATCGGCTTGCTCCTCGTCTTCACTTTCGCTTGCGGGTAGTCCAAAGCTCTCCTCTTCTTCACTTTCGTCGCCTACTTCAAGGCCCTCTTGCCTTCTTTGGCCTCTTTTGGGAGTGAAGACCCACTTATTGTTGATAAGAGCATACCCTAAGCTTGTGAAAGATTTAGGACCGAGCTTATCCCCTTCGGTAGGACCAACCTTCTTTTCACCCGAGATGGGAACTCCTAAGAGAGGTAGGAGGTAGCTAAGGAGAAAGCCAAATGGGAGGGACTTAACCATGTTGGGTTTATTCACATCAACAATAAATCGAAGAATAAGATGCCCTAGGTTGATTCGTGCTTTTTTGGTGAGGATAAGGTATAAAATGAATATATCGATGTTGTTGACCTCATCCTTATGACCACTTCTAGGAGCAAGATTGTTGATGATAAAAAGTTGGAGAATTTTGGCTTCTAAAGTAAGATTGTGAAACTTTGGTTTGATGAAAATGGGGCCTTCTCCACAAAGGACTCTAGAACACTCATTCATAGCAAAAAGTTCATCATTCTTAAGAGTGGTTTTTGGTTCTAGCAAGAGTCCCTCATTTGGTGCTCCTAGCAAGTTATTGAGAGATTCTACATTAAGTTCAAAGGGGACATCTCCAATAGTGCCTCTAACTCCTAGGGGTGCATGGTTAGGTTTGATGCAAGCATAGAAGGCTCTAACCAACCTAGGGTACATGGGTGTCTTAATATTGATAAATGATTTCCACCCTAACATTTCAAAGTGATAACTGAATTTGACACAAGCTAGGCTTGGAAGGTCACAAAACTTACCTTTGATAATAGGCCTAGAGGAGAAAGCTTCATGGAACCTATTGAAGTCCTCTTGGTTGTAGAAGAGAGTGGGTTCATTTCTGCCTTTAGCCCTTTTCTCCCTGATTTGTTCAGCATTGAGAACCCTCTTGCTCTTCCTTGGGTTGGATGATGAGGCCATTGAAGGGAAAACAAGAAAAGAAAGAGAGTTTTGGAGAGAAATGGATGATGAAGTGAGGGTTTGAGGGAGTGATTTTTGAGAGGAAAGAGAGAGGAGGCTTGTATTTTAGGGTGTAGAGTCAGAATGGGGAAAAAGAGTCGTGGGTAGGGTTTTTATTTTGAACAAAATGCATTTAAAAAAGGCAAAAAAAAAAAAAACTGAAGGGCTGCTGTCAGGCGCCAACCGGAATTCCGGTTGGTCTGTGCACAGCCAACCGGAATTCCGGTTGGTGCACCAGCCCAGCCCACTTTTCGAAAAAGTGCCCAAAAACTTTGTTTTTAACCCAATTGACTCCAAACTTTTTCTAACACCTAAAATATGAGAAAATGAACATGCTCAAACAAGAAAATCTGAAAAATGTTGAAAAATGACGATTTACGGTAAGTTTTAAAAAAGAATTCAAGAAAGCCAAAAACCTACCAAAAACGAAATCTGTTCAACCAAATTGAAAAATTCTTTTTCCAGAAGTTTAAGAATATTAAATATGAGGTGTGTGAAGTGACGGAATCGAAAAATATTGAAAATTGAGAATTTTGGGTAGATTTTTCGAAAAATGCCTTAAAAAGGCCTTGAAAAGTAGAAGTCTACCAAAAATGAGTTTTATGCAACCAAATCGAAAAATTCTTTTTGCAATAGTTCAAATGTGTTAAATGTGAGGTGCTCAAACTGACGGATTTGAAAAATGTTGAAAATTGAGTAAGTTTGGCGAAAAACACTCATTTAGGCAAAAACTAACAAATTTTCAATACTTAGCATACCTAAAAATTGTTCAAAGAGTAATTCAAGCATAGAAACCCTATAGGCATACTAGATAGACTTATTTAGACAAGTTTAAACACATAAACACATATACTAGGCACATATGCAAAAATTCACATATTTACTCAATCAAAAATGAGTTCAAAGTTCACCAAAGATTCATATCATGACCTATAATTTGTTATCCTCAAAGACATATATCTAATAGGTCAAGTGTTATAAGATTTTGCTTATTTATGCATAGAATCATATTATAGTGAGAGTATATATGCATAAGTAAGTAAGGAGAGATATGATATTCAAGTAGCTAGTAAACCTTAAATTTCATTTATGTTGGTCATTCCTAGCTCTCTTCTAATAAAACTAAATCTCTCATCACTAAGAGGCTTGGTGAAAATATCCGCTAGTTGGAAATTGGTGCTCACAAAATCTAGCATAATGTCACCTCTTTGGATATGATCTCTAAGGAAGTGGTGCCTTATATCAATATGCTTGGCTCTAGAATGCAAGATTGGATTCTTAGAGAGGTTAATGGCACTAGTATTGTCACACTTTATGGGTGTACATTCAAAATCAACATCAAAATCTTTAAGAGTTTGTTTCATCCAAAGTATTTGAGCACAACAACTACCGGCGGCTATGTATTCGGCTTCGGTTGTGGATAGGGCTACCGAGTTTTGTTTCTTGCTAAACCATGACACTAAAGAGTTTCCTAGAAAGTGACATGTTCCACTAGTACTTTTCCTATCCGACTTACAACCGGCAAAGTCCGCATCCGAGTAACTAATGATTTCAAAGTTTGAGTTCTTGGGATACCAAAGCCCTAGATTCATTGTGCCTATCAAGTATCTAAAGATTCTCTTAACAGCACTTAAGTGGGATTCCTTGGGACATGATTGGTACCTAGCACATAGACCAACACTAAACAAAATATCGGGTCTACTAGCGGTTAAATATAATAATGAGCCAATCATACCTCGATACTTGGTAATGTCAACATCCTTACCACTTTCATCCTTGTCCATCTTTATGGAGGTGCTCATAGGGGTTTTCATGGACTTTGCATTGGCCAAGTCAAACTTTTGAAGTAGATCCTTGATATACTTGGATTGACTTATGAAGATTCCATTCTTTTGTTGCTTTATTTGAAGTCCAAGGAAAAAGTTGAGCTCTCCCATCATGCTCATCTCGAATTCACTATGCATACACTTTGAAAATTCTTCACAAAGAACATCATTAGTAGCACCAAAAATAATATCATCAACATAGATTTGTACTATAATAATGTCTTTTGATTTTCTTTTAATAAAAAGTGTATTATCCGCTTTTCCCATTGAAAAACCATTTGAGATAAGAAAAGTGCTTAAACGATCATACCAAGCTCTAGGAGCTTGCTTTAAACCATATAATGCTTTCTTTAATTTGTAAACATGGTTAGGGTGTTTGTGATCTTGAAAACCGGGGGGTTGAGAAACATAAACCTCTTCCATAATGTATCCATTTAAGAAAGCGCTTTTAACATCCATTTGATACAAGACAAAATTCTTGTGGCATGCAAAAGCTAATAACATTCTTATGGACTCAAGTCTTGCTACCGGGGCAAAGGTCTCCTCATAATCAATTCCTTCTTCTTGATTGTAACCTTGGGCCACTAATCTAGCCTTGTTACGCACAATGACCCCATGCTCATCTACCTTATTTCTATAGACCCATTTTGTTCCAATCACCGATTGGTGTGACGGTCTTGGAACTAACTCCCAAACATCATTTCTAATAAATTGATTTATTTCTTCTTGCATAGCTAGAAGCCAAGATTCATCGAACTCGGCCTCTTTAAAATTCTTTGGTTCAATTTGAGAAATAAAAGCAATGAAATTACATAAGTTTCTAAGGGAGCTTCTAGTTGTGACTCCTTGTGAAGGATCACCTAGAATTTGGTCTATAGGATGAGCACTTTTGAACTTCCACTCATGAGGGAGGTTAGAATCCATACCTTTGCTTTCATTTACCTTTTCCTCGGGTAGTTCCTCTTTGGGAGTTTGTGATGGAGCGTTAGATGATTCTCCAATGTCAAGCTTTTGAACCTCTTCTCCCAAACCTACAACATCATCATCTACACTTTTGCTTGTAGGAGGGTTAGACTCATCAAATGCAACATGAATAGATTCTTCAACAACATTAGTTCTTTTGTTATAAATTCTATAAGCTTTACTATGTGTTGAATAACCTATAAAAATTCCAACATCGGATTTTGCATCAAATTTTCCAAGGTTGTCTTTGGTGTTCAAAATATAGCATTTACATCCAAAAACTCTAAAATATCCAATGTTGGGTTTTCTCCCTTTCCAAAGCTCATAAGGGGTTTTATTCATGTTAGGCCTAATGAAAACACGGTTCAAAATATAACAAGAAGTATTAACGGCCTCGGCCCAAAAATATTTAGGTAATGAGATTTCATTGAGCATTGACCTAGCCATTTCTTGAATTGTTCTATTCTTCCTTTCGACAACTCCATTTTGTTGTGGAGTTCTTGGAGCCGAAAAGTTATGGTTAAAACCATGTTCATCACAAAACAATTCTAAAGCATCATTGTCAAACTCTCCACCATGATCACTCCTAATGGAGGTGATTGAATACCCTTTTTCATTTTGCACACTCTTACAAAATTTAACTAGATTTTCCAAAACATCATTTTTGAGTTTCAAAAATATAACCCATGTAAATCTAGAAAAATCATCAACAATCACAAATGCATAGTATTTACCACCTAGACTAGCAATTCTTGAAGGACCAAATAAATCAATATGAAGCAATTGCAAAGGTCTAGAGGTTGAAATCTCTTTCTTGGAATGAAAAGATGTTTTAATTTGTTTTCCAAATTGGCATGCATCACAAAGTTTATCTTTAACAAAAGGAATAGATGGCAAACCAACAACAAGATCTTTTCTAACCAACTTTGAAATAGAATCCATACTAGCATGTCCTAATCTTCTATGCCACAACCAAGAATTATCATTCATAACGGTTAAACATTTATTTTTGCTATCAAAGGAATCAACATCAATAACATAAACATTATCCTTCCTTTCTCCAACAAAAATAACTTCATTGGTTGAAGCATTTTCAATGGAGCATTTTGAGGATTCAAAAACAACACGAAAATCTTTATCACATAGTTGACTAATACTAAGTAAATTATGTTTAAGGTTATCAACAAGAAGCACATTTTTAATACATGGAGAGTATATGTTACCGATATCACCAATGCCCAAGATTTTTCCTTTTGAATTGTCTCCAAAAGTGACAAAGCCACTTTCCTTGCTCTTAAAACTCGAAAATCTTGATGGGTCACCGGTCATATGCTTGGAACAACCACTATCCAAGAACCACAAGCTTTTGCTCTTCCTTGTTGATTCCTACAAAAATAAAATCATTTGTTGGCCTTTGGTACCCAAACAACTTTGGGTCCTTTCTTGTTAGTTTTGGAACCCTTTGGTACCCATTTGGTCTTGCCTAGATATGCATATCTCTTTACATGACAATATGAAATAGTATGACCATCTTGGTTACAATATGTGCATGTAAAGTGTGGTAGGCTAGTTGGTTTTACAAAGAAGTTTCTCAAAAATTTTTGTTTCCTACTAGGATCATATCCAATACCACTTTTTCCAAAACCACAAGATTGACTCCCTAGCATAAGTTCATAGCCTTCTTTACCTTTTGTAAAAGTATATATGTCATTCTTAAGGCTTTTTATGTTATCATGCAATTTTCCAATTTCTTTCTTATAAGAGGAGCAAGTAGTACATTGAGATTTAGTTAAGAGTTCTTTTTCATTTAATTTCAAAATCTCAATTTCTTTTAATAGCATGTTGGTCTTTTCTCTAAGAGTTTGGTTTTTAACAAGCAATTTTCCAAAATCATTAAATAGATCCTTAAATGAACTAGACAACTCATCATATGGTATTTCTAAGTTATCATCATCATTTTCACTATCATAATCACTTTGGCTAGAAATGCTTACCCCATCATCAAGAGCCATCATGCACATGTTAGCTACTTCATTCTTCTCCTCATTGTCGGAGTCCTCCTCATCACTATTTAGCCAATCCGCCAACATTGCCCTTCCTTTGTATTTATTTTTCTTTCTCATTGGGCAATCCATCTTCATGTGACCGGGCTTCTTGCATTCGAAGCAAATTGGTGGATCATCTTTGCTCCTTCTTTCTTTTTCTTTTGAATCACTTCCTCTTTGTGGCTTCTTTCCAAAGTTCTTCTTGAATTTCATGAACTTTTTGTACTTCTTTGTGAAGAGTGCCAAGTCCTCCATGTCGCTACACATGCTATCCTCATCGTCCTCACTAATGGCACGGGAGGAGGAAGACTTGAATGCAATAGTCTTCTTTTTCTTCTCAACTTCCTCTTCATCTTGTGCACTCATGAAAATTTCATGGTTCATGAGTGAGCCAATTAGTTCTTCCAAAGGAAGTGTTGAGAGATCCTTGGCTTCTTGAATGGCAATCACTTTGCCTTGATAGGCTTTGGTGAGACTTCTCAAAATCTTGGTCACCATCTCCTTTTGTGAAAGTACCTTGCCAAGAGAATTCAAACCATTAGTGATAGTAGTGAAACGAGTATACATGTTAGCAATAGTTTCATCCGCTTTCATCTTAAAGTTCTCATATTGAGTAGAATAAATTTGAATTTTAGTTTCCTTCATAGCATTTGTTCCTTGATGAGTGACTTCAAGCATTTTCCACATATCATAAGCGGTAGAGGCTTGTTCAATATTTTTGAACACATCTCTATCCAATCCACATATAAGTGCATATTTAGCTTTAGCATTCTTAGAAAGCATTTTCTTATCTTCTTCGTCATATGCCTCATATGTCTTAATAACTTCTTTATCATTAATGACATGTTTAGGAATGTAAGGACCATTAGACACTATATGCCACAAATCATAATCGATAGATTGAAGATATGTTTCCATCCTAATTTTCCAATAGGGAAAGTCTACTCCATTAAAGAATGGTGCTCTAGTTGTGCTTAGACCTTCTAACATGTTATTTTGTGAATTACTTGGAAACGCCATGCTCTAGATTGTAAAATCTAATCAATTAAATGAGCCCTAGCTCTGATACCAATTGTTAACCCAAGATATGTTTCCAAGAGGGGGGGTGAATTGGAAATTTAAACTAATTTCGGAAATTTAAAACTTAATATGCCAAATTATGCAATAAATCAAATTTATCAAGTATAAGCAAATAATATGGCAATCAAATAGATATAGCAAATAGTTAAACTTGTAATGTAAAGAGTTGAAGGTTAAGAAATCGCAAACTCTCGAATTTTACAAGGTTCGGTAGAACTAAGCCACCTACGTCCTTGGTCTTCAAAGCTAAGGACCTAGCTTTGAGTTCAACTATCGAGCCAAGTTAGCGGGCTTGACTAACCCTTACAACCGGGAATTTTTCACCAAGGTATTTCCAAACCTCTTACAATAGTTTTCCACCACCAAGGACTATCAACCTCTTTTTCGGATTGTTGAAGTGCCAATCTCACTCTAACCGGGTTGTTTACAAAACCGGTGCCAACCTCACCTCAATTTCAATATGGGAATGTGTTTGATATTACAAGCAAAAATTACTCTAGAAGTATGATAATACAATGAGAAACCTAGAGTGATTAGCAAGCACACTTAGAAGAAATAAATACAAATTTTGGCTCAAGTGTGTGAATATGTGTTTGGATGAGTTAAACTTTGAAAGCTCTTTGAAATCAATGGATTTGGTTTGGTATATGTAATAAATGCTCAGCCAACAACCAATTTGAAGTAAAAGACGAGTTTATATAGAGTTTGGGAAAAAACTAGCCGTTTATAGCCGTTAGGGATTAATTTGCGAAGCTGTCTGCCGCGAACCGGAAGTCCGGATGAGGGAACCGGAATTCCGGTTGGAAGCAACCGGAATTCCGGTTGCCCATCCGGAATTCCGGATGGCAAACAGAGAGCAAAATCAGTTTTAAGCCTATTTTCCCATTTTTCAATTCTTTATAACTTTTAGCTCGTTTATCCGATTTCAAAAATTCCAATTGCGTTACGACCGTATCGGGATGTATTTTCTTAAAAGTGAATTTAGGATAATTATTTCTCATTTTAAAAAATCACCATTTTTTAGTGCGTGAGTGAGCCAAATTCTATACTTATGACTTAAAGTATACTTGCAATCACTTTACAAGACTAAGAAATGAAGTTAAACCTTTATCTTGAGTTTCTTGAGTCTTGAAGTCCAATTCGGGTCGTTTCCGGAAAACTTGGTAAAATGACCATTTTGCCCTTGGTCATAATTTTGACTTTGAAGTGCTAATTCACTTTAGTTTTTGCTACAAAATCAACAAATCATTAGTAACAAATAATAATCAAATATTTGTTAATCATCAAAACAAGGAGACTTAAGAGTTTGGGTCAACAAAAGCCACCATCTTTGTTCCATTTAAGGGTTTTCAGATGTGCAACATATGCACATCATGCTAATGATAAACTTGGTAAAAGATCCATTAAATGTGTTTTTCTAGGCTATCCTACTGGTGTTCAAGACAATTACTAGTCGAAATGTCTTCTTTAATGAATTAAAATTTTCTTTTAAAAGAAATGAAGAAGGTACTTCTAATGATGATGCAGGTCAGCAGGTTACACATAAAGATACAACTCATTTTGAGGTGGCAATAACTCAAGATGAAATTTCAAGTGAAGATCAAAGTGTTGAAGAAACTTAAGCACCATAAAATTTTAAAGATGAATATTTAGATGACTACCAGCTAGCCCGAGATAGAAGAGAAATAAAGCCACCAATAAGATATGGAGAAGATGATATCATGGCTTATGCACTCTCAGGAATGACAAATTTGCCATGAGCTGAACCAGGATGTTACTAAGAAGGTATCAAGAGCAAAGGTGTGCATATATAAATGGAAGCTGACCATGGAAGAGGAAATGAAGTCTCTAAGAAGCAACAACACTTGGATTCTAGTGGAAAAATAGAACGACAGAAAGTAATCGATTGTAGGTGGATTTACAAGCTCAAAGATGGGATTGATGCATCCAAAGTGAAGAAGTATAAAGTTAGGCTAGTAGCAAAGAGATTTACATAAGTAGAAGGTATTTAATACCCATGAATTTTCTCACCAGTTATCAATATGAAGAGAGTGAGGATGATGTTAGCATTGGCTGTGCAATTTGACTGGGAAGTTGAGCAAATGGATGTAAAAACAACTTTCTTAAATTGAAGACTAGAAGAAGTGATATAGATGGAGCAACCCGAAGGTTATGAGATGACATGTTGATTATGGGCAATGATTATAACAAAATCCAAAAACTTAAGGATGTTCTAAGAGTGAATTCAAAATGAAGGACATAGGAGCAGCTCGAAATATACTTGGTATTGACATACTAAGGGATCAGACAGGACAAAAGATTGCTTTAACAATATTTGAAATTAGTTGTGAACAAGTTCAAAATGACATAAGCTAAAGATATAAGTGTTCCTCTAGGTGGACACTTTGATTTTTCATCTGATCACTCACCCACAACAGAGGCTGGGAAGAAAGAAATGTCAAAAAGACCATATGCATAAACTATTGAGAGTGTTATGTATGTAAGGATTAGTACCAGACTAGATATTGCACACTCAGTAAGTATTTTGAGTTGATTCATGTCCAGTCCAGGAAATGAACATTGGAAAGGAGTTAAGTGGTTTCTCAGATATTTAAAAGCAACTTCAGCTACTGCTCTAGTGTTTAAAAAGGCAGGAACACAAGTGCAACTTGAAGGGTATGTGGATGCCGATTATGCCTCAAACAAAGACACAAGAAGATTGCTGACTTCCTATTGTTTTCATCTAAACAACTGTTGTATTTCCTGGAAGCCTCAACTCCAACCAATAGTATCATGGTCCACTACTGAATCTGAATTTATAGCCACCACTAAGGCATTCAAAGAAGCAACATGGTTGAAAGGAATACTAGAAGAAATTAGAATGTTGAATAAGAAAGTTGTGATCTATTCAAATTCTCAATCATCAATTCATTTGTGCAAGAATCCCGTTTATCATGAAAGGTCCAAACACATAGATGTGAGACTATTTTGGATACGAGACAAGATTGGGGAAGGTGAAGTTGAGATTGAAAAAGTGCCAAGTGAAGACTCCCTTGAGGTATCATCAACAATTATGTTTGGATTAAGGTGGAATTTGTGGTAAAAGTAATCCAAACAAAAGCTGTTATAACTATCCTAGCTGGTTAGAAAGTTAGTTAAAAATTCTGTTTCACAACTATCATTCTTTTAGGCTATGTATTTAAACCTTTTCTTGAGTTGTAATCAGTATTGAAATTTCATTTAAAGTAACTAAGAGTTTAGTTTAGAGAGAGAAATAATTATCTTGAGAGACATTGTAAGAGAGAAGTGTATTCTCTCATGAGAGTGAGTCTTTCGAATATGAGAAGAACAAGAGTGCAGAGATAAATTCTCTTATAGATTGCTTGAAGAATATATCAAGCTTGTAACAGAGTTTATACACAACAATAATGAACCTCAAGGGAAATTGGATGTAGGCCAACATTCAAGTTAGTTGAACCAATATAAAAACTGGTGTTGCTATTCCTTTTACTGAATTTTTAATTTTCTGTTTATTAATTTGTGTTTGGTGAATTTCCATTAATTGTTTTGCTGTTTAAAGTATTGATTCTTTATTGTTTGCTTTGAGTTGTGTTGTTAAATTACAACATTTTCATATAGGGATATTTACATAATACACAAAATTACATGAATTTTTTTCATTTATACAGCAAGACATGTTTTTTTTTTTTTTTTCATTCTTACGTTTTCACTATTTTTCTTTCAATTTTACAGTTTCCATGAGACTGAGTGTAACATCCTACTTATTCTTAAAACTTAAAACATACCATAAACGTGTTTAGTACATAACTACATAGTACTTAGTGAAAATCGCATTAAAAAAAACTTTTCAAAACATGTAGAAATTAGTCTTCTAATAACTTTACAAACTTAAAAGAGTCTTAGAGTGAGCCCTTTATTTTTCAAGCACCCGCGTTCCCCCACGGTTAGACCATATGTACACCATACAAAGCAGGCATCGACACTCATTGCTCCACTTTTTCCTTATTTTTACCTACAACATGAAAATACTGGGCATACGATGACGCTTAATAAGTCAATCTTACACACAATCACATCTTTCTACTAGGCATAACCTTATAACTGAAACTTCCCGTAATTATAATCCTAGAATTCAAATAAAAATAATCAAGCCACTTATTCTAGAAATCCTAATTGACTAGATAAAACCTTCATATCCTAAGCCAAGGGACAACTATTTTATCCCTCGATGATTAACAATTCAGGATCCATAGTGCTAACATAACAAAAGATTCCTGACTCTTTAAAATTTGTGTCTTCACAAAATTCATACATAATAATAATACATAACGCAGTAGCAAAATAATTCATAAATACTGCCACAGAGTTTAAATTTTTTTAACATATCATATGGCTATGGGTGTAGAGTACTAATTCACCAGTATAATGAAGTTCCTCAGTGTTACTCCCTAAGGTGAACACTGGGCAGATAGAACTGCCAAAAAGGAACCGAGACCAAGATCTTACTATCACATAAGTACATAACATTATTATTGCTTAGCTGGTCAACACACATAGTTGGCACAACTCCCAGGATATAATTACTCAGCTGGTCAACTCACATAGCTAGTATGACCTTGTAATATAGTTTCTAAGATGGTCAACTCACACAACTAGAAATCGCATAGGCATCACAATCTTACTATAATGCCCTAAACTCCAGGGACCATTACGGTGCGCGTTATAAACAGTGCTAAACTTGCTAATCGAGTCATTTGGCCATAAACGTGTAACTAAGTATTATTAGCAGTTTAGGGATAAATTTTTTTGGTTAAGATATAACGTTTCATTAGAACGTTTACTGTATATATTGGGATCCCAAAAGTATAATTTAAGGTCTATTACAATAAAATATTTACAACCAGCAGATCTAAGCGAAAAAACAGGGTTTAACCCTAGTTCCTCTTTCAACCCTCGGCCGTGGTGGTCGAGCAGCCGCATATGTACACGTCGTCACCTAAGCTTTCCAACTCAAGGACGGTACAACTATCTTTTGCCTTTAATTGCACCACATAGCACCTGTGAGCCGAAGCCCAACAAGAAAACTCAATATGCTCATGAACAGTAATAACATGTCATCAAATCATAATGTGCATGCCTAGCTATAATAGCTTTCATCATGCATGCAAATAAGTTTAAATAAATGATTATGGGGTCCTGCATCTAAATAGATGACTAATGAGTCATTCTCTGAGGACCTGCTTCTTGGATAAATGACTAGTAAGTCAATCTCGGAGTGGGTGACTAATGAGTCACACCCTGTATAGGTGACTAATGAGTCACACCCTGTATAGATGACTAATGAGTCTACCTCTGTCTAGGTGACTAATGAGTCTCACTCTGTATAGGTGACTAATGAATCACGCTCTGTATAGATGACTAATGAGTCAATCTCTGTGTGGATGACTAATGAGTCATACCTTGTATAGGTGAATAATGAGTCACACTCTGTATTAGTGACTAATGAGTCACACTTTGGAGGTTCCATACCCTCCTAGCCATGTGACACGTAGGTCACCTTAGCCTTTCTGGCTCTGGCTCTGGCTCTGGCTCTGGCTCTAAATAACTAGCCCTTAGACTAGACAAGCGCTTTTGAATTTTTATCGAACTTGAGGTCGGTCCGGCATTAATGCTCATTTGAGCAATTCAATGCAGATGTCAATTAGATCTAATCTTTTATCAGCTTGCGTTGTCACGCTAAGGCCGTACTTGACTTATGAGTCAATCCCATGTGACCAGTGCCTAGTACCACTGCCGAACTTAACTAATGAGTCACAGCTTCACAGTTGATATTGACACCATTGACAATCCCTAACTAATAAGTCAGTGCTTCCTCATTTAGGTAATACAAACAGACATATATCATATGTCAAATAATCAGATATAAGGCATACCGCATGCTCATTCAGTAATCAGAAGCATAATTATAATCATGCACAATTACAGAGACTCAAGCTTTGATCAATCTCATAATCAACATTCATGCCATGCCCTAATCTCATGTATCTTATGCATTTTCAATGCAATCAATGTCCACATATAGAGCACTCAACATGCCTCACGAGTAACCATGCATGTCACATATGGGGTGCAGTTTTCTTACCTCTGGTTCGAGCGAGAATTAGAACAAGAACGAACCTTGAGAACGATCAACCTTTTAATCCTTTAGCGGTCACCTAGTCATAACCAAATACAATCTCCAATTACTGAAAATCATCAAAACTAGGGTCTTGACCCAAACCCCACTCTCGGGACCCCGAAATGTACCCACACGGTGAGTAGATTCGATCTCGGGCCTTAAGGATTGAAACCCCGAGCCAAAAACCCTTAAAAACACTCAAAACGGGATTCTGAAGAAACAGGGTAGCGCTGTAGTGCTACCCCCCTAGCGCCCCAGCGCTCAAGACAGACCAAAATGCCCTAAAGCCACCCTGGGTAGCGCTGTAGCGCTCCCTTGTGGGCGCTGTAACGCTACCTCCAGCCTGAAGTGCCCCTGAACCTTTCTCCTTCGACTCCTTCATTCCCAACTTGATTCCAATGCTTCCCAACATCATTTTAAACCCCAAATGAACCCAAAAACCATCCCCACATGTCCTAGGCATCACAACCTAAGAAACCCTAGCCAAAAACCTCATAAATTCCTAACTTTCCAACTACAAAACCAGCAAGAACAATAGTTTTAATGGCTAAAAACTCACTTCAATCTTAGCTTAGCACCCTCTTCAATGGTAGAGCATAACCCTAGATCATCAAGGCTTGGTTCCCTGGCTTGATTCCTCAAAAAGAGCTTGAAAATTCAAAGAGAAATGAAAGAGAAAAACTATCGGGAAAGAAAGAGGAAGTGATGCTCTGTTTTTGATAAGCTTCTACAGCCTTAATGGCTGATATAAATCTTTAAGGGTGAAAAGACCTAAATGCCCTCAAGACTAAATAAAAGCCTTAACAGCCACCAAGGGCAAAATTGTCATTTCCTGCCTATTTCGCTAATTATAATTAACGCCCTCCAATTCCCGTTATTCTCCAAAATTCTCAAACACCAATAATCCATATCCCGTTACCCTTTAATTCCCGGCAACGCTCTAATCATTAAAATCACCTTGAGACTCACCCCGAGCCCCGAACTTGATCCTGTTATGACTAAACTGCTACTTTGCATTCCAGATCGTCTCATGCCGAATGGCTCGAAAAAATCCACATTATAATGTGGCCTTATCAATTAATCACAAACATGCACCAAAATACACCATTATGCCCTCAACGGGCCAAATTACCAGAATGCCCTTATAATAAAATGTGGACTCATATGCATGCATCTAACATCATATTATAATATAATTCACATAGACATGCATATAATCATTTAATAATATAATAAACCAATTATGGCCCTCCCAACCTCCTAATCAAGATCATAAATCTTGTTAGGGATTTTGGGGCATTACACTTACCGACAATATGCATAGTTGGAAAACACGCGCAACTAGCCTCCACTAAGTACACAGTGGTCTCTTGCTTAGACTTTCTATAACATAGTGTATGCATGTGCTCGTGTTCTAACAAACATGCATAAGTGTATTCATCCTTTAGTAAAAAAGATTGAACTTACCTTGTAAGTTGTTATATGCACAAAATACTTCCATTTGAAGGCCAGCTTCGATCTCTTAGTCGTTCAGTTTTGACAAAACAGAATTGGATTACTAATTATGGCAATTTCCTACTTCATAATTATTTTGGGCATTTCTTTTAAATGTTACTTACTTTTATTTGAAAACATGATTTTATTATGATGCAAATTCTTACTTACGAAAATGGCCTAATCATTTGAAATCTATCCTATAAAATATGGGACATGATTTGGGTCAAAAATATGATTTTTTCATAGAAAGAACTTACTTGGATAAAAGTTCCAATCTAAAACATCTTTTATTGTTCGTAAAATTTTCAAGGCTTTGGACCCCAACTTTTAAGTTACTATTTGAATTTTCTTTATCAATCTAAAATGAATTTTAACTTGATTATTTTTCTAACTGATTCTTTATTGGGTCTAATGGTCTCATAAAATAGCTCATAATTTTTGAAGTAATTTTAGGTGGCTTAAGCCATAATTTCCCACTGACTAGTAAAAATAAGATTCCCAGATTAAAATCCTATTCTGTAAAATTTGTCAAACCATTCATTGGATTTCTCTCAATCTTAGTAGTTGATCTTATTGTTGGTGTAGTATTTGATCTTATTGTTGGCAGTATCCAAGTGTGTTTATTTGTTGGTTATGTTTTGTTTGGAGATTTTGTGCTTTTTGGATTGGGCTTGGTGGCCTTCATTTTTTGTTGTGCTCACTGTTAAGTATGTTTTGGTTCTATTAAGTTTTTTGGGTTTGAGATTGATTTGGATCTAGTCATTGTTTTTTGTGATTACACTTTCTGTGTTTGGAGTTTGTTTTGGATCTAATCTCATTTAGCTTTTGTGTCTTATTTAGTTTTATTTTACAACGCTAGGTGTCTAGGCGTCTTTGATGTATTGGTTTATTAGTGTTATGTGTTTATCTTGCTTGGTCCATATAAAATATTTCACTAGTTGGCAGCAGACATGTTCAAGTTTCTTTTAATTAAAATTCATAGTATGCATGCAAAGGTGGGGTTATAAGCCTCTTTCAAATGTTGTCATAGACATCAACTTCCTTAAGAAATACTGGTGTGATTTGTCCTTTTGGTTTGATTTTTTTATTACATTACTTGTTAGTTTACTTTCCCAAGTTTGCAGATAACATGCTTGTTAAAATGCCTCAATGTGTACCAGCTTCATAAACATTCATTTGACACCCAATTATGTCACTGTGTTCTTTCTCGTCTTTTTGTTTTGTGAAGAGCACTATCAACTGAGAATATTGTCATTAGAACTTACTTATGTACATTGCTAGAAAATTTGCTACTAACACAAAAGAAAACTCTGTAACAGTTATGGAAAAGCCGAGAGGCAGTAATTGATGTTCTTAGCTATTAGAATTTGCTTTTGGTTAATAGCTCTTGAAATTTCTGGATTAAGTTCATGTTTAGCCACTTTTAGTTTTGCATAGAAGAATTTTTGTATAGACATTAAATCCAGTTCTTTCAATTGGTTATAAAATATCATATTAATATCTAAGGCACTTTACTCTTTTTCTTAAATATAAGTTTTTTTTTATCATACTCTTTACACAACAACCTCACCCTCTGATTCTCTCAATCTCTAACTAGTAATGTGGTGTATTTTTTTTCCCTGATTGGTTGGGAGTTTTAGGGCTAACAAAAGCTTAAAATTTATGCAATTATATTGACTAATTTGCTCACTTTCTCTCATTTTTGATTAGAACGCTGATTGTTCTTTTCGTCTTTTAAATTTTTTGCTTTGTTTCTTTAAGAAGCCAAATCCAAGATGATTAATTTAATTTTATCTAAATACATTTTTGTTGTTGTAGATTTAGTGTTTTTTTGCCTTGTTTGTTTACTAACTTTTTGATAAAATGTTAGTGTTTCTCCTATTTAATCGCTAACTGTTTGATAAAAATGCTTCAATAAAAATATGAATATTTTAATTAGATAATATGATTTTGTGATTTCTTATATTCTTGATTTTGGATCACTATAACATTCATCTTTGATTTGATAATATCGCATTCCAATTTCTTGACTTGTTATTGGATAGAGAATTAAGATTTATATACATAGTATAGAGCATATGACCGTGTATAAAATATACTCTGTTTGATTTAATTTATTTTTCTTTCATTTGACTTCCATTCGAGCTAAGGAAATTTATATTATTCCTAAGAGAACTGTTGAAGCAACAAATTTTCTTTCTATATTTGGAGGTATGATCCAACGGTAAATGATGCTCTGATACTGTTCCGGTGATGAAGATCATCTTTAACTCGTCGGGGATACCTACAAGAAAGACACTCCGATGCTTAAGTCAGTAAAAAGTTCGATGCCTTTATTCGAATAAGAATCTCATATTTATAGAATAAAAATATAAAGTGGTTAGTTGGTTCAAGCAAACCCTTGATTGGTGGAGGAAAGATAACCGAATTTCCCTCCAAAACATGCTGATTTTAAATTATGTATTCGGAGGTCAGAGGCGCAGACCGTCTCTGACCTGTGGCTTCTGCCTTCAGAGCTTCTGCAGGCCAAAACGATTCGTTTTGAATGTTCGGTAAATGAGGAAAGAACTTTGGGCCGAATATTTTGGGCCCAACAGATGCCCCTTGGCCCAAGCTTCGAACGGACGAGGCATGCTAAATTACTCAAATCTTGGGCCGACTCTTCAATGCCAAAAATTTCGCCCAAAGCCATCATTCTCCACAGATCGAGGCGGTTCGTAGGTACACGATCATTCGATCTCCTGACAAGCTACATTTGAAATTTGATGCAAACACAATTACCGAGTGAAACACTCGATTCATAATTTTACCTCTCATTTAACTAGTTCTAATTCAAAATAATTCTCATTCAAATTTTTCAAACTTTATTCTCAACTTTCCAGAAAAGAGCTCTGAGGGAATAAACCCTAAAGATAACCATCCTTCTAATCTTACAACGATCATCTCAATCTTCTCGATCATGTCTTCACGCTCATCTCTTGAACCTTTGGATCGTGAAGGATACAAGAATGCGTATGAACGCATACGAAAATCGTTTGACATTCCTGACAATGTCACGGTGCGGATGCTTTTGGATGTTGAACTTCGGGAATGGCGATTCAAGGATGTAGTCAAGCCCATCGAAATTGTCATGAGTCTGAGAGACATCGAATGGCTCCGTTTCCCTCTTCCTGCTCTGTTGGTGCAAGTAATTTCGAACTCCGGTGCTCACATTTCTCAATTTCTTCCAAATGCTATTCAATCCATAGTCGGTGCTCAGATGATAGGGAGTCTTAGGAACGTCGACATTCAATCAGATGGCATTTATGCATGCTTTACCAAGTCGACGAACAAGGCGATAGAGGGAAAACCCTGGAAGACCTTCTATCTCTCTCCCAAAAAGGATCGGACAATTTTTACTGATTTTGACAGCTCCCATCGAAATTAGGATAAATACTTTTTTGCTGTTGGAGGAGCATGGTATCTTGAATTCCTACCTCAAGAAAATTTTCCTTTGGCCAGGGTGTTCATAAAAGGCGAGTTATATTTTTATTTTGTTCCTTATTGCTTTTAGTGTGAGTTAATCATATCTGAATGATTGCCTATTAATCTGACTTTGCGTATTACTGTTTTATTTCCTTGTATCATATTTTTCTTAGCCTCAGGTTAACATGAGTCCTGAACGGCAGAGCATGCTGACAGAGAAGGGGCTTCTGCATGAGTCTAAGGAGACTGCCATTAGTATCAGGGGCATGATGCACCCCTACTGTATGCAAATTATGACCCGGCTCTGCTTTATGGATCGAGTCGATCCTGGTGCCATGCGGGTCAGATCGCAGAAGGGTGACATGACCCTCGGCAAAATTACAGTTACATGTGCGAAGCAGCTTGTAACGCCCTAGGTAGCCAAGACCGTTACACTGTGTGTTTATAAAGTGCCAGACTTGCTAAGCAAGTCATTTAAGTAAAAGCGTGATACTGAAATGGTAGAGGAACTAGGGTTAAAAGTGTTTTGGTCTCAAAAGTACGTTTTCATTACTAAACATTGTTTACGTACATGGGATCCCAAAATTTACAGTTTAAAAGCCATTTACAAAAGTTACAACGTTTAGATACATCGACTGGACATACTAAGGCAAAAGCAAGCTGTTAGGTAATCTCTGTCCTGACACACTCCTCGACCGTGGTGATCGAACGGCTGGCTATGTACATTTCACCTCGGAGCTCTCCACCTCAGGCCTGGTCCAGCTTGCCCTTGCCCTTACCTGCACCACGAAGCACCCGTGAGCCAAGGCCCAGCAAGAAAACACAGAAACAACAGAGCATGAACAACTAGTAACGAATCAATTACACGTATAGCATCTCATCAACTCAAGTGTATCATCAATCAAGTATTTCATATACTAAGCATCTCAGCTCAAATACATAATGCACAGACGATAACCAGGGCTAGCGCTCACAGGCAGCTCCCTCTGTTATCCTATAATTTCCGGCACTCAATGGCCAATTCGCGCTCCGTGCGCAAAACTCATGAACGGTACTCTTAGACCGCTTATACGTGTCCCTTGGCATAATACCAACGATGACACAATACAACTTTCGGGAGCACTTAGTCCCATTCACAACCATACATTCGGGTGCAGTTTTCTTACCTTTCAATTCAATAGCTTTAATCCCTCGACACCTTGAGCACGATCCCACTCGAGCCCTAGCGCTCACCTAAACACAATCATGGCCAAAGTCAACATCAACCCTCAAGTTCAAAACCTAGCCCCGGGGCCAAACCCGAGCCCCCGGGATGTCCTAGTTCCACCAAACAAGGTGGTGGAACCAAACCCCAAACCTTAGGTCAAAAACCCTTGCAAATTACCCTAAAATCCCCTTCAGAAGGCAGGGTAGCACTACAACGCTCTTGGGAGGGCGCTATAGCGCTACAGACAGAAACCAAAACCCTTCCAGCAAAATGGCCTAGCGCTACAGCGCCCAAAGGCTAGCGCTGTAGCGCTAGTCACAGACAGCCCAACACCAAATTTTTCCCTTATGCGATTTTCTCGAGCCAACCTCAACCAAACCTCTTCCAACTCTTACCCAAACTTAAAAACAACCTCATGAACACACTCCACTCATCCCAAGCACCCTAAACATCTAAAACCCAAGCACATGCAATCACAAACTCAAAATCCACCATAGCCACCTCCAAACTCCAAACCCAACATAAACCAGCTGAACAACAGAATTAGAGCTTAGAATTCATACCTTTGATAGAATTTCTCCCACAAGCTATCCCTAGGCTCCCTTGGCTTGCTACTCCTCAGCCTTAAGCCTGAATTCCCCAAAGTTCCATTCAATTCAACTCAAGTACCACAACTTAAAAACCAGAAGCAGAAATGGATGAACTCTAGAATCTTACCTCAAGTGTTGGTGAAACCCTGCTAAACCTCTGTCAATCCCTTAGTCTTAGGTCAAGATCCTTGATGTTTAGTTATCCCAGCTCTCCTCTAAGCTTTACTCCAGAAATTCTCAAGAAACAGGTGAAGGAAAGTGTAAACCGACTTAGAGAAACTCTCTCTGTTTTCCCTCTTCCTTTTCCCTTCTTTTTCAGACTTCCTTGATATTCTATAAATTCCACTAACTTAAAACCTCAGTAATACCCATCCTCAAAAGTCAAATGACCTTTATGCTCTCCCAATTAACTCTAATCCTTTAGTCCACTTAAGGGCATTTTAGTCATTTAACCCAATTCCCGCTACTTCCTCGAGTGTCTCCATTATTTCCCGCTTAGTTCCCGATACCTTACTAATCAACAATAGCATTCCTCAATGTCATAATAATCTCCAACTTATCCACTAAATTCCCATTTACACCCCTGAGCTCACCCCGAGCCGGGTATAAATCCCCGCTATGACTTTTCCGCTACTTAGCTCACTAGGACCGTCTCGAGTCACAGATCGCAGATATATCCACATAATAATGTGGTCTCAACAATTATCACATATATCAAAGCAGTTATGCCCTTATTGGCCAAAATTACGATTATGCCCTTCTACCCTAATCTGGGCCTATATGCATACAAACACGCATAGTCATGCATCTCAAGTACTCAAGTAATCATATAACATGCTTTAAATCATAATTATACATCTAAATCACTAAAATCACACGTAATCTCCATTATGCCCTCCAGGCATGCTAATCAAGGCCCTTAATCCTTATTAGCGAATTTGGGTCGTTACACAGCTGGGAACCTTTTTGAAGAAGTCTCCCCCTGCTTCTTCAACTCTGTCTCTATCGAAGACCGAGTGTGAAAGAGCATGCTCTGAGGCCTTCGCCGCATGCGCCAAGCGCCAAGGGATCCCAGAAAATAAAAAGAAAGAGGGTTCTGGCTCAGCTACTGCTGCAGAGTCATCTCTTGATAAGTCTCCCTTGTCATGTAGATCTTCCCACATTCATGGGCGATCCTCCACGCCTTCTGATGTTCTCCAAATTTAGCCTCTTCAATAGGTGCCTCTGCCTAAGGATGCCTTAGGGAAGAGAAAGACACGCGAGGAGTCCTCCAAAGATTTGGACGATGGGAAATGTATTTCATCCAAGCTTCAGATCCCAAAGGGATTTTCCTTTGCTGCTAAGGGTTCTCCCCTTGAAATCCCCAAGCTTACTCCAGGGAAGTTATCAATCGGCCAGGCTCTAACGATGTGTAAGAAGCCTCGAGGGTCTGCCCCCGCTGGATCTTTACCTGGGTCATCTTCTTCTTCACATGCAGTTGGGTCCTCCTCGAAGGCAGGTCCAGAAGGAGCGACTCATGTTGCGGTTGTATCTCCTACACCAGTTAAAACATCAGAGGTGGCGACTGGAGATGGTGCACAAGGTGGCCTACCAGTCGAGGCGAAGTCCCTTGGCGTCTGTATGAAGTCGTCAAAGGCATTACCCTTTGCTTCTGCTTTGGATGGGGGTTCTGATGCTGGCCGTAGGCGTGGCTCAGAAGGGAGACTCCCTTCTTCTGCCTCTCGTAAGAACCGACTTCTGGAGGATGCTTTCGGAGGGGATTTTGGGTCTGTGAACACTCCTCCACAGCCAGTTGAGTCAGGCACGACCGTTATTTCGGAAACTCTCCCCGTATGCCAGGAATTAGGGGCTGCCGAAATAGCAGGTGTTCATGCTCTTAATGTTGCTGTTTCCGCATCACCACCCGTGGCTTTTGAGTCCCATCCAGGAGAGGTGATCATTGTATCTCCGAAGGGTACAAGTACTTTTGAGTCTCCCAGTGCTTTCCTGGAGCAACTAACGTCTTCTGTCGTGCAGACGCCGGTGTACCTTCCAAGCGACTTGGGTGAAGACGATAGTTTACTTGTACGCCCTTCCAAGACATATTTTTCTGGAGTGGGAACAATTGCGTTGACGTCTGACAGTGTTATGGTGTCAACGTTAGCAGAAGTTGGGGAGCCGGTTGCCCCCATTGCTTCTGCTGCTGCATTAGCAGGGGGAGAAGCAAATGACAGAGCGGGGGTCGTATCCGAATATGGTCCTTCTGCGTCTACGGAGGTGATGGAGGAGATGCTACGCATAAGCAGACCCCATCTTCCTGCAGAAGCTATTGGATCGCTGAGTGGGCAAGGTGACTTGCTGCAACAAGTGTTGGACCACATTTGGATGGTAAGTTGGCTGAAAACTAGCACCTTTTATTATTACAGAATAGATAATGTGATAAGTGTGTAATGTGATTTTTGATGAGTGTAATTGATGTTTGACAGAGCTACGTATGTGCTTCTGCTGCGAGGCAGGAGTATGCAGCGGCTGTGCAAAACAGCTCTAAACTGGCAGAACAGGCGGTGAAGTTTGAAGAGGAGCAAGCGGGGAGAATGATGGCCGAAGCGAATCGAAATGTTCTTGTGGAAGCCATAAAGAAATTATAGATAGAGCTGGCAGAGGCTAAAAAGAAGGTGGCCGCCATAGAGGAGAAGCTAGTAGGCACTGTCAGACTCGAGGTGGAGCGAGACAAACTGAAAGCTGATTTGGTGGCAATGACCAATAAGTGGATGGAGAGAAACCAAGTCTGCGCTCAACACGAAGCCCGCATGGGGAAGCTCGACAACATGATAAACGACCTTCACGAGGATATAGTGTCGTTGCAGACAGATAAAGAGATTTTGGAGAAAGAAAAGAAAGAACTGCAACTAAAATCAGAGGTGCTGGAGATGAGCGTAGTAGATGCCAGGAAGCAGAAGCTGGAGGTGGAACTCCAGTTAGAGAAGAAGTTGAAGGAAAAAGAAGAAGCGGTCATCAAAACCGAGGAGCAGTTGAAGGAGATGGCTGAGGTATGTGTTATTTTTGTAGTCATTAATGTATTGGCAAGCTAGTGGGTCTATATGGCGCGTGTGCTGATGACATAATGGCTTTATTTTCGCAGAGGGCAGAAGAGGCGGCAGTGGAAGCCACGGGACAGCGCATCCGAGATCGTGAGATCACTGAACGGAAATTCGTGAAGATGGCAGAGGTGGATACTGCGAAGTACCTTGATCTGGCACTGCGTAATAAGAAACAGACCCCATAGGAGAAATGGGCAAAACTCGAGATGTATTGTAAAAGCGTCGATGTGAAAGTAGGAGAGTACAATGTTGACGAATATTTGAATGAGCTCGGGGATCTGCAGATTACCTATCCGGCGCATCATCTGGAGAAGCTGAAGTTGAAAGGCGATGCTCTGGGGTCGATTTATAATGCCAACGGGGAAGCTGCAGAAGAAGGTGATGCTGCTGAGGCTTCTGAACAGAAGGCGATAGAACCCACTCCAGTTGCAGAAGCCAGGACAGATAGCGAAAGAGGTGCCATAGAATGAATGACACACTATCTCTTCTGATTGATTTTGTTATTTTTTTTTGTATTGATGCCAGTATATGCATTCTTTGGTCTTTTTGGCCGTTAATATGTAGACAATTGTATATGTAATAGTACAAATTATCAATACAAGTTGAGTTTTGTTTCATGTTGGTTGTCTGGTGTGTTATTGGATGTGTTTTTCTCTGTTTGTTACTTAATGGAAGGCATTACGGCAGGTGAGAGTCAGATGGTTTATTCGGATCAGAGGCTTCATAGAACGTTTAGGCCATTGCGTGTGAGATACAGTAAAAAATCGTACAAAATGGTGGGAGAGAATGTCCAGTTAAGTGCTATGTGAGCAATTCGGCTTAGTGTTGTAGTGATTTGGTTGAGGCTGATGATATTTTTGTTGCAGGTGAGCATCGTGAGTAGATGAAGGTGCCCATTTTGAGGTGAATATTCGATAATCCATAGTGGTTATACTCAACGTGGGCGCTGGAGGCACTGATTAGAAGCGGCATTCCATACTACATATCGTGTGAGCACTATGGGTTAGGCCATCCGAAGCTAGAGAGTGTGAGGAAGAGTACATGCGTCGTATTGAATGGGATTAAATAGGACTAAGATAATAATTGTATATAGTGGTTAAAGCAATATGCGATATGTAACGAATACTATTATTAATGTAACATAATTTATAAATAACAGCCCCTGATTAATTGCCACTTTTGATTGTCTGTGTTATTCTGATTGCGTGAATTGCAAATTTTCCCTCATTTTCATGCGTTGATTATTTAAAAGAGTCGCTCATAAATGTATGGCAGTGCGTATCATCTGTCAAACTGGATCGTATTGAGAGTTTTGTACTATATGAAGCCGACGTTATCGTTAAGTGTTAAACTTCCTTATGCTTGGAGAGTCGTGTTGATGCCTTATCGGAACGGGACCGGCCTCTAAGGTGTATGAAAGAGCACAGTGGATGCTCTACCATTTGCTAGAGGGTTTGATACGGTTCAGGCCGGACGCAGGAAACAATATGCAGGATTGGGCGTCGAGGCAGAGGTGGGGAGGTTAGGGCCATGAGGCAAAAGTCTTTCCAGTGCACCCATACTGAGGGGTATGTGTGAAGGCTTGCTAGAGTAGTTTTGCATTCCGACAGAGGTATCTGTTGCATAGGATAGGGGTGCGACTGCGGGAAAAGTTCCTCCCAGCCTTGGATTGCCAAACCAGGTAACGTACACTGGTGTCAGACCCGAAGTGTGGTAGCTGATGGTTCTGCTGCGGTAGTCAGGGCAGAGTAAACTGTAGGGGGGAGCTCCTTTTACTCAAGTAAGAGGACAGGGTAGGTAGTGTACCCTGGTTGAATGGCCAAACCTGCATAGTCAGGGCAGATTAGACTGCGAAATGGCTGGCCTTAGCTCCCTGTAAGCTTAGTCAAGTCAGATTAGAATGCTTTTGGGCATAACATCGATTGAAGTAGTAGAGGCAACAAGATTGTGTAGGCAGATTATGTGTAGTGGCCTTGCTGCCGTGACCCATTGAGGTTCTGCCTTGTACCGATGTGTGGGGCGAGATGCTGCATCTCACCACACATTATTTTTCATTTGTTGGTAAACATTTTCTTTGTTTTAAATGAGCACTTAGGCGTAGAAAACAACTGTATTGGGACCAAAGGCTTATGGTGTGTTGTTATGGGAAACTGATAACCACAAGCGCTCAGATAGTCACTTATTTATAGTCAGAGTGGTAGGTGGTTTTAATTGCACGTGAATAATGTTATTTTTAATGTGGGTAGGTGGGGATATATTAAAGTTCATATTTGCTAGCATCTTTCGAGTGAAGTGACAGTTGTCACATGTCTTGCGTAGTGTGATGTCATAGTGAGGAATCCTTATGCGAAACCATGTCAAAAAATCGAATGTGAAAGATATATTCAAAATAGTTGTATTATTTTTGAATTGCACAATACAACTATTAACAATAATATTGTTTCAAAGACATTGAATTCCAAGTATGGGATACGATCTTCCCACTACATACATTCTTAAGGGTGTAAGACCCTCTGCCTAGTACTTCTATGATTTCAAAAGGCCCTTCCCAGTTTGGTTCTAGCTTCTTTTTGTTGCCGGTGACCTTGCGCAGAACCCAATCACCTTTCTGAAATGCGCGCGAGTGGACTCTTTTGTTGTAGTAGCGTTCTGCATCCTTTTGATAATTTTCTCGTCGTAATTGTGCTATCTTACGTACTTCTTCTAGAAGGTCTATGTTGTGCACTAGTTGAATGTTGTTTGTGGTTTGATCAGAGGCGATCTCTGTTCGAAGTGTAGGCAGGCCCACTTCTGTCGGGATGATAGCTTCTGTTCCATATACCATGGCATAGGGAGATTCACCTGTAGAGGACCTTTTCGTTGTCTTATATGCCCATAACACCTTCGGTAGTTCCTCTGCCCATGCTCCTTTTTTATCTTCAAGGTTCTTCTTAATGTTGGCAAAAATGACTTTATTGGAAGCTTCTGCTTGACCATTGCCCTGCGAGTAAGTGACAGAGGCAAAACTCAACTTGATCTTGTATGTGTCACATAGTTCTTGTACTTTGGCATTTTGGAATGGGGTTTCGTTGTCAATGACTAACTCCCACGGTATCCTAAATTGATAGATGATGTGCTTCCATATGAAGGTCGCAATGTCTGTTTTGCTGACCGTGACGTACGCTTCTGCCATAACCCACTTAGTGAAGTAATCAGTGGCTACCAGAGCATACCGTCTTCCTCTAGTAGCCTTAGGCAGTTCACCTACCACGTCCATACCCCATTTTGTGAAAGGCCAAGGTGCAACGATTGAGTGTAAAGTTTGAGCAGGTTGATTGATGGTTGGTGCAAATCGTTGGCACTTGTCACATTTTTTGGCATAGTCTCGTGCTTCTGTCATCATGTACGGCCAGTAGTATCCCGTTGTGAGTGCCTTGTGTGCCAGACTTCGACCCCCTGTGTGATTTCCAAATGCTCCCTCGTGTATCTCTTTTAACAGCTTTTTAGCTTCTGATGGACGCAAACACCAAAGGTAGGGGCCATCGAAGGACTTACGGTATAGCGTTCCATGGATCATGGAATAGCGTTGTGCTCGAAGGAACATAAGCTTTGCGTCTTTTGGATGAGGGGGTAGTTCAGAGGTGGACACGTATCGAATGATTGGGTCCATCCAGCACTCGGGTTCTGACGAGGTTGAGTAGACTTCCAAAGCTTTAATTGATCGACTTATAGATATGGAGGATTGGCGTGTATAGTCACCTGCAGAGGATAATTTGGCGAGGGCATTGACCTTCTGATTTTGCTCCCTTGGTACTTGTACGAGTTCAAACTGGTGGAAATTTGATCGCAAGTCAGTTACTTTCTACAGTAGGCTAGCCAAATGGGGTGCTTTGGTATCGAAATTCCCAGCCACTTGTTTTATCATAAGCTGTGAATCTCCTCTGACATTCAGACGTTTAATACCTATGTCTCGCGCTAGTTCTAAACCATAGATCATAGCCTCATATTCCGCTTCATTATTATTTGTGAACTATTCTAAACGAATGGCTTCCTCGATTTTGAGGCCTGAGGGAGCCTCTAACACGACGCCAATACCGGCTCCTTGGGAATTGGATGCCCCATCCGTATGCATCGTCCACACCCATTCATCTTCTGATTCTAACAATTCAGGCAGGGTGTTTGGGGTGAAAGATTGTATTTCGACCAGTAAGTCAGCAAGTACTTGTCCTTTTTTTGCTTTTCGTGGCGAGAATTTTATATCATACTTCCCTAGCTCAATTGCCCATTTAGATAATCTTATAGAGAGATCGGGTTTACTCAATACTTGCTTCAGTGGATAGTCCGTATATACAATGATGGTGTGACTTTCAAAATATTGTCGTAACTTCTTCTTTGCTGTGATGAGTGTGAGTGCCAATTTTTCCATCATACTGTAGCAAGTTTAGCGTCCAGAAGCATCTTGCTGCAATAAAACATTGGCCTCTAACGACTAGCCTCTTCTCAGAAGAGAACAAAACTCACAGCGAAGTGTGAGACAGACAGATACAAGCATAGATCTTCATTGGCGATGGGGGAGCTCAATATAGGAGGGGAGCTCAAATAAGCTTTCAACTCTTCCAATGCTTTACTTTGTTCTGTTCCCCAGGTGGTGTTGGTGGATTTCTTTATGCATTGCAAGAAGGGCTGGCAACGGTCGGACATGCGCGATATGAACCAGCTTAATGCTACGATTTTGCCCGTCAGAGCCTGTATGTCTCGGATGGTTCTGGGTTCTTTGACTTTTGAGAGGGATGCAATTTGTGTTGGGTTAGCCTTGATGCCCCTCTGACTGACCACGTATCCTAAGAACTGTCCAGAGGACACCCCAAAGGCGCATTTAGAGGGGTTCAATTTCATTTTATAAGTGTCGAGAATGTCGAAGCACTCGGTCAAATCGCCTATATGTGAAGAGCTTTGTTTAGACTTGATGACCATGTCGTCAATATAGACCTCCATGTTTCTCCTAAGCAACGAGGAAAACAGCTTGTGCATTAGCCTTTGGTATGTTGCGCCTGCATTCTTTAGTCTGAAGGGCATAACTTTGTAGCAATATAATCCACCTTTTGTTATGAAAGCTGTGTGGATCCGATCTTCTGATTTCATTGGGATCTGATTGTATCCGGAGTAGGCATCGAGGAAGCTCATTCTTTCAAACCCTGCCGTGGCGTCTATCATCTGATTTATTTTTGGTAGAGGGTAGCTATCCTTTGGATATGCTTTATTTAAGTTGGTGTAATCTATGCATACTCTCTTTTTCCCGTTATTCTTTGGGACCACGACGGGGTTGGCTAGCCAACTGGGATATAGGCATTCTTCGATTGCCCCCGTGCTTAGGAGCCGTTGTACCTCCTCTTGGATGACCTGGTTTACTTCGAGAGCGAACCTGCTCTGCTTCTGTTTGATGGGCGGGAAGCTATTTGATATATTAAGGCTGTGACTCATGATGGAGGAGTCCATTCCGGGTATGTCGTGTGGGGACCAGGCGAAAGTTCCAACTCTAGTTTTGAGAAATTGGACTAGGGTCTTTTTTTCATTTTCAGAAAGTTTGGTACTTACCAGCACTATTTTAGATGGGTCAGTGTCGTCTAGACAGATTTTCTCTAGGTCGTCGAGAGTGACTTGGGGTTTTTCTTGGTCTTCTTCTAGATTGATTCCTTTGAGGCATGCTGGTAGGTTGTGCTGTGATTGCTATTTGTCAAGATTATCATCATGGGAGGAAGTGCCATAATTTTTTATTTCTTTCAAGGTAAGGAAGCACTTTTTGGCCTGCTTCTGACATCCCTTGATGTCGATGGTGTAGCGCCCGTTGGGCGAGAGGCATCACATTACCTGATGCAAAGTTGAGACTACCCCTTGCATCCCGTGGATCCAATTTCTCCCCATGATGGCATTGTAGCTTGTGATGGAATCTATAATGAGGAAGTCTACTAGCAGGGTACGCTCCGCAGCTACCATGGTTAACCGCATGACGCCCTTCGGGTACACTCTATGGCTGTTAAATCCCAAAATGGGCGTAGTGGAGGTCCGGATCTGATTTTTGTCTAGCCCCATCTTCTGGAAGGCTTCCCAGAAGAGGATGTCAACCCCACTGCCCCCATCGACTAGAACTCTACCCAACTGGCAATGGTCGACCTGTAGAGAAATGACGAGAGGATCGTCATGGGGTAGGTGCACTTCTTGCAAGTCATCGTCGGTGAAGGTGATTGCAGAGGCTGGATAACTTCTGTCCTCTGAAGTGACAAGAATGACCGTGTGGCCTAATGATCTATATCGCTTCACCCGCTCCTCCATCCTTTTATGGATTTTGGTTGCATGCTCTTGGTTTTCAGTGAGCTCCACGATCCCATGTATCATGGGGACTTGCTTAAGAGGCTCTTGTGGGCTTGCAAAGGCTGTGCGCACGGGGTCTGTTGCTTGTGGTGCTGGGGCAAAAGCAAGATTATGCTGCGTGGTGCCGGGTCAGCCTGCCTCCTTAATGTATTGGGTAAGCCTCTCACACCTCATGAGGGCTTGGATCTGGTTGTTCAGGTTATGGCATTCAGCAATCGTATGACCGTGATCTTTATGGAAGAGGCAGTATCTATTTTTATCCCTTCTGTGTGGAGGAGTGGTAATCTTATACGGCTCACGTCAGATAGGTCTGTCTTTATTTTCTTCGTAAATGACTTCTTGTGGGATGGTGTATTCGAAGGAAGGGTATCGCGGTGACTGTCAGTCCTGTCTTGGCCTCTTCCCTTCCTTCACATGGTTTGTCTGGCGTCTCTTCCTCTTGTCATCTCTAGCAGGTGGCGGAGGGTTATTTGTTGGCGAAGCGGAGATGAGTGCGGATTTCTTATGTGCACGCTCTCAAAATTCTAGGACCCTGAAGACACCCTCGGCTCGGGTCTGAACCTCGGCCATGTCATAAGGTGGTGTCATGGTGAGATTTTCATGTAAGAGAGATCCCACCTGCAAGTTTTTGACGAAGAGATTGGCTGCGGTAATCGGGTCGACGTCATGGATTTGATGCACGAGGTCAATGAAACGTTGTAAATACGCCTTCGGATATTTATTTTCCCCTTGCTCGATCCGATAGAGGTCTGCCATTGTTCTTGGTGCCTCACGGTTCGCGCTATATTGTTGTAGAAAATTTCGTCAGAGGTCACTAAAACTATTGACGGATCCGGGCTTTAACTGTCGGAACCACAGCAGAGCTGGCCCAGAGAAAGTCGTTGAAAAGACCTTACATTGAATGGCTTTGTTGTTGGATTTTAGCGCTATTTTTTGCTGAAATTGGAACAGGTGGTTTAACAGATCTCCCTTTCCATTAAACGCAGGCAGGGAAGGGATGACGATGTCTCGGGGTTTAGGCTCATTCTGAATCCACTATGAAAAGGGAGACTTCTCGGTGGTTCTTGACACCAGATCCATATGCTCGGTTGCGTGAATGGACCTCCCGTCTGAGAACTTCTGCAACATTTCCCTCATTATCTCTTCTTTCCAGTTGTCTAAGAACCAGATCGAGGGAGCATGGTCCTCAGCGGGAGAGTCATGCGCGGCTCATTGAGTAATTTATTGGGGCCTGACTTCGGCGGTCGGCTGAGTCGACCGGGTGGGCTCTGCTCCGGTCCGCACATGTGTGTCACAGGGCAGAGCTCATCGTTCTTCGGCTCCAAGACGAAGATGGGTTGGGGAGGGTGGTGGGAGACCCTGGGATCCTTCGCTACCGAGGTGCGTGGTTTGTTGAGGGGAATGGATGCGGTCGATTGGGACTTCGGGTCTGCCAGAGTCGAGATTGTTGTTGCCTTGGGTGCTACGCGTGGCGTCGGTGGATTTGCGCAATTCAGAAATCTTAGCTTCGAGCCTAGCCTGAGCTTCGGTCAACGTTTTAATTGCTTCGTCGGATCTCTGCTGGCTGGCATCCAGCAGGCGATACATCCTGTCGATCTGATCGCTCACGTCCGCTGGTGGGACAACCTGGGTAACTGGACCCGACACTCTGTTGCCCTTTGGCGGCATGGCTCCAAGGTTTGAGAAGATCTTGGTTGCAAAAAAGAGAGTTCTTGATTTCTTGATTCGACGATGTGGCTAAGGCCAAAACGTTCGGAGTTCCCACAAACAGCACCAATTGTTGAAGCAAAAAATTGTCTTTCTATATTTGGAGGTATGATCCAATGGTAGATGATGCTCTAACACTGTTCTGGTGATGAAGATCGTCTTTAACTAGTCGGGGATACCTACAAGAAAGACACTCCGATGCTTAAGTCAGTAAAAAGTTTGATGCCTTTATTCGAATAAGAATCTCATATTTATAGAATAAAAATGTAAAGTGGTTAGTTGGTTCAAGCAAACCCTTGATTGGTGGAGGAAAGATAAACGAATTTCCCTCCAAAATATACTGATTTTAAATTATGTATTCGAAGGTCAGAGGCGCAGACCGCCTCTGACCCATGGCTTCTGCCTTCGGAGCTTCTGCAGGCCAAAACGATCTGTTTTGAATGTTCGGTAAATGAGGAAAAAACTTTGGGCCGAATATTTTGGGCCCAACAAGAACTATAATATTTTGGCCACATTCTCTTTAAACATGTAGAAAAACGTGGATTTTTACATTATAATATTGACATATGATTCCTTTAATTGAGAATCAAAATGATTCAATTTTTTATTGTAGAGTTCAAGCCAAGAACGTTGCCTCTTTATGACTATTATTTGGAACTAAAGAGGTAGTTATGTTTTCACCAATAGCTGTGAAGCTTGTGATAAAACTGCAATAGTGTGGGATGTGAAATCAGAGGAGTGTAAGCAACACTTTCATTGTCATGGCGGCAATGCATTTATAGTTGTTAGAAAATTATAGTTCACTCTCATCTAATCATTTATCATTAGTGGTATGCAAGTTTAACGTCCTAAATTTCCTAATAAGGCTTAGGGCCTTGATTAGGGGGTTAGGATGACAAATTATGGAATTACATGATTATGCGATATTTATGTATATCATTATGTGATTGTGTGAGTTATATTATAATATGACTTGATATGCATGTTTAGGTGTATTAAATATGCATGTGGGCCATTTTCTGTATAATTGGGAAATTTTCATAATTTGGCCCGTTTTGAGTATATTTGGCATATATGTGATATATGTGTGAGACCACATTATTATGTGAGTATGGTGGGTTACTCGGCAGGAGACGATCCTAGGAAGCAAGCTAGCGGGAAAGTCACAACGAGACCCATACATGACTCAGAGTGAGTCAAGGGGTATTTTGGGGATTTAGCACATTACCAGGATATTGGGTAATGAGAATAAATATTTGACGATATTGGGAATTAGTGAGATTATGAGAATTTTGACTATTTTACTCCGGGGGGCATTTTTGGGACCTCGAGCATTATGATTTGCTTGAGGTTAATTAAGCTCGAAGTAACCTGTTGATAAGCGTACAAAATATACACTTATTCATAACTTTTTCAGTTTTATTTGATTGTTTTTCTCAAGTGAAAGTTTGTATTTGATCTATTTGGTGAACTTGTGCAGTGTGTCGCTATAATTATGATTAGTACGAGAATTCAGATAAATATCTGTTAAATTAGTCAAAATCAGTTAATATTCAGAAAATTGGCACAGGCGATATATCGCCACTTGAGGAATAACAATTTTGGCTGAATCTGAAACGACAATAGATATTGCGTTTTTATCGAGTATATTCGACAGGGGATATATCGCAACATGATAGGCGATATATCGACACAAGGGTATTTTTGGAAATTTTTATGGAATTTCGTAGGTTTTGTTTTGGTGGAAATAAAAGAAGATTTGGAGATAGAGGAAAGGAGAGTTCTGATGGCAGGAGAAAATGAAACAGAGAAGAATTCAATATTTTATTTTCATTTCTTTATGCTTTTGAATTTTAGATTATGTGATGATGTTTAATATTATGAACTAAATTCTTATTTAGAGTATTTTAATGTAGTCACTGGATATTCTATTCATCTTTAATGCAATTTCTATGATTATTTGAATTTATGTTTATTTATTGTTCTTATGTTTAATGTTTGTAATTGATTGGCCATCTTTTGCATGATTATTGGTTTTAATTCAATAACTGAAAAGTGAGAATTGGAATAGATTTAGGCAATAGATATAGATTTCAATTTAGAACGAAAGTATCAAATTGGTTTGTGTAACAATTAGGTTTTTGTTCTTAATGCAGTTTATGTGTAGAATTTATCACAGACATGTAGAGAATTCACATGTAAACTGAATATTTTATATCTTGAGAAAGAATAGAATTTTCAATAGTAAACCTGCTATAATCATAGGTTAAAGAATCATATTAGTAGTATTATTGTTTGAATGTTGATGAAATTAGAATGCTCTAATATTTCTCTTATATTAAACTTCGTTAATTAAATTTTGTTTTTCTAGTTTATTGTTTGTTGTTAATTTGTCATTCAATTTTCATTAGTCAAATAGAAATAAAAGTTTGCTATTGGTAATTAGTAGATCAATTCCCTGACGGAACGATACTGTACTTCCACTACTATTACTTGTTTATTCGATTGCATATACTTGTGCGTAGAAAAATCGTAACAAGTTTTTGGTGCCGTTGCCAGGGAATTGATATTCGATTAATATCAAAATAGTTAATTTTTATTCTAATTTGGCTGTTTTTATTTATTTGTACTAATCTAAGTTGTTGCACTTTGGTATGTTAGGTGAATATTTTGTATGCGACGTGAAGGGTCTACAAACCTTTTGCCTGTTAATCCTGAAATTGAAAGATCTTGCAGACAGAATAGAAAGAATAAGAGGTTAGAAGCATTAATGGCTGCCAACCAAAGAGATGGGGATAACAACAATGATGGTCAAAATCACATCGCTCAGGACCAAAATGTGCGAGCATTAAGAGATTATGTGCTCCCTACTGTCACAGGAGTGCACTCGTGTATTATACCGCTGACTGTTACTGCCAATAACTTTGAGATTAAGCTGGCGATGATACAAATGGTTCAGACTTCTGTCCAGTTTGGTGGTCTCCCCAAAGAGGATCGTAACTTGCACATAGTGAACTTCCTTGAGCTATGTGCAACATTCAAGTTTAATAGGGTGAGCGATGATGCAATAAGATTGAGACTGTTCCCTTTCTCACCAAGGGACAGGGCAAAAAGCTGGCTTATTTCTCTATAGGCCAACTCAATCAATACAAGGGAGGAACTAGCTCAGAAGTTTCTCTCCAAGTTCTTTCCTCCTGCAAAAGCCGCCAAGTTGAGGGGAGAAATCAATAACTTCTATTAGAATGAGGGAGAGTCATTGTACGATGCTTGGGAAAGATGCAAAGACCTGCTCAGGAAATGCCCTCATCACGGAATTGAGAAGTGGATGTTAGTCCACAATTTTATAATGGGTTGTGCGGTACTACTCGCACTATCATAGATGCAGCAGCAGGTGGTGCTTTCATGAGTAAAGGGGCTGATGAGGCCTATGAATTGTTAGAAGAGATGGCAATGAACAATTATCAGTGCCCTGCCGAACGAGACACCTCATAGAGAAAAGTAGCTGGGGTACATGAATTAGGTGCTTTTACTGCTTTAACTGCTCAGGTTGCTTCATTGACAAAGCAGTTGCAACAAAACAAGATCTCAGCTCAAGCCCAGGCTACACAGATGCAATCAGGGTGTGAATTATGTATGGTAATATGCCAGTTGATCAGGCTCAGGTACAGGAAGTTTGTAATTTTCAGAGGCCATATCAAAACCCGTTCTCCAATATTTATAATCCTGGGTGGAGAAATCACCCAAATTTCTCATGGAGAAACGATCAGGGCCAACAGTGACAGTTTCAAGGGCCATACCAGCAGAACAAGTCACAACAGCCTATGAATCAAGCCTCATCTTCACACTAGCCTAGGCCTCAGGATCAACCAGAAAAGCCTAATGATTTGCAAGCAGCTTTTTTGACTCTCACTAATACTCAAACTCAATTCATGACTGAGACCAAATCCTCAATTAGAAACCTTGAGACACAAGTGGGTCAGTTGGCCAACATGCTTAATAACAGACTGCAAGGGAATTTTCCTAGCAATACTGTGGTAAATCCTAAGGAGAGCTGTCAAGCAATTTCGTTGAGGAGTGGTAAGAAAGTGGAGCAGCCCAGTTTACAATAGTCAGCAGTTCAGAATGAAGAGTTGGGTGAGAAATCTGATACAAATGAGAAAGGGGTTACTGAAGACCACAAGAGATAAAAAAAAAAGTCCTCCAATTGTTGTTGACCAGCCAATTCATGTTCCATATCCTCAGAGGCTTAGAAAAACTACACTAGATAAACAATTTTCTAAGTTTCTAGAGGTATTCAAAAAGTTGCACATCAATATCCCTTTTCCTGAGGCCTTAGAGCAGATGCCCAACTATGTGAAATTTATGAAATAGATTTTGTCCAAGAAGAGGAAGATGGAGGATTATGAGACGGTGGCACTCATTGAAGAGTGCAGTGCAATATTGTAGAGGAAGTTGCCCCAAAAGTTGAGAGATCCAGGGAGCTTTACTATACCTTGTACAACAGGGAAGTTTGAGTGTAAGCATGCTTTGTGTGATTTGGAGGCGAGTATAAATCTGATGCCTTTGTCTGTATTCAGAAGACTTGGTTTGGGGGAGGCTAGTCCTACTACAGTCACATTATAGCTAGCAGATCGTTCAGTTAAACATCCCAGGGGAATCATAGAGGATGTTCTTGTTAAGGTGGACAAATTCATTTTTCCAGTAGACTTCATAGTATTGGATATGGAAGAAGATGAAAATGTCCCAATCATTCTGGGAAGACCATTTTTAGCTACTGGACAGGCTCTAATTGATGTGCAGAAAGGTGAACTGACACTTCGAGTTCAGGGTGAAGAAGTGGTATTCAATGTGTTTAAGGCTTTAAAGTTTGCAAATGTAAATGTTAGCTGTTTCAGAGTTGACATGGTAGAGAAAGCAGTGGCAGAAATTAACCTCACAGAGGATTCACTTCAGAAAAGTCTGATGACCGATGATATAGATGTTGAGTTAGACAGAGAGGTCCAAGAGTGTGTACAGTGGATGAATTCTAAATAGCCAATTTATAATCGAAAATATGAAGAATTGGGTCAGGGACCTGAAAGACCATTACCATCAGTGCAGAAACCTCCAAAGTTGGAATTGAAATCATTGCCAGCACATCTTCAATATGCTTTTTTGGGTGAGAATGAGACTTTACCAGTCATTGTGTCTTCTTCTCTTTCTACTGAGGAGATGGAAAAATTGTTAAGGGTTTTGAGAACCCATAAGTTGGCAATTGGATGGACGTTGGCAGATATTCAGGGAATAAGTCCATCCACAGTTATGCACAAGATCTTGATGGAAGATGATATTAAGCCCTCCATTGAAGCACAACGTCGGTTGAATCCAGCAATGAAAGAGGTAGTAAGGAAGGAGATCTTGAAGTGGTTAGATGCTGGGGTGATCTATCCCATTTCAGATAGTAGTTGGGTAAGTCCAGTTCAGGTAGTCCCTAAGGAAGGAGGGATTACATTGGTAAAGAATGACAATAATGAACTTATCCCAACACGTACAGTAACTGGTTGGAGGATTTGTATTGATTATCATAAACTGAACAAAGCAACCAAAAAAGATCACTTTCCACTGCCTTTCATTGATAAGATGTTAGATAGGTTGGCTGGACACCAATATTACTATTTTCTAGATGGCTATTCAGGGTACCATCAAATAGCCATTGCTCCTGAGGATCAAGAGAAGACGACTTTCACTTGCCCATATGGTACATTTGCATTCCGTCGTATGCCTTTTGGTCTGTGCAATGCTCCAGCCACTTTTCAGAGGTGTATGATGGCTATTTTTTTTCTGATATGGTGGAACAAAGCATTGAGATCTTTATGGATGATTTTTCTGTTATGGGGTCTTCTTTTGACAATTGTTTATTGAATTTGGAGGCTGTGCTGAGAAGATGTGAAGAGGCTAATTTAGTCTTGAAATGGGAAAAATTCCATTTCATGGTAAATTAAGGCATAGTATTTGGGCACAAGGTGTCTAAGAATGGTATTGAGGTTGACAGGGCTAAAATTACCACTATTGAGAACTTACCACCTCCAGTTTCAGTGAAAGGGGTGAGAAGTTTCCTTGGTCATGCGGGGTTTTACAGAAGATTTATAAAGGAATTCTCCAAGATTTCTAAGCCACTCTCGGCATTGTTAATGAATGGGGTGCCATTTGAGTTCGATGAGAAGTGTCTTGAAGCTTTCAGGATACTAAAGCAGAAATTGGTGTCAGCACCTATAGTAATTTCATCAGATTGGGAGCTGCCATTTGAGTTAATGTGTGATGCAAGTGATTTTGCAGTGGGTGTAGTTTTGGGGCAGCGTGTTAACAAAGTATTTTGGATTATTTATTACGCCAACAGAACACTCAATGGTGCTCAGTTGAATTATGCCACCACTGAGAAAGAACTTCTTTCCATTATATATGCATTCGATAAATTCAAGCCTTGTCTAATGGGAAACAAGGTTATTGTGTATACGGACCATTCTGCAATCAAGCATCTTATTGCTAAGAAAGATGCTAAACCCAGACTTATTCGTTGGGTACTTCTTTTACAAGAGTTTGATATGGAGGTTCGGGACAAGAAGGGTACAGAGAATTTGGTAGCGAATCACTTATCAAGACTTGAGTTGGGGGATGAGTCAGAGCTTGCTGCAGGGGAGATTAATGAGAATTTCCTAGATGAACAATTATTTGCAGTGGAAGATGAGTTGGTGCCATGGTTTGCCGATTATGTGAATTATCTGGCAGCCAAAGTAGTGCCACCAGAAATTGCAGGGCAGAGATTGAAAAAGTTTTATCATGATGTGAAGCATTACTACTGGGATGATCCTTTCTTATTCACACAATGTCCGAATTTGATTGTCAGAAGATGTGTACCAGAAAGAGAAATGAAGGACATCTTATTTCATTGCCATGCATCACCTACTGGTGGACATTTTGGGGGAGCAAGGGCTGTTGCAAAGGTCCTTGAATGTGGATTTTATTGGCCTACTCTGTATAAAGACAGCTATGACTATGTGAAACGTTGTGATCGTGTCAAAGGGTAGGTAATATCTCAAGACGTCATGAAATGCCTCTCACTAACATATTGGAGGTTGAATTATTTGACGTTTGGGGTATTGACTTTATGGGACCCTACCCACCGTCATTTGGTAATTTTTATATCTTGTTGGCGGTGGATTATGCAAGTAAGTAGGTTGAAGCAGTAGCTACTTCAACTAATGATGCTAAGGTGGTAGTCAAGTTTCTGAAAAAGAACATTTTCTCTCGTTTTGGCACACCTCGAGCGATTATAAGTGATGAAGGAACTCATTTTGCCTATAAGATTTTTGATTCCTTAATGGAGAAGTATGGAATTAAACACAATATGGCATTGGGATATCATCCAAAGTCGAATGGGCAAGCGGAAATGTCAAATCATGAGATTAAGCTGATTTTAGAGAAGACGGTGCAAGTTAATAGAAATGATTGGTCTAATAAGCTTGATGATGCATTATGGGCTTATCCAACAGCTTTTAAAACTCCAATTGGTACGTCTCCTTACCGTCTTGTATATGGTAAAGCTTGTCACTTGCCATTTGAACTGGAGCATAGGGTGCAGTGGGCATTAAAAAAGTTGAATTTCGATCCGGTAGCTTCGAAAGCATTAAGGCTAGCTCAATTGAATGAGCTAGATGAATTGTGTCATGATTCCTACGAGAATGCAAGAATCTACAAGGAGAAGACAAAGAAATGGCACGACAACAATATTGTCAATCAGACTTTTCAGGTGGGCGATAAGGTGCTGTTATTTAATTCCCATCTCAAGTTATTTCTAGGAAAATTAAAGTCTCGATGGTCGGGGCCATTTATTGTTACAAAAGTCTTTCCATACGGGGCTTTGGAGATTCAACAAGGTGATTCTTCACCGTTTAAAGTTAATGGACAGCGGGTGAAGCATTACTATGGAGGTGAAATTGAGAAGAAGGTCAATATTACACTAGTGAATTCTTAAAGTCCAGAAAAGAAGCGTCCGGCTAAATGACGTTAATGACAGCGCATTTGAGAGGCATCTCATTATTTTCACTTTTCATTTGTTTTAAGTTTTAAAGTTTATGAACAATTTTTAGTTTTTATTTATTTTTTAGTTTTAGTTTTTGTTTGACAATTTATTTATTTATTTATTTTTTTGAATGTAATAGAACCGTGAAAAACGTTAAAAAAATAAATATTTTAAACTGCATTTTAGGCGATATATCGCTTGGACAACAGACTCGGATGGGGATTTTGCATTTTTCTAACATTTTTTTCAGGTACCCAGGAGATATATCGCCTACCAATGGCGATATATCGGCACATGTGAATGGAGCTGCGCTATATCGGTTGTGGTCGAGGCGAAATATCGCCATTCTGGGCAGAGACGACGCTGGGATATACAGCTTGTGTCGATATATCGCCTGTTGAATTTTTCTGAAATTAAATGGTCACGTGGTGTGCATGTGATTCCCCAATATCAGTTATTTTCTCATCTTATAACCCCAATTCGACCCAAACATTCCAGACCCGAAAAGTTCCTCATTTTCTTCCATTTGAACATTGTTTCTTCCATTGTTTTCTCAAAGCACCTACATCAAAAATCAAGGTTCGAAATTTTGTTGTGACTTAAGAATTTGTGCTGCATACTCTTCAAACTTTTCAAGGTACATTGTTGAGTTATCATGTTTTTATTGAAATATTGAGGAAATTTGAAGAACTTAGATTTTCTTTTGGGCATTGGACGGATTTTTGGGAGTTATTATGAGATTGGTTTATGGTTCTTGCTATTGACATATTGTGAGATTATTCTGTATATTTGGGAGAGATTGTGGGGTTATTTGAGTATTTTTGGACACTTTTTTTTTCAAGATTGCACACTACATGTTTGATAAAAGTACCCAGTGAACGATTTTGCAATATTTTGGAGATTCTTGGGTGTTCCTGAGTTGATTTGGGGTTGTGAGTGTGTTCAGCAATTTTTGTTTGTGTTTTTGTGATTGAACAACTCCATGGCACCTAAGAAAGCGAAGACTATGTCCACTGTTCAATGAGCAAATGTCACTATTCCTCATACGTTTGTTAACCCCACTGCTCAAAACAAATTTGAGGAATGGATTGTCAAAAATAAAACAGTGATTGTGGAGTCTCATTTTTTCCTGAGTGAATTGGATGGCATTCTTCCGCAGATGATTATTAATAGAAATTGGCAGAAATTGTGTGAGCCCAAACTTTTGGCCAATATCAGTTTGGTAAGGGAATTTTATGCAAATGCTTCTGTGGAGAGGGAGGATCATACTGTTTTAGTTCGTGGTAAAAAAGTTTGTTATTCTCCTCAAATTATAAATAGGTTCTATGGCCTTAATGATCCATGGGATGATGATTATCGAGCATGAGTTAATGATAAGGATTATGATTTGCTCTTAAGAGAAATGACTAAACCGGAATCTACATACAAAATGGGGAGTGACATGGTCACTCCATGATTTATCAAGACCACATGTTTAAGTCCATATGGGCAGCTTTGGAACAGGTTTGTCATCAGTAATCTTATGCCTTCAACTCAACAAATGGAGGTAACTATTGAACGCCTCTATTTGTTATATTGTATTTGTTCAGGGAAGTCCATCAACGTTGGGAGGCTTATCGCCGAGAGTATTAGTTATATTGCTCGAGGGGCCACGTCTGGTGGTCATGGACATGCTTCGTTGATTACAAGTTTATGTAAGGATCAAGGGGTGCCCATGAATATCAATGAAGTCTGTGAACAATCTCCCATAATTAGTCATCAGTCAGTGTTGCATCAAGATGAAAATTATGGGGGTGTTCCTAGGCCAACTGGTTTGGGATATGAGCTTGCGAGTCTGCTGCGATTGCCACCTACCGCTAAACAACCTGATTCTACTCGGCCGAAGAGAAAGGGTAGAAAACCATCTGCTTCTAGAGCTACTGAAGGCTCTAGTTCTAGGCAATATAGCACCATGCAGCAAGATATCGAAGATTTAAAGAGATAACAACAACTATTGTTGCATGGTCAAGCTGATATTAGAGATTGTCAGTTCCACATGAAAAACTACATGGCAGATTTTTGTGGGGGCATTTGCACGTTACATAGGATTTCATGATTTTCCACAATGTCCTCCAGAATTGCGTCAACCATATCAGCTGCCTCCAGATTCCGAAGAAGACGAGTAACGGTTCTGTTGTCAGGATTTTATTTTTTATTTTCGTTAAGTTCCTTTGGGTTTCATGCAACAGTGAGGACATTGTTTATTTTACGTTTGGGGGACTATTTATTTTTCTTTTGTTTATTCATTTTTATTTTTAATGTTGGATGACTGTACAAAACTATTATTGACCAAGACAGATGGGGCTTCAATGATGAATTATGCTAACTCTTTGATATTGTTAGATTGATGCTTTGGATATGTAGACTGTGTGCTTAACTTGTTGATAATTGATCTGAGTATTGTCATTTATTGTATTATATGTGTTTCATTTAATTTTTGCTTTACATGATATAAGTTTATAAGTATTGTGGGACTTGGTATGTTTGGTGGATATTGAAACAAGCTAGAACTTGCTCAGTTAATTTGTTGAGACAAAATTCTAAATGAAGTATTAAGTAGAGATGATTTAGGCAATTTTCTTTTGTAAACGTTTGAGCCTTTCCAGCTAAACGATAAGTTTTTTATCCTTAGTTACCCTTTTTGAGCCTAAAACTTTGGTTTTTGTTCTTGATTGTACTATTTGAGCCTAAATTTCCTAACTTTATTATTTTTCCTTTTCCTTTGTTATCATAAGCATATAAATTGTGGGAAAGAAGAATGGAAAATGGTGAAGTTTTGGTGTGATTTGGATGTAGTATGATTGTACAAAAAAAAAAAAAAGAAGAGAGAGAGGAGTTTATGAGTTTATAGAAAAAAAATTGATTATCACACTCCTTGAAATATATATATATATGGAAAATATTATGTTTCGGGGAGTGTGATTTGAAAAAAAAAAATGTGATAAGCTTGGAAAGAAAAACCAAGAAAAAAAAATGATGCAAGTGTTGTAATCTCTCTTTAATTGTATAAAATGGTGATTTTCGGTGTGGTGAATAGAAATTTGGCTGGTTTTGGGGTTTATATGCTTATGGTATTTATGAGCCTAAATGACTATTTATCTACCTTTACCTAAGCCTAATGTTATGAGCCTATCAAAGTCCTTTTGATCTACTTGATACAGATTTTATACTAGTGGAGACAAGCTAATTGAGCAAGCTTATGGTGAATTTTGATGGGTTTGTGGTATTAATGAATGTCGATACCTGTAAAATTATATTTTGTACGGTATTTGTTAAATGAAATGTGTATGTGCATGAATGACGGTATTTGGAGAAATTGTTGATATGTTGAAATTCTAGTCACATGGTCTGAAGCATTGGTTGAACGATTGAAGAAGAATTGAAATTTTTGAGAAAAGTTATGCCCCTAGTCTAAGTTTAAATTTTTCTGTAAAGTTAAGTCATCCAATAGTTTTTTGAGTTTTGGATTGTATCTTTGTTCTTTCTTTTGTTTGCTTGCGGACAAGCAACCAGTCAAGTTTGGGGGTGTGATAAGCGTACAAAATATACGCTTATTCATAACTTTTTAAGTTTAATTTGGTTGTTTTTCTCAAGTGAAAGTTTGTATTTGATCTGTTTGTTGAACTTGTGCAGTGTGTTTCTATAATTCTGATTAGTATGAGAATTCTGATAAATATCTGTTAAATTAGTCAAAATTGGTTAATATTCGAAAAATTGGCACATGCAATATATCGCCTGTCTTGGGCGATATATCGCCACTTGAGGAATAACAATTTTGGCTGAATCTGAAACGACAACAGATATTGCATTTTCATTGAGTATATTCGACAGGCGATATATCACAACATGATAGGCGATATATCGACACAAGAGTATTTTTGGAAATTTTTATGGAATTTTGTAGGTTTTGTTTTGGTGGAAATAAAAGATGATTTGGAGATAGAGGAAAGGAGAGTTCTGACGGCAGGAGAAAAAGAAACAGAGAAGAATTCAATATTTTATTTTCATTTCTTTATGCTTTTGAATTTTAGATTATGTGATGATGTTTAATATTATGAACTAAATTCTTATTTAGAGTATTTTAATGTAGTCATTGGATATTCTATTAATCTTTAATACAATTTCTATGATTATTTGAATTTATGTTTATCTATTGTTCTTATGATTAATGCTTGTAATTGATTGGCCATCTTTTGCATGATTATTGGTTTTAATTCAATAATTGAAAAGTGAGAATTGGAATAGCTTTAGGAGATAGACATAAATTTCAATTTAGAATGAAAGTATCAAATTGGTTTGTGTAGAAATTAGGTTTTTGTTCTTAATGCAGTTTATGTGTAGAATTTATCATAAACATGTAGAGAATTCACAGGTAAACTGAATATTTTATATCTTGAGAAAGAATAGAATTGTCAATAGTAAACCTACCATAATCATAGGTTAAAGAATCATATTAGTAGTATTATTGTTTGAATAGAATTGAAGGTTGAAGAAATTAGAATGCTCTAATATTTTTCTTATATTAAACTTCGTTAATTAAATTTTACTTTTCTAGTTTATTGTTCGTTGTTAATTTGTCATTCGATTTTCATTAGTCAAATAGAAATAAAAGTTTGCTATTGGTAATTAGTGGATCAATTCCCTGACAGAACGATACTGTACTTCCACTATTATTACTTGTTTATTCGACTGCGTATACTTGCGCAGTAGAAAAATCATAACACCTGTCAGAAACATAAAAGAACGTTCTCTCTCTCTCTCTCCTGTTCCCTTTTTGACACCGATTATGTAGTGGCCCAAAATTACTATTAAGGCTTAATGGCCTTGATTAGTGTGCCAGGAGGGCACAATTGGTTTATGTGTGTGATTTAAATGATTTAATGCATGATTATGTGATAAGCATGCTTATATGATTATTTGGATATATGAGATACATAATGATGAGGATTAGGATGCATGTAGGCCCTGATTAGATTAGAATGGCATATTCGTAATTTTAGCCCGTTGAGGGCATAAATGTAATTATTTGTGATAAATTGTTGAGACCACATTATTATGTGGATATATCTGCAGCGTGCGGCTTAAGGCGATCCTAGGGAGCTAGTTGGCGGGAAAGTCACAACGGGACCCAATACTTGACTCGGGGCGAGTCAAGGGGTATTTTGAATATTAGATGGTTATTTGGGTTATCGGGTTATGGAAATAAATAATTGGCGATATATTTGAGGTTAGGAAGTTTAGGAGGGAATATTGGGGAAATTTACCATTTTGCCCTCAGGGACATTTTTGGCACCCCGAGCTTTGGGATTAACTTAAGAAAACTAAATAAGATAAAACAAAACAAAGGGAAGGCAGTAGAAACACCTAAAACCGACTCTTCCCTCTTCTCTTAGCTCACTCAACATTTTCTCTCAAGGAAGCCATTAGAAATCAAGGGAGGACTTAGCTAGAGATTCAAGAATTTGAGCTGGGACTTTGGAGATTAGCTCAGGGTTAGCTAGAGGATCTAATCAAGGATTAAAGTAAGTTCTGAGTTACATATTTGGTTATCAAATTCTGTAGTTTTGGTTGGGTTCTAAGTGTTTATGGATTTTCAACATTAAAGGTTGAATTAAGGCTGAAGACTTGGGAGTTAGCTCATCAATTGTTTGGTGGACTTGTTCTTCAGTAAAGGTAAGCTTGTAATGATAGTTTAGCATTTGAATTCTGTGTTTTCTTGGCTGGGTTTTGGTGTTTATAAGCTTATGGGTTTTAAGGATTAAAGTGAGATTTTGATGAGTTTCTCAGCTAGGTGTTTGTCGGGTTTTTCCACTAGAAACATGTTAGGATGGTTGTGATAGTTGAATTGTATCATTGGGATGGTTTTGGGTAGATTCGAGTGAGGTTTAGTTGTTAAAAATGGTGGGTTTTCAGGGTTCAAAGGGGTCGGGCCGCAGCTTAGTTCTTGGTGTGCCGCGACCCTCTAGAACAGATGGTAGCTAAGGAAGAAGGGCGGCCCGCGGTATGGGGAATGCTGGGCCGCGACCTGTGTCTATTTTTGGGCGAGGCTGAGCCTCTGGAAAGAAGCGGGCCACGACATAGAAGGCTTGGGCCGCGGCTCTTAACGACAGATTTTTCCTTAGGGAGGTTTTAGGCGCGGGAACCTAATTTAGAGTGCTCGGAATTGACTCCACCACCGTGCTTGGTGGAATTCGATGTTCCGAAGGCTAGAACTTGGTCTGAAACCTTTATACAATTGTTATTAATGGAATCCCTTATCTTGGTTGTGACTAGGTGAAAGCTAGGGCTTGGGAAACGGATCGTGCTAAAGGGGTCATGTCTCATAATCATAACACTTGGAATCAAAGATAAGAAAACTGCACACGATTGTGAGTTTATAATGGGACTAAGGGCTCCCTATTCTTGTATGCATTACATAAGATGGTATTAAGCCAGGAGAATATAAAACAAACGGCCTAAGAGTGTCAGAGTTTATATTGGCGCACAAGGCGCGGCTCAGCCACTGGTAGCTGAGGACAACTTAATATTCACTGAGCTCAGTTTAAGCAGACCGGAGTCAGTGGTGTAAACAGAGGGTGCGACCTAAGGCGTCGACCCTGGTTATTGTATGATTAGTAGCTGTTGCTATGTGTCAAATATGATATGCTGAATATCTGAGTATTGATTGTGGATTTATTGGTTATGTCTATTGATTTTGTGTGTATCATGGTCTGCTGATTATATGATCATGCCTAAAGAATTGTTTGGTTATCGTCATTTTTTATGCTATGATATTATGGTTTTCTTGTTGGGCCTTGGCTCTTGGGTGCTATGTGGTGCAGGTAAAGGCAAGGGTAAGCTTGATTAGCCCTGATTTGGAGAGCTTTAGAGGTGGAATGTACATGACCAGCTGCTTGGCCGCCACGGTTGAGGGAGGGACAGGAACAGGAGGACCTTAGATGTCCGTTTTGCCCTTAGAGTGGCCAATTGATGTGTATACTCTGGAAAATTTTGTAAACTGTCCTTTAAACCTTATTACTTTTGGGATCCCATGTATAAAACATTTATCTATATGTAATGTATCTTTTTGACCAAAATCTTTAACCCTAGCTGAGTAATGGTTTTAGTGACACATTTTAACTAAATGAGTTGGTTAGCAAGTCTTGCATTTTCATAAATACACAATGTATGCTCTTGGCTATCCAGGGCGTTACAAATTACATTTTTGAAGGAAACTCGAGTTTTAGGACTTGGATTCAGGCAAGGATCGAGGCATAGAAATTTTAGGGAAGATTAGAAGCTTATTAGCTGAAGGATTTAGTTGGGAAACGACTCAATCAGAGGTAATCCGAGTTTTAAGTTTTAAGTTTTTGAGTTTTTAAGCTTGAATTGGATTTTATGTTTTGATGAGTTTTTTTGGATGGTTTGAGATTTAGGTTTTGATTTAGTCGTGAGAACTTAACTCTAAGGGCTCGGGATTGATCCTACTACCCAGTTGGGTAGGATTTGACATCCTGGAGGCTAGGACTTGGTTCAGAATTATTTATTTACTCGTTTTGATGGGATTTTTATATTATGGTTGTGACTAGGTTGTCTATAGGGGTTCAAAATCAGGATTGTGCTTGAGGGTCGTTTATTGGTAACCTGTGCTTGGACTAAATGTAAGAAAACTGCACCCAGTATGTGATGCATGTGATACATGTGGTTATGGCATTGCATGAATGTTGAATATTGAATTAATCAGAGCTTGAGTCTCTGTAATTGTACATGATTATGATTATGCTTGTTATTATTGGTTAAGCATGTTGAATGCCTTATATTTGGATATTTGACATAGGATACATGTCTGTTTGCATTACCTCATTGAGAAAGCATTGACTTATTAGTCAAGGAACGACATTGGTGTCTAGTATTGGTCGTGAGGTTCTGACTTATCATTCATGAATCAGCAATAATACTGAGCACTAGTCACATGGTATTGGCTTATGAGTCAAGAGCGATATTAGCGTGTTTAACGCAGGCCGAAATGATTAGATCTAATCAACATGAGCATTAGATGCTTGACTGACCTATTGGTCGAAGAAAACTAAAGCGATTGTCTATTCTAAAGGCTAGTTACTCAGAGTCAGGGCTAAAAGGCTCAGGTAACTGAAACGTCACATGGCTTGGGGCATAAAACCCCAGAGAGACTTATTAGCCATCTACTTATTAGTCATCTATTCAGAGAGACTTATTAGTCATCTATCCAGAAATACTTATTAGTCATCTATTCAAAGAGACTTATTAGTCATCTTATCCATGAGACTTATTAGTCATCTACCATAGTCATTTGTCTGTACTTGCCTGCATGCATGAGTAGGGTTATTACTGCTAGGCGTGCTTGATATGATTTGGTAATTCATTGTTAACTGCTTATAAGCATGCTTAAGTTTTCTTGCTGAGCCTCGGTTCACGGGTGCTATGTGGTGCAGGTAAATGTAAAAGAAAGTTGGACCATCCTTGAGTTAGAAAGCTTAGGTGACGATGTGTACATATGCGGCTGCTCGACCATCACGACCGAGGGTTAAAAGAGGTTTTCGCTTAGGTCGACTGGTTGTAAATCTTTTATTGTAATTAAACTTTAAAATATATTTTGGGATCCTAATGTATACAGTAAAAGTTTTTAGTGAAACGTTGTATCTTTGACCAAAATTTTTAACCCTAAACCGTTAATCACATTTAGTTACACGGTTATGACCAAATGAATCGTTTAGCGAGTTTAGCACTATTTGAAATACACAGCGTAACGGTCGAAGGCATTGATTTTGAAGAAACCTTTGCACTTGTTTCTCGACTTGAATCTATTTGGTTACTTTTTGCAATAGCTTGTCAGTTTCATATCAAGCTTCATTAAATGGATGTGAAGAGTGCCTTTTTGAATTGATTACTTCAAGAGGAGGTCACTACAACAAAAAATGCCATTTGCATCAGTTTAGCACTGCCACAGTTGAGTTTTTGCGCCAGTGTACTATGTGACGCAATTGCCCATGACCCAAACCAGAGTGTCATTTGCGTCAGTGGGACACTGCCACAAATTGGAATTTGTGGCAGTGCCCCACTGACGCAAATGCCTGGTATTTGTGGCAGTGCCCCAATGACGCAAACACCAAGCATTTGCGTCAGTGGGGCACTACCACAAATGCCAGTTTGTGGCAGTGCCCCACTGACGCAAATAACACTCTGGTTGGCGTCAGTGGGACACTGCCACAAATGTTAAAAACGAGTATTTTTTGCGTTAGTTGGGCACTGTCACATAAAGTATTAACCAGGGAAGTTGCAAATATTTATGCCAATTTCCCTGGCCTGTTTTGATAAAAATAATCAGCAGCAGAAACAGAAAAAACAGCAGCAGAAACAGAAAAATAGTAGTGAACAGAAAAACAACACTATAAGTTTTTATAAACATTTATCTAGAGTTAACATTTGTGATCAAAACTATAAAAGTAATTCAAATATCAAAGTTAATATATGTACTCTTGTGTTCTAAATTTCTAAGTGTCAAACCTACTTAAACTAAAATTTCCTCACCCACTTGCTTATTTGCTAATCGAGATACGCCATAATTGATTCAGTCCACTCATCCCGTATCTCGTTGATTTCATCAGCCGAATATGGACTCGTATTCGTAAACTAATTAGAAAATATTTAAAATAATAAGTTAGAAATAATCATCCAAATAAAATCATGAACGATAGTTTAAATGAAAATTAAAAAGCGAAACAATACCTCATTTTTCAAGTAGGCCTTCGGTCTAGGCTGTGAAATCAAGTCTCTAGCAAATTTCATAATGTAAACGCCACACTCGGTTGGTCCAGTCTCTAGCAAAAAAAAAATTGGGCAGCATTTCCCCTATTTCTATCACATTTCCCAAATTTAAAATGTGCATTTATACAGCACATGGTATACACAAAAATATTCAACTAATCAATCAAACATGCATAATTCTCAAATTACTAAATCTTAAAAAAAAATTGACCAGCATTTCCCCTATTTCTATCATATTTCCCAAAATTTAAATAAACATATTTCATCACATAAACACAACAAACCAATTAATCAATCAAACATGCATAATTCCCAAATTACTAAATCTTAAAAAAAAAATTGGACAACATTTCCCCTATTTCTATCATATTTCCCAAAATTTAAATAAACCTATATTCATCACATAAATACAATAAATCAAGTAATCAATCAAACATGCACAATTGCAGCCTTATATCACCGCAGCACGCAGTCCCAGATCCTATCTCCACTATTTTATAATTCGTACATGCTACTAAGTTCAATATATTAATTATACATTAAGGTTTAAAATATTACCTCTAGTATAAAATCCTCCAAAACTTGATCTCACCAACAAAGTTGTCAACAAAATACCAACTCAAATATAACAATATACAAAAAAATAATAAAAAAGTTAACAAAATATAAAGAAAAATTTCATAAAGCTATATTGTAACTAAATAAACAATAAAATGCTTAAAGAAAACAAATAATTTGTTATATGTACTCATTTGTTTACTTAAACCCGAAATAATTTTTTTTTTTTTAAAAAAAAAAGTTAACAACTCACATAAATAAAAATCGACTATAAATATCCTAACTAAATCAATAATAAAATATAACTTAAAAAAAAACAATTTTAATATATACCTATTTAACCAATTCAACCCAAAATTTAAAAATAATTTAAAAAAGTTAACAAAATATAAAAAAAAAATTACTAATAATAATCAAACTAAACATTTAATAAAATGAAACTTATACAAAATATATACATTAATCTATATATATACTCATTTACATAGTATATTCGAAATTTAATTAAATTTAAGAAAAAAAGTTAATAAAACTATCTAAAAATTAAAAATCCGAAATATAGTCAATTTATAAAAAAAAAATTCACAAAAATTATATTTAAATCATAAAAATTAATAAAATTACACTTACTTGTGGTAATTGTGCAATGTGGGTTTTTGATGTAGAAAACCCCAAAAATCCAATAAAAATTATGGGTTTTCAAACTATAATCTTCAAAAAACAAAATCAATACAAAAAAAATCCAAAAAAACTATATATAAGTTTCATAAACATATATAAATCATTATTTTAACATTAAAATTGAAAAAAAAATGGCTGAAAACGTACCTAAATGTGGAGAACCTCGGTTGGGCGCTGCTAATTTGGGAGGAAAACGCAGTCTGAAATGGTTTGAGTGAAATGGGGCTCGACTGGGACGATGAGGGTTTTAATATAGGAGACCCAGTTGCGTCAGTGCCCCACTGACGCAAACGCTCCGTTACCGTCAGTGGGTCACTCACGCCGTTAATGGCCCATTTGCGTCAGTGCCCCATTGACACAAACGGTCCCATTAAACAACGTCAGTGTATGTTATGACACAATTGGGCCCTCATTTGTGGCAGTGTCCAACTACCACAATTGCTAATTCTTGGTCAACAGCGTCAGTCAACTGCGTTGATTGATGCGTTTGACTGACACAATTGCCTTTTTTTGTAGTAGTGGGTCTATGTTGAGCAGCCTCAAGGATTCACAGATCCTTATTTTCCACATCATGTGTACAAGCTTAAGAAGGCCTTATATGGTCTGAAGCAAGCACCAAGGGCATGGTATGAAAACTCACCTTTTACCTTCTCACTCATGGTTTTGTTAAGGGCAATGCTGATCAAACTCTTTTTATAAAGCATCTTTCCAAAGTATATTCATTGCCCAGATTTATGTGGATTATATTATTTCTGGTTCTACATGTCCTAATGAAATCCCTCACTTTGTTGACATAATGAAAAATGCGTTTGATATGAGTATGATTGTTGACTTGAGTTTCTTTATTGTGAACTTAATGAATTAGTAAGTCAAGATTCTGAAAGCTCAAAGAACTTGTAAAAAGAATCACACAAAGAAATTTCTTACAAGGTTCACCACTACACAAAGTATTGGCTAATCCTTGAGACCTAGTCCAGAGAAAGAAATCCACTATGATAAAAAATGCAAGTTTTACAAAGTATCTCTAATTTTACATTAACAACAAGAAAATCTTCTATACTTGTCTCTCTTGCGAATTTCCTTTGATTGAATACTTCAAGTCTTCTCACTTGAAATTTCACGGATCTGATCTTCTTTCAATACTTCATCTGAAGAACACTACTGTTTGACATGAATGAACATTCTTTGAAGCTTAGAGTTCTTCAACCTGTCAAAACAACAAACCACAAAGAAACCAAAATACAAACCCTACCAGAGCTAAGTTTCTCAAAAAAAGATCATTAATGGTTCTAACAGCCTCACTGAATCAAGACCACTTATATATCTTCATAGACCTCACTATAACAGAAAACTGTTAGGAATTTTAACATAGCACGAAAACCCCAAAATAAAATAAAGTCAATTAACCATAACATAAATTTTAATACATGCCACGTAAACAACAAGAAGACGTTAGGACTACACCGAGCTTCCAGATCCAAGTGGCAAAACAACAGATGGATCATAATATTACCAAAATACAAACAACAAAAAGTATGACACTTACAAAACGTAGTTCATAATTTTGTATATTTGTATTCTTTGGAGATTTTGCGTTTGTTTTGAATTGAAACTCATTTTTAATCTCACTTGAATACGTTTGGAAATATATTAGACTTACAATTCTATTTTGATAAGAATTGTGAAATAAAATTCAAAATTACTTGAGACTTTATGTCATCATGAAAGTAATTTGAATCTTATAGTTTAGACTTATATCTAACTTTTGAGAGAAATATTTTTTTTTGACAAAAATATGATATTTATATTTTTAAGTACTGTTTTCATATCTTGTTATATTTTAATTTCAATTGGAATATTCACTTGCTGTTTCATATTCCAATTTTCTCTTATTAAATTAAATATGCATACTTCTCTTTTAGAGCACATACCTTTCGGTTTTGTTTTCACCATTTTTGTTTAAATTGTCTCCAATTTTCTTTTCTTTTGTTTTGATCATTTAGGCTAGCAACTTTGGAGTCTCATTTCCCGATTTTAAATGTACACCTACATAATATATAAGTGGCACATTATGTAGATATGATGATAACTTTTATATATTTGAACGTTTTAGACTCAGGTGCCACTGCCACGATTAAATATGTATCATCATTATATGCATACATATTTGTGGCCAAGTGAATGACCATGTTCTAGGCTGTAAACGAAGGGTCCAGAAAAAGTTAAATAGAAATTCACGAGTCATATATATTTTTTATCATATAACTGTTCACTCCTGTCGCACGTTAACATATATACCGAATTTTTAACTTTATGAAAATTGTAGGTTTTACCAAGTTGACCCTACACCAACTCAGTAAAAAATTAGACACCACAAGGTCACTACTGACCTTTTACTTTAACACAAAAATATGGCTGAAAATTGAACACGTTTTCTTTTACTGTTTTACTTTATCAATAATATCTAAACCCCATGAGTAGCTTTATGTTTCTTTTCAGATTATATCATCTCTTTCATTTTTTGCACAAACACTCAGAGGAGATAAACGAGACCTAGGGCACACAAGCGAGATCTGGTACCAAAATAATCAAAGGAAAAAGAGAAGAGATCAGAGAAGAAGAAGAGCAAACAGTTTTATCGAGGTTCGTCCCAATCTATGGACTACTTCCTCGTCGAGCTCGCCTTAGGGGTGTGACTCAGTCAGTAGCACTATTATCAAAAAGGTTTCTGGTACATCAAAGAGGATCCGAGCCACAAAGACAACTGGTAACCTCTGAACTTTTCTTCTCCTTGCTTTTCTCTCTGTTTTTCTTTCTTTCTTCTTTTGCAAATCTCTAACTATCACTCTTTTCTTTCTTACATGAAACCCTCACGAGACCACTCTCACTTTCTCTCTCTGGAACTTCTTGAAATCTTGAAGGGCTTCTTTGCTGATGCGATAAGATGATATTCTTCTCTGCCTTTACACATATATATAGTGATTTTTGTTCTGATAGAGGCTGAGGTAGTTGTAAATGTAAGCTGTAAACTGTTAAGGTAGCAGTTAGATGGATTATTTTTCTGTTGTGTGTTTGCTGAGATGTAAAGTGTTTATAACTGTGTAGCTTATAAGGGGATTTAAAACAACAAATTCCACCTAAATCCCCTTATGAGTCTACCTAACCATAGTGCTAAGATTCCCTGAGGGTCCTAACTCGAATAAAGATGCTGTTATCCTCCATTACTGATCCCTAATAAGTTCAAGCAGTGTTTGAACTTAGTTAGGTTTACTATCTTAGTGCCCATATCTGCTGGATTGTCTTCTGTAGGAACTTTTTCAATTTTTACTGTCTCTTGTGTTACCTGATCTCGTATTAAGTGATATTTGATAGCTACATGTTTAGTTCTGTCATGAAACACTGGGTTCTTGCATAGTTGTATACAACTTTGACTGTCTGAGTATACAATAGGTTTCTCCTTTAGTAGCTTCAACTCCTCCATAAGACCTTTTATCCAAATAGCCTCTTTTATAACTTCAGTTACTGCAACATACTCTGATTCTGTAGTGGATAGGGCCACTACTGGCTGTAATTGTACTCTCCAACTTACACAGTTTCCTCCAACTAGGAGAAATAGGTAGAAGTATATTTCCTGTTATCTTTGACACCTGCATCACTGTATCCTTCAACTAGTGTACAATTTTGTTGCTTAGAAAACTTAAGAACAATCTCAGTAGTCCCAAGTAAGTACCTGAATACCCACTTCATAGCCTCCCAGTGTTCCCTTCCTGGATTTGACATGTATTTACTCAGTATACTTATAGCATAGGCTAGATCTGGTTGAGTACATACCATTAGATACATAATTGACCCTACTGCATTAGAATAAGGCACCTTACTCATGGCTTCTATTTCAGCTTGTGTTTTAGGGCACTGTTCCTTACTTAGGTAGAATTGATTAGTCATAGGCTGTTTAGCAGTCTTTGCTTCCTTCATTGAGAACTTGCTGAGAATTTTCCTTATGTAGTCATCTTGAGACAGAATTAGAACCCCTTTGTCTCTGTCTCTCTGTATAGCAATTCCTAGGATCTTAGTTGCAACTCCTAAATCCTTCATCTCGAACTCAGACTTAAGCCAACTCTTCATAAGATCTATCTTCCCTCTTTCTTTGCTTATTATAAGCATGTCATCTACATATAGCAGTAGGTAGATGACTTCTTCAATTTTGGACCCCTTAACGTAGAGACATGTATCATAATAGCTTCTTACAAAACCCCTTTTGTTCATGAATGCATTGAATCTCTTATTCCACTGTCTTGGGGGCTGCTTTAGTCCATATAGTGATTTGATCAGTTTGCACACCATGTTTTCTTTTCCTGAAACTTTGAACCCTTTAGGCTGTTCCATGTAAATATCTTCTTCTAGTTCACCATGTAGAAAGGCTGTAGTAACATCCATCTGGTCCACTTCTAAGTCGAACTGTGTAGCAATGGCTAGCATGATCCTGATAGTTTTGTACTTAACAACTGGTGAATTTTTTTAAGTGAAATCAATACCTTCCTTTTGTGTGAAGCCCTTAGCAACTAGCCTAGCTTTGTACTTTACTGGTTCCTGTTTGTTTCTTCCTTCCTTTAACTTGTATAACCATTTACATGTAACCACATTCTTGCCTTTAGGTCTGTCTTCTAGTCTCCAGGTTCCGTTCTTCATTAGAGAGTCCATTTCCTCCTTCATAGCTTTAATACAGTGTTTTGAGTCTTTGTCTTTTATAGCATCTTCATATGTATCTGGTTCTGTTCTGTCTAGACCCATAACACTCACAAAGGCATAAGCTAGAACCTCTTCCCATGCATTAAAGCTGAACTTCTGGTTGGGTTTAGGAATCCTTTTAGTCATGTCTCTAGTTAACTGATAGTCTGATAGGTTTCCTGGTTCTTGTTGCACTTCTACAGTATGTTCCACCTGACTTGTATGTTGCTCTACTTGTATGTTCCACCTGACTAGCAACTAGCCTAGCTTTGTACTTTACTGGTTCCTGTTTGTTTCTTCCTTCCTTTAACTTGTATAACCATTTACATGTAACCACATTCTTGCCTTTAGGTCTGTCTTCTAGTCTCCAGGTTCCGTTCTTCATTAAAGAGTCCATTTCCTCCTTCATAGCTTTAATACAGTGTTTTGAGTCTTTGTCTTTTATAGCATCTTCATATGTATCTGGTTTTGTTCTGTCTAGACCCATAACACTCACAAAGGCATAAGCTAGAACCTCTTCCCATGCATTAAAGCTGAACTTCTGGTTGGGTTTAGGAATCCTTTTAGTCATGTCTCTAGTTAACTGATAGTCTGATAGGTTTCCTGGTTCTTGTTGCACTTCTACAGTATGTTCCACCTGACTTGTATGTTGCTCTACTTGTATGTTCCACCTGACTAGCAACTAGCCTAGCTTTGTACTTTACTGGTTCCTGTTTGTTTCTTCCTTCCTTTAACTTGTATAACCATTTACATGTAACCACATTCTTGCCTTTAGGTCTGTCTTCTAGTCTCCAGGTTCCGTTCTTCATTAGAGAGTCCATTTCCTCCTTCATAGCTTTAATACAGTGTTTTGAGTCTTTGTCTTTTATAGCATCTTCATATGTATCTGGTTTTGTTCTGTCTAGACCCATAACACTCACAAAGGCATAAGCTAGAACCTCTTCCCATGCATTAAAGCTGAACTTCTGGTTGGGTTTAGGAATCCTTTTAGTCATGTCTCTAGTTAACTGATAGTCTGATAGGTTTCCTGGTTCTTGTTGCACTTCTACAGTATGTTCCACCTGACTTGTATGTTGCTCTAAATTCTGGTCTGGTTGGGCAGGTTCCTCTTGCATTTTTTCTTCTTGTTCTTGTTCCACCTAAACCAAGTCGGGTTCAGGTTGTGTTGTCCATGAGTGACCAGCTTCTGTTTGGTAGTTTAGGGTAGTTCCTGCATGGTTAGTGTTCATAGAAGCATCTGCACTAGAATCATAGTTAGTAACACATGGAAAAATGTCTTCTTTGAAAATAACATCTCTACTAATGATATGTAGAGTCCAAGAACTTTACTTAACTAATTGTTTAGTAGTGTTATAGTATGTTTAGTGTTATCTTTGTTACTATGGATTTTTGGTTCAGACCGGAAATTATTTGGACACTCATAGTAGTACTTATAGATTTTCTAAGTTTAATCTATAGTTTAAGAATATTAAGTATAACCTAAGGTTTGATTAATGTGACTGATATTAAGGATTGTATTTATTATATTATAAGGTTTAGACATCAACCAATAGGATTTTAAGCACATGTTATGAATGGTGATTAAGGATTAAAGATTTTTGAGGATTTAATTTAATAAGGAGTAAAGTTTGAATGTTATAGGGTCAGTCAGCAGCTTTGAGTACGTTGAGGGCTTAGTCAAGGCTGTTTACTCCATTCAAACTTAGCTAAAAATGTGTAATTTCGTGTTTAAATATTCAGTGTGTGCCGATATATCGCAGCTATAGGGGGCGATATATCGCAGCACGTAGATACGGAAAACACGAATCGATGCACGGTCGCCTCGGGAACGATGGTCCAGGCGATATATCGCCTATAGGGGGCGATATATCGCCTCCTCCAGCCTAAATTCAAATACTTTTGAATTCTTTTCCTTTCAGCCATTCAAACTCCTCCATAAGTCCAGCATCTTTTGAACGAGTCTTCAGTCTCTGCTGAACGATTATTCAAATGATTTTCACCTAAAAAGCCATTATTTTTATTCAAGTAAAATCAAGATACTTTCATCCCCAAACTCTATAAATAGGACCTAGTACCCAGCCATTATTCACCATTTGGTCTAAGTTCAGAAGCTGCTAGTGTTAAGTGAGTGTGAGAGTGTAAACACTTGGTTTGGGAAAAACTATAAGCTTAAACATCATAAGCTTATCAAACACTTTGGGAAGTGAGTTCTATAGTATTTCGGTGGAGGTTAGATTGATCTTGCAAATCTTTGAGGTAAACCCGAAACTCTATTTCATTTATTTCATGTTATTTCCTTTCTCAAAACCTTCTACTCAGTCCCCTAACCTCATTCTTATTTTGGTTAGGGAATCCAAGTTCTTAAGCATATAAGTCGGTAAGTATGTTTTTTTTATGGTTTAGTCTTTCCATCTCTTTCATTTCATCTCCTTTCTTTAGACTCACTCTTTCTTATGATTTTAGGAGTGTTCCAAAAAGTCCCAACTCAGTCCATTATATCCCGGTAACTTCGGTAAGGAAAATAGGCTAGAATCAATATGTTATGTGCTTATGTTATCTATATGTTTTATGTTATTAATGTGTTATGATATGTATATGTGTATGTTTGTAGGCTTGGGCATATGACCCATATGACTAACAAGACCCCAAAAGGGTTATGGGCATATGACCTACTTAGCTAGTAGGACCCCACTAATCCCAAGGGCATATGCTTGTTTAGTCTATGGGACCCCAAGTAATAATGGCCATTATAATAAGTGTATGTTATATGTATTATGTTAAGTCTTTATGTTTTCTTATGAAATTATGTATATGACTTTGTGTTAGATTTTCCTTGCTGGGCATTAGGCTCACTCCTTTCTGTTTATGTGCAGGAAAATAAGCTTAGAGGCGGTAAGATTCGTGACGCTTGGAGGATGTGTATCGATGGTGAATGGAGTCAAGGGGCCGAGCGTTAATCGATTCGAGGATGTAGTTTCGGTTTTATGTCTTTTTACATGTATTTTCCGCACTAATTATGTAATGTCTTATTACTTTAAATTATGTTTTTGTTTTAAAGACAATGGGATCCCATATCCGTTTTGGTATTTACTTTGTAAGTAACTCTTATTTTATAAGTTACTTAATAAAATTATGGTATTTTCACAAATGTAAGTTATTTTAAGGATTTTATGTATAGTTTCGTTAATGGTCCAAATAGTCTAGAGTAGTGGGTCATTACAGTTGGTATCAGAGCAACGGTTCCTTCGCATGAAGTTCTCCTCGATACACATGCTCAAAGCTCCGAATCAGACCGCCAAGTAAGTGTTTAAGTTACAATTTACTTTGTCTATGTGTATAGCTAACAACTTTAGTGTTTATGTTTCAGTTAAGAATGAACGGAGCCTTAACCTACCAAGATATCCGAGCCATTAAGGCCTTAAAAAGAATAAGGGAGCCAAGAAACACCGTAGGAGCCCTAGAAAGGATCACTCGAAGGTTGCTTTTGTTTCATCAAGAGATAGGTGGCCTTCAAGAGGCTAAACAAATAATGCTAAGATCAACGGAACAATATGTATTAGTAATTAGGTTGTTTAAGGATTTTCATTCTGTAATAGCAGCCTTAGAAGAAATATGGGAAGAAATGCGTGAGGAGGATGAATTGCCTTTAGCAATGAGATATTATTTCCTCTTAGTTAGGTTTACCGCAAAATTTGAGTTTCAATTCACCAATGAGCAAAAGAATAGGATTCTCACCAACCTTCCTATAGGACGTTTCGATGCACATGATAATGATGATTATGAGCAAATAGATGATGATATGCTAGATGACGGATCGGATGTAGAAGATCCCAATTTTTAGATTAGTAGTTTTTATTTGTTTTATTTACTTTTATGTTATGATTGTAATAAGTGAAATTTTTTTCCAAATGAATAAACATGCTATTTGAATATCATGTGTGAGTTTGATTCTATTTTCGTAATCATAATAAATACTAAATAAAATGAATAATGACTAAGTTCGGTGAGGGTGGATACAAATCAATGAACCTGGTTTCCTTATTGAGAATTAGGGGGCCTTAGTAGTGGGAACGATTTTACTGATCCCAGCCCTCCCTCAATATGGTTAACTTTGGAACAAAGATAAGTTTCGAGCCTGAGAATTAAGTCATATAGGATGATTAGAAACACACTTAGAAAATAAAGATGACTTGTTTTTCTAAGTATAGAAACCCACTCTAATAATAAATAAAGACCTATATAATTTTTCATAAGAAGTCATAATAAATAGGTCCGAGATATGTTTGTTTTAGAATAAGTTTTTGCCTTAGAGCCTATTAGGAAAAGTTATAACATGTTTCTTTTAACTGTTAGAACTCTGCTACGATGTCTCTACGAAGATCTGCTCGCACCAACGGAAACGCCTCCAACGATGTTCCAGCGACCAATGCGGTCCCTACCGTTCACCGAAGGGGAGTGCGTGCTACTACTCGCCGCAACGGGCCGGCACAGCCAGCTGACAACACTGCAGAGATTGCCAGACTGCGACAGCAAGTCGAAGAACTTCTGCAGCAACAACGCCAACAGGCTCAATCTCAGCCTCAGCCTCCGCCACAGCCGCAGCCACAGCCAATGGCCCCAGCACCCCAACAAGTTGGTCCATATGGGGGATGGCCTATGACGAATTACGCTCCATATCCTGTACAGCACATGGAGCCAGTATACGAGAGGTTCCGCAAGCAGCACGCTCCGAACTTTGAAGGGACTACGGACCCCTTTGAAGCAAAAGAATGGCTAAGGAATGTGGAGCCGATCCTAGCCCACATGAACCTCAGTAATGCTGACCGCATATCCTGCGTCTCGTCTTTACTCAAGAAAGATGCCAGGATATGGTGGGATTTTGTCCAGCAATCCCACGATGCTGCCACCATGACGTGGACCCGATTTGTGGAGCTCTTCCACAAGAAGTACTACAATTCAGCGGTACTTGCTACGAGAGTTGAGGAGTTCACCAATCTGAAGCAAGGGAATTTAACAGTGGCGGAATATGCTCGTCAGTTCGATCGTTTAGCCAAGTTCGCAGCAGAGTTGGTTCCAACCGACTATCTAAGGGTGAACAAGTTTGTTAGAGGACTTCGCCCGAAGATCGAGATGGGGGTTAAACTAGCGAACTCGGGAAACACTTCATATGCCGACGTTCTTGAGACGGCAATTGAAGTAGAAAGGTTGCAGGCCAACGTGAGCAAAGAAGAAGCCAGCAAGCCTGAACCCAGACAGCAGAGCCAACCTCAGGCCAGTCGGAACAACAATCAGTCTAGCAATAGCGGCAACAATCAGTCCAACAACAACGGTAACGGACAGAAGAGAAGGCATCCTGACAACAAGCAAGCTGACAACAATAAAATGGCACGACCAAATAATGGCCCTCTTGAACTAGATCTGCTTCTGTTATTGCTTGGCCCTTTTGAGTGTCCTCTGTGTTGACTTCTGCCTTGATTGTGATTATGATATGGTTTCTTGTGCTGAGGCTTTCCTTGACTAAAATTTAATTCCCCATGAGATGAACCTAATCTCTCATTTTTCATCTCCAAGTCCTTTGATTTCAGAGCTGAAATCACCTCTTCCAATGTGATTTCAGTTCTGCCATATTTAATGGCAGTCTTAACCTCTCTATAGGATTCAGGTAGGGAATTAAGAATAATGATAGCCTGGTTTTCATCACTTAGAGCCTCATTCTCTCCTGAGTTAGCCAGCTCAATATGCATCCTTAGGAATTCATCTAGGTTTTGATCCAATGTCTTTGAATGACTCATCTTGTAACCAAATATCATTTCCTTTAGAAAAATCTTATTGGTTAGGGATTTCTGTTGAAATTGCTCTTCAAGTTTCTTCCATATTTTTGCTGGGGTTTCTTCTTTGTCCACCAATATGATAATAGCATCTGACAGATTGAAATTATAATCCCAGTAGCAGTTTCTAGAAATTCTTCTTGTTGAATCTTTGATGTATTTTCTGGCCATTCAATAGGATCTTCAAGAACCCTCAATAGTTTCTGTTGTGCAAGCAGTGACCTTATCTTTCTTCTCCAAATCCTATAGTCATCTAAACCATCAAACTTGTCAATGTCTATTTTAATATTGCTCATGTTAGTATATTCAGAATTTAAAAGAGATAAAGGTTTAGAATTCTCTGTAGGTTCGGATAATGGAATATCCTCAAACTCTTCTTGATTGTCTCTTGTCACTTGGGGATCTTCTTCCTCCAGTCTTGTAGAATCTTGGTGTCACTTCTGAGTTGAACTTTCCAGCCAAGAACCTGTCTCTGATACCACTGTAGGTTTTACCAAACTGACCCTACACCAACTCAGTAAAAAATTAGACACCACAAGGTCACTACTGACCTTTTACTTTAACACAAAAATATGGCTAAAAATTGAACACGTTTTCTTTTACTGTTTTACTTTATCAATAATATCTAAACCCCATGAGTAGCTTTATGTTTCTTTTCATATTATATCATCTCTTTCATTTTTTGCACAAACACTCAGAGGAGATAAACGAGACCTAGGGCACACAAGCGAGATCTGGTACCAAAATAATCAAAGGAAAAAGAGAAGAGATCAGAGAAGAAGAAGAGCAAACAGTTTTATCGAGGTTCGTCCCAATCTATGGACTACTTCCTCGTCGAGCTCGCCTCAGGGGTGTGACTCAGTCAGTAGCACTATTATCAAAAAGGTTTCTGGTACATCAAAGAGGATCCGAGCCACAAAGACAACTGGTAACCTCTGAACTTTTCTTCTCCTTGCTTTTCTCTCTGTTTTTCTTTCTTTCTTCTTTTGCAAATCTCTAACTATCACTCTTTTCTTTCTTACATGAAACCCTCACGAGACCACTCTCACTTTCTCTCTCTGGAACTTCTTGAAATCTTGAAGGGCTTCTTTGCTGATGCGATAAGATGATATTCTTCTCTGCCTTTACATATATATATATAGTGATTTTTGTTCTGATAGAGGCTGAGGTAGTTGTAAATGTAAGCTGTAAACTGTTAAGGTAGCAGTTAGATGGATTATTTTTCTGTTGTGTGTTTGCTGAGATGTAAAGTGTTTATAACTGTGTAGCTTATAAGGGGATTTAAAACAACAAAAATGAAGAAGATTCACACTTTTCATTTTAGTTTGAGAGTATCCCTATATGAATTTATTGATTTATGGTGTTTTCAATGACTATATCTCACTTTTGAAGATCTTTTGTTAGCAAAGTTTAGGTCAAAGTGAACGATGAACAACATGAAAACCAATTATAATTTTAGGAGACATTTGGACAGCATAACGACATGGAGAAATCATATTTTCTCATTCTTTCTTTGGTTATATCTCACTCTTTGAAGACCTTTTGTGACTTATAAAGCCTAAATCAAGGTGGACCAAAGACAAAAAAAAAGAAACAATTGGAAAAGAAAGATACTTAAAATAAAGAGAAAAAAATAAGAGCAAGCCTAATACTTACTTTGTAGAAATCCATGAAGATGAAAACTTTACTTTTTCAGTATTTTTATTGTAGTGTTTCTCTCTCTCTCTCTCTCTCTCTTTCAATAGTAATCTATCTCAAAATTTTGACTAGTTTTCTCCTATCTATTTTTCTATACCTTTGTCTTATTTTCTTTTGCCTTTTTATAGACTCAATTTTATGATAAATTGATTAGAGAAGGAAGGAATCGGAGTAGAGAAGAGTGGTGGTTATTGGTTAGTGGGAGAAAAAGTGGAGATATTATATATTTTTGTTCTGAACGATTCTTTTTTCAATCTTCTTTTTATTTATTTTTTTAAATAAAGAAAAAAGAACGGTTCAACAGGAAGATTGGTTAGTTAGCTAGTTAATCAAGTTGGTTGTTAGTTAAGTGGTACCTAATCATTCTGTTACATTGGTTAAGTATCTGATAGTCTTTTGTTAGCGTTAACTCAGTATAAATAAGTGTTGTGACCTCTTGCTATTCAACACTTTCATTTTGATCAACAAAAGTTCAGTAGATTTTCTCTCTTTCGTTCATTAACTGTTCTTTTCTATATTTTTCATCAAATGTAATATTAAGAAACTATTAACTGTTTTTTAACTGTTAGCATGCAATATAGTTGATGCCATGTTACTGTCTCTGTTCAGCATTTTTTAACCCACGTGCGCCGACTCTACAGCTAAACCAAGAGGCAAGAACTAAAACTAATACAAAAAATAATCAAGAAAGTACTATTCATGAATCTTTCTGTTTTTGTTTTATGTATATATATATATATATACATATGTACATTTTTTTTATAAAATGATGATCAATGGTGCGGTTCAGCAAGGCGAGGTGGGTTCTTGTTGGAAAGTAATATTCTCTGAATCAAAACCTTAATTAACGTATTATCTGCGTCAATAGATAAACGACGATTGACAAAATGGTCTCTTGGGGAATTGGTGGGATTCAAAATGCTTACACACACACATAATATATATATATATATATACACGTTAATATAATATAGCTATTTTGTTTTTTGATCTGATAAAATAGCTTGTTTTATTAGGTTTTTGCATTAGAGAAATTAGTCATGCATGGTCAGTGCAACTGATTAAATATTATTACTAGTAGTACTTCCAGTTTGTGTGGCTTTCTTTATTGTAAGTAGTGAGGGTTTAGGTGGTTAGATTGAGTTGAAAACAAGCAGTTTCTGAACGTGGACAGCACTATACATCTCTTTTCTTCTAGCTATACATTGTCATATAAAATTATATCTATATGCATGGGCCATGAGCAGACTATTGGTTGACCAGCCTTGACCTTCCATTTTTTTTTTTCATTTCAAAGGACAAAGATTCGAGTGGGACCCTCAGTTGATGCTATAAATACCCTTCAAATGGAACCAGGGAAGTGCACTACATTACCTTCTTAATTTGCTCTCTCAGTTGCATTAATCAACATTGCAGCTCTAGCTATATATAGATATACAGTACTACTAGTCTATCTATATAACACAGCTCTTGCTGAGTTTTTCTCTCTTGCCAAATTAATTAACAATATGGCCTCATCAACATCAAGCACATTGTTCTTCACCTGTGTAGTCCTTTTCTTTTTTATTTTCACTCAAGGAATTCCTTCAATATATGGAAGACCTTTGATAAACAACTTAGGGAAGCCAGCTGACAGAGCCCACAATAACAATGCAATTATTGCTGATGTAACTCCGGCTGCGCCGCCAAGTGCTGTGATCGTTGCATCTCAGCCACCGCCGCCACCTCCAGCTGGCCACACCATCGGCAACTTCAGGCCCACTTCTCCTGGCCACAGCCCGGGTGTTGGTCATGCCATTAACAACTAGCTACCAGGGCTGGCGCGCGCATATATACAGGATATATATTAATTGTATTACATTTTTATTCCTGTGTTTTGTTTGCACTTCTATTTGTTTCAATTAATCATTATTTAATTCTAGTACTAAATATGCATGCATTATCAATAATATTTTAGTATACTTTGAAATATTTATGTTTTTATGATTAAAATTATATTTATGTATCATATGATTAATTAAAACTAGTTATACCAATATATATTTTTAACAAATAACCCAATAGATACACGGTTCTAATCAAGTAACCTCTTATTAATCGTAAGTTTATGTTAGTAGTATTATTATAAAAACGTTGTACGTATAATAGAGATATACACCTAAAAAGAAAAATAACAAGTTTCTAATTAATATAAGGTCAAAACAATTTCTTGTCTAAACGTATCAAAATATACACACGATTAATTAAGCCAGAAAATAAACAAGGATGGGACACATGTGTAGGCACAACGCACAATGACATACAGCACCGGCTACGTAATGGGGAATACGTACTATTATAGTCGGCATCTCTATAGTTTTTTTCTGACATTGATCGAAGTGAGAAATAATACATGTTAGAGAGAGATGATCTTATTATATATATAAGAGAAGAGATCACCTTTTTTGCTTTCAAAATGAGAGTGTCTCATCACATAATCACGTGAGGAATTAAGATCATGAGGATAATTCAGATGGCTCATGCAATTAGTTCAGGTAATGGCGTGTTTGTGAGTTATTAGTTAATAAAGTTGAAAAATATTATTAACTAATGGTATTTATATTATTTTTTTTTTTTGGTAAATCAGCTCAAGTCTTGTATTAATCACAAACTAATTACAAACACCAATCATTAATTACATGTGTAGATTTTCCAACCAAACCAAATCCTTGACTCATCCTATTACAAATATCTTTTTTTATACTCTCTACAACAGTATTAACTACTGGTTTCTTTACATTCCAAAAAATCTCATTTCTAGCTTTCCAAATATAATACACACCAGCACAAAGAGCACAGCTATACACTTTCCTTTGGCAACTAGAGTGCTTACATCTTCTCATCCAATTCGCAATACCCACCAGCTCATACTTCTTGGAACCAATACCCAACCAACTCAGTATGTGTTACATACACATCTTACTGAATTGGCATTCAAAAAACAGGTGTCTATGGGACTCAGCAAGCTGACCACATAACAAGCAAAGGGGGTCAGAATTAATACCAAAGCTGATAAGTCTATCTCTAGTTGGTAACCGCTTTTTAAGAGCTAGCCAAGTCATAAATTTGTGCTTAGGAACACCAATTCTATCCCACAGGTAAGAGTATTTCCAGCTTCCTTCATTATTCTTCATCAAATACTTATACATTTTGTTGATACTGTACCTCTGCCATTGATGATCATTGTTGGAAAAAGCAGCCTTTAATTCCTCCTTGGTTTGAACGATCATAGTCCAATACCAACTGCTAGTTGTTGGAGCTTTATAACTCCACCAATCCTCTTCTCGTAAATAAACATTATGAACCCACTTTACCTACAAGTTATCTTCTTTCATGGTGTTCCAAGTACCAATATTTCTGAAACCAAGACCTCCTTGCTTTTTCCCTGTACTAATCTCACTCAAAGCAACCTTCCTTGGCCTTGAATAATCAGCTATCCCTTTCCACAAATAAGCTCGACAAATCTGATTTATTCTTTTAATAACAGCCTTTGGAAGAATTATTACTTGAGACCAGTAAGTACTTATTGATAACAAGACAGAGTTAATCAAGATGCACCTACCTGCAAAGGACAGATTCCTTGAGCTCCAACTTCTAATTCTGGCTACCATTTTATCCACAAGACATTCACAATCTTCCTTGGTTATCCTCTTGCTACTAATTGGCATTCCAAGATAATTAAACGGAAGATTACTCCGAATAAAACCTGACATGTTTGTGATTCTAGTCCAATCCATCTCTGACAAACCATCCCCATATATAGCAGACTTGTTTTTGTTTGGTTGCAAACCAGAACTCTCAGAAAAAAGCTTGAAACCTCTCAAAATAAGATGAACTGAGTTGAAATCCCCTTTACTAAACATTAATAGGTCATTCGCAAAACATAGGTGTGTAAGTTTTAGATTCGCACACCTTGGATGAAACTTAAAATCACCATGCTTAGCAATCTTAACCATAATTCTTGAGAGATGTTCCATGCCAATGACAAAAAGCAAAGGAGACATTGGGTCTCCTTGCCTTAAACCTCTCTTAGAAGGGAGATAGCCATGTAAAGCACCATTAATCATGAAAGAAAATCGAGGAGTAGTAACACAACTCAAAACCAATTCGATAAACTTCATTGGAAAATTGAGGGCCACCATTATTTCTTTGAGGAAATTCCAATCCAATGTATCATAAGCTTTTTGGAGATCAATTTTTATCATACAAGCAGTTTGGGCTCTTTTCCTTCCATACCCTCTCACCATGTCTTGACAAATCATTATATTGTGAGCAATATTCCTTCCTTTAACAAACCCACTTTGGTTCTCTGAAATAATTGTGGGAAGGACCTCTCTAAGCCTAGAACAGATAAGCTTTGTGGCTATTTTGTAAACTACATTGCAACAAGCTATAGGCCTGTAATCACTGACATTTTGAGAACATTTTACTTTGAGAACAGGAGTTACTGTGGTAGTATTGAGCTCTTTAAGTAGCTTGCCTGTATGAAGAAAAGAGAGTACTGCCTCTATCAAATCTTTTCCAGTAATATCCCAAGTTTGCTTGAAAAAAGCGCTGCTATGACCATCCGGACCCGGAGCCTTTTCATCCGGAATCGAAAACAAGGCTGCTTTAACTTCTTTATCAGTGTAATTTTCCAATAGAAATTCAGCTTGCTGAGCTGTTATCACTTTCCCATCTTGTACCACCTTGGTTAAAACTGATTTCCTCCCTTCCTGTGTAGTCCCCAACAAGCCTTCATAGAATTCCTGAAAAGCTTGGATAACCCCTTCCTGTGTATCAACCCAATTTCCTTTCATATCCCAGACTGAGTAAATTGAATTCTGGATTCGCCTATTCCTGATACTGCTGTGAAATAACTTTGTATTGGCATCCCCATTTTTTAGCCAATCTACACTTTCACTTTCTGACGCATGAACTGAATCAAATCTGAATGGGCTTGCTGATATTCCTGTCTAGCTAGTAATTCCTCATCCATCAATTGAGTATTCTCTGGAGCCTCCTTAATTCTTTCTTGAATTTCAATCATATTTTTATACTTTTCAGCATCTTTGATAAAAACATCTCCCTTTCCTTCTCTGTTTATCTTCATAAGAACTGGTCTGAGCCTTTTTAATTTACTGATCAAACAGTACATTGGAGTTCCTTTAATTTCTTATTTCCAGCAATCAGTCACCGTCCTTTTAAAATCCTTAAAACTGCTCCAAAAATTGAAATATCTAAAAGGTTTTCGATTCTCCTTGGTTTGATATGTAGAAAGAAAAAAAGCACAATGATCCAAATCCCCTTCAGGGAAAAAAATTACCTCAGTATTTCCATAGGAAGTCAGCCAGCTTTCATTTGCTAAAACTCGGTCTAATTTGGCATAAGCTCTAGTCATTCCTTCCTGTTTATTATTCCATGTAAAATAAGAGCCAGTATATTTCACATCAGCTAAACCACAGTTCTCCACACACTTTTGAAAAGGAACCATTTCAGAACCATCACCTAGATACTTTAGCCTTTCCTCTGTTGATAAAACTGAATTGAAATCCCCCATTACAATCCAGGGATGTTTCACTTCAGTACTTATATTTTCTAAATCAGACCAAAGAGGATCTCTTCTTTTTATCTCATTAAAAGCATAGACAACAGTAATCTCAAACTTATCACCACTTTTTGAATTAACTACACAATGCATCCATTGACTTGAGCTTCCTCTAATATCCACATCAAAACTTCTTGGATTCCAGGCCACTATTATCCTCCCATTTGGATGATGCATCAAATTAGTTGAAAAACACCACCCTTGAAACATATTAAGGTATAAGCTTCCTATTTTATTAACCTTGACCCTTGTTTCTAGGAGACTAACAAAACCAATTCTTTTATTGGAAATCATTTTCATGACCTCCTTTTGTTTGCTCACTTTGTTAAGTCCCCTAACATTCCAACCAAACAACCTATCCATCTATTAATGGAGGATCTCCCCCTCCATCAATAGTGACCCTCATTTCTTGTAAAACTTCCCCAACCCGCAATTCAATAGTTGTTAGATCATTCAGGGCATGAAAAGAATTGCTCATATGAACCTCCTTAGCAGGTGTGACAACAACCTTTTTCCCTTTTGCTTTTTGAAACCCATCTTCATCTTTCCTTGCAGTTTTGTTTGTCCCCTTTGTCTCCAGTTTTGACACCTTGGGTGCTTGTTGAAGTATTGTTTTAGGTCTCCAAATTTTTGCTGAAGCTCCTTGAACTTTATTCTTCCTGCATTGTTCTTTAGTATGCCCAATTCCTTGGCAATGATCACATTTATCTGGTTGCCATTCATAGAAAACATCAACATACACATACTCTCCTTTCTCATCCTCAAATTTGATTTGATTAGGAAGATCTTGAGAAATATTAATCTCAATCAAAACCCGTGCATATTGCAATTTTTACCTGGTCATAGTTGCTCTATCTTGTCTCACCATCTTCCCAATTGTGTTAACGATTTTAGCCATCATTTTTTGTCCCCAATACTAAGCTCAAGATTGCACAATTGAGCCCATATTGATACCGTTAGAACAGTTTCTCTGGTAAACTTTGAGTCTGGATCCCATTTCTTCATTATTATGGGCTTCTTATCAAAAAATTGATAGCCACCAGTCATCACTCCATCTCTTGACTCAACAGAATGAAACCTGACTAAGAACACCCCTGAGGCTAATAATCCAACCTTATCTATCCCTTTGTCTCTCCACACTCTTCGGAAAAATCCTTCTATCACCGAGATAGGGGGATTAGTTCCCAAAACATAGCATATCAAAGCACTACTCCAGTAAGTAACTTCTTCTTCAATATCTTCTACACCAATCTTAACACAATCTAAACATTGTCTCTCTGTATTCCCCTGATTCTCTTCTAGATCAAAGTTTAAGATAGGTATAGTCGAAGAGGTACCTGATTTCTTGTGTGAAGTAGAAATATCCCCTTTCATAATTCCCAGCCGCGTTGAGAGAGTATTCCTTACTTCCGAAGTTTGATTCAAAATCCTCTCTGTTTTCCTTTGTGCAAAATCCTGCTCAGAATTCTCTGTCATCTTCTCAGTCGCTTCCGTCTCCTCCGTGAGCTTAATCGAGTTTTCTTTTTCAGCTTCACTCTCCGAGAATTCCATGGCCTCCACTCCCAAAATTTCAGCCATGGATTTCGATTTCTTGACTGGATCTGTAGAAGATGGTCCTCGTTTCTTCCTCACCGGCGTTTTCTTCTTCACCGTCTGCTTCTTCTGGAGTCTCGGTCTTCCTGCCACAGCACCAGCTCAAAGCTGAAGAAAGAACAGAAACCCTATCAATACTAAGCTAAGTTGTTGTGTTATGGATCTAGTTTTCCATTATATTATTTATCATTCTCTGGTTTCTTTGTATAAATCTACAACAATGGAGCTTGGTAGCTAGAGGCACAACAAATTAATTATAAAGTGCACCTTAGGCATAGAGTTGTAGTGCAGTGTGTGTATATATTTTTTAGAGAATATATATAATAAAATTATCATTAATTAGACTTATTTTCCAATTAAACACAATGAATCTAAAAGTACCAACTTTCTTCGAAGGATTATTCATCAAACCCTGGATTAAAGATTAATATTCCACTAAGAATTAACATTAAAGGTCAAAGGCAGCAAATAAATTTTGTGGGAGTAGTTCGTCTAAATCCCAACTAATTCCTGTTGGGTTCTCAACTGTCATAATTAACAGCCTCAAGTGTTAATTCAGTTTTTGGTCTATGTAAGGACAACTTCACTCCACTTGTCATTACAGATGAAACAAGAAAAACATCATATGAGAAAAGAGAACTCAAGATTGAGTATTTAGAAAAGTTGTGAAAGTTGGGTTTGGAGAACTGTATTGAGGAGCACAACTATTGAGAGTGCTTGCTCAAGGATTGAGAGGAAAACACTTAAGAGATTGAGTGTTTAGAGTGTTAGATCCAATATTATTCCAAGAAGCTCAATAGAAGATTTGTACTCATTTCGTTGATTGAATAAAGAAGAGATTGTGATTCTTAAAACTGGATTAGGTTAAAGATCACATTGATTTTGTTCTGAACAATATATATACTTGTATCAATTTATGCTTTTAGTTTTTTCACTGTTTGATTATTAGTTTTATTGATTTGTGTTATTAGCTTTATCTCTAGTTCGCTAAGATTCATATGAGGTTCTTGAACTAGGAAATCTATCTTTATTTCCTACAAATTTAAAGCTTACCTTTGTTTTTGTGGCTGGTAAGTACACTTAATGTAAGTAAAAAAGGATTCACTTAATTAACTAACATATTTTTTTTTTTTTCGGCAGATGCACAAACCGGCCTTTACCAAACCCCACTTTCTTTCGGTTAGTACATCGCTAGGTAGCTCTTTAGTTAATCATTATTCTAACCGAGAATGATAATTAATTTTTAGTTTTGGTGGGAGCTAATATCGTAATTATTCAATTACATCTCACTAATATTATTTTAATTCCAAAGAAGATAAATGCTCAATATGGGTCCAAAGAATTAATATGCATGAAAGATATGATATATAGAAGAGAGTTTTGAGAACTATGCCATGAATTAATGGCTTTTGCATCAACAAAAACCATGCAAGTTCCTTTGGCAAAAAGAAAAAGATAGAAAAAAAGGAAGAGAAATCACATCAAAGCAAATAATACATATTGTCCGAACAAATAATTAATGAACCAAAGTCATCACCGACTAGAGATAGTTTCAATGGTCTTAATTATGTCGTCAAGTAATATATAATTATTCAAAATCAAAATCCCATTAATTTTCTACGAGTAGAAGACATGGCCAAAGTATGATATATATAATTAATATAAACACAAGGTACGTACTACACTCATGAATCTATTACTATAATTTTTTTTTACCTTTAGTGTTGCAAAAAATTAATGTCGTGACTAAAAATTATCAATGATTTTTTTTGTTAGTGTTTGTTGACGCCGCTTTTCGTCAACAGTGAAAGAAGAGCACGTAAACAATGAACAGTGATGGCCAATATAAATATGAAAAATACAAAACACGATTTTTACGTGGTTCAGCAGTTAAATCTGCCTAGTCCATGAGTCTTTTTTATTAAGCTCAAGATGATCTCTGAAAATTCTTCAAGGATGAATTCTTCAGAGTTTTCTCTCCAGATTCAGAAAATCGGTCCTTTACAATGGTGCATGATCTCTCTATTTATAGAGAAGATTGTTAAATACTATCCCACATATTTCGGGTAGTTACTCTTTTTGTGCAAATAAATTAAATGACTTTAAATGCCTGTAATCCGATATAAAAGGAAACGTCCCTGAAGACCAGGGGGTGTATAACTAATCAAATAATATCCCATGATTTTACGGGATTTACAGTAATAAATGTAGACCACGTCTCTTATGGACAACACTTGTAGATGTTCAAGATTATTATCATATATCTCCAGGGCCTTATTCTCCCAGGTCTCTCATCAACGTTCGAGCTAATGACATCTTCCGAGGTCACATGGCTTTCGAGATCGAACACGCGTCAGGCTCGGAACCCTGATCCGAGGTCATCCCTGAGGGTAGATGCATCTCGGGAGTTCCCCTTCGAGATCGTGTGGATTTCGAGGCTACCATATTCGAAGTCGTCTCAGCTTTGCAGACTCAATGTCTAGTCTTGAAACATACTTCAGACTTTACGAGTTCATTCGTTGCGAATCCGACTTTCGAGGTCACATTTATCATGGCCCGAAATCTGGGTATAACAGTGTTGTACCTTCATTAATTTCTTTAGCCAACATTTTAACTAAGTACTTTCTCGGAGCGAGTAATATTTTCATAATACCAAGTATAGATTATTGTCTTTGATTTTGTGGTCTTACTCTTGTACAACTGTTAAAATAAAATGAGGTATTTATACATTTATATATTGGCCACTCCAATAATATTTGTAACGGTTAAGTTCTGATATTACTAATTAATTTATGGTCTATTTAATTATGTTGACCTCATTAACCGAAAGGTATCTTTCCATTTGAAATTAACAAAAACGTACCTTAAACAAAATATTCAACTCGCAGAACAAGGACAGGTTTTTCACTTAAATTATATCTATAATAAAATACGAATATGTATATACATAATATAACTCCAAAAAAGGGTTCTAAGCTTCTATAAAGGCACCTACATTTAATACTATACAATATCTTTAAGTCTAAGTGGAGAATACTGATCAGAATATCTCTCTATCTTTAATTGGTACTTTATGGTATAAAAGGGAAAGGCTAACTTATTTTATCATTCAACATAAATAAACTTATAACTTGATTCAAACCCTGTGTCAAAAGCATATTTACCTCTACATTCTTACAAAAAGATAAAAGATGTAACAAATTAGCTAGTATAGAAAAACAAGAAGGGAAAGATATGGGTCCTTTCATTCGAAAGAGCTATTGTTAGAGCAAAAGTTCTAACAATAAATTATTTATCTTAAACTGAAAGTCATTTAAGTACTGAACAAAATCAGAAAAACTTCTAAAAGACACTTGCTAAAAAATACTCGGGCGATCAAATTAGCCAAAATTCTCTAAAAAAAACTCAAAATTAAAAATTCTTGCAGCTTAAGTCATTGTAAGTATGAATCAAAAAGCAAGGTTCCTCAAATGATCTCATTGTAGTCTACATTAGATGTTTCGGACCCAACTTATAGACTCTAATGTTGTAACAAACTTTAGGTTGATTATTCATTGGTTCTACATCTGCCATGCTTCTACAGAAGCAGAATTATTAGAATACTTCTCATTTAATGAAGCTTTGAAAGAGAATATGCTTTTATTCGAGTGAAATATGCCTCTATTATATTTGAAATATAAAGTTGTGCCATTTGGGTATGTTTTCTCAGGTAGAATTTATCTCCAACAAATGTACCCTATTCCTTGGTTTAACTATAAGAACATATGTTAATAAATAAGAAATGAACCTTCGAACCCAAATTCAAAAATCATATTTGCCCTACCTATAAGGAAGCTAGCCGCTTACATTATCCTCAAATGGCTTTCTCACTTAAATAAGAAGTTTTATAATTTTTTTTTAAAAAAAAAAAATCAACTTTCACCTTTCACTTCCAAATTTTAAGAATAATTATGAGAATTTCAAAGTCTCAAAAATTTAAAATTCCCTTTGCTTTCCATTCAAAATCTTCAATTAGACAGCAACAGTGAGTCCAAATTAAGAATACTATTATCTTTGACCAATACCACACTAAGTGTGTTCAGATTATGATGAAGAAATGGAAGAAGTGTCAAATTCCTTCATTTGTGTCCATTATTAATTCATTATAATCACTAAGGAAATGTATCAACATTTAGTTGAGAAACTAATCAACTTATCCCACACTAGACCTGATATTGTTTTCTCAGTCAATGTGGTGAGCCAGCACATGCATGCACTCTCCAACAGATGAGCATTTGCAAGTATTATATAAGATCTTCATTAAGATATCTGAATTAAGCAAAGTTTGATGAGGTTTGTTTTTTCACTAATAATAATAAGCAGCATCTGAAAATTGAGGCATATACACATTCAAATTGTGCAGGTTTGTATCAATGATAGGAGGTCTACAATAGGATTTTGTAAGTATGTTAGTAGCGCTGAAGCATAATTATATTCTTAGCTACAGCTCAAGGCATATAATAATAATAATAATAATAATAATAATAATAATAATAATAACGGTAAAAGAATACTTATATTATTGATGAAAATAAATTATATAGCTTAGTTTTTATTTAATAGAATGTATTACTATTCAGATTGAAAAAGAAAAAGATTAGAAATTGGAGAATCCAGCCAACAAAACACATTGTCTAAAAGTATACAAAAACATATTTTGTAAAGGTTTAGATAGAATCACTTTTATTTTTGTAATTTAAAAAAAAAATATTTTGTAGAAAAATTAAAAAATATATTTTTTTACACTGGGGAGGAGAATTTGAGACTTCTATTTTGTGATGAAAAGTATTGAAACTATGCCTATGACCACTGTAGAAAAATGAGTCAATTCCTTATTTCATATTCTCTTCATAATATATAGATCTCATGATTTTTGTATTATAAATCAAGGCCCCATTCATAATAAATTAGGAAAAAAAATCTTCTGAAATAAATCAAGTACAAGGTTTAGGATTCCACAAAACTACCCATTAGTAATAATGAACTAATATTACTAGTTATAATAATTAAACTAAACAATTATTAATAACTAAAATTACTAATTTTGTTATAAATAATAAAACCCATCATATAAAAATCTATATGGTTATAAAAATAAAAAATAAAAACTAAACGCAATGGCCATTTTAAATATTACTCGTAAACAGTTTCCGAATAAATAAAGTAGTTAGTATCATTCAGAGTGCGATCAAAATTTAAATATTATGTTATTCAAGATTTATCAGCAGTTACAATTTATACTATTTGACAAATGAAGAAAAATAATTTTCGAGAAACTTAAGTTAAACGAATTCAAAATTGCATATTTATGAATAAAAACTAGATTTTTTTTTTTCTGAATAAATAAAAAATAGAATTAGAAACATACTTTTTTATGTACTGTTCATATTTTATTAATTCTAAATAAATTTCTTAAAAAAAGAGAAAAAGAAAAGCATTTTGTCAATCAATCAGAGAACTGTGTGTCCCCTTTCAAAAAAGAAAAAAAGAAAAAGAGAACTAGTGTCCGTTGGACAAGTTGCGGAACCCAAGTAAATGGGCCTCCATATATATAAACTTACGTGCATGATTTTTCCATGGTCATGTTTGGTTGAAAGAAATGCAAAGTATTGGAATATCCCATTTTATTTTACTATTTTTGTAGAATGATCATCTTCCCAAAAATAGTTAGAAAGATCATCCACCACATAATAATTTTTTTAATTAATTTTTTTTTTAGTTGTTAAATTTTATTTTATGAATTCTTATTCTTATTTTCATTATTACCAACCAGCCAACCAATACCTAATTAAGAATGCACTTTGACAATCATACAATGTCATACCATCTTAGGAATCATACAATTTCATTATTTTTGTTTATTTGAACTTTATCAGTCATGATAATTAACATGTGTCTTCTATACACTTTCTTATAATGTCAACTCGTTTACCTTTTTAAATTAAAAAATAAAAACCTAAATGTCTTTTTTGTTTTTGTTTTTGTGGGAACTTAAAAATAATGTTAACCCTATCACATCAAGTTTCTCTAATTAGTAAAACCCACAGCATCTCCCAAAGCGATGTCCACCTTCCCTTTAGTTTTTTTTCCTATTATTTTTTCATTGTGTTTGATTCGATTTTTTTTTTTGAGAAAAATGATTTTTTATATTTGTGATGATTGCAAGATGGTTGATCGAGATGGCTTTCCCCCTATTTTTGTGGACAAATTGATCCTGATCAATATGCCGTAGCTGAGATATTTTCTTTTTCGTAAAAAAAAAAGGTCATGTAGAGAACTTCATTATATAATTTTATTTATTTCATGAAAATATTATCTTATAAATCTTCAATTTATCTGAAAAAATATAATAATCTTCATACATAAATATTTTTTTATCAATTATTTTTCAAAAAACATGTTAAATGATATTTCAATATTGTAGAAGTCAAAATAATATTCATTAAAATTAAAATAATAAACTTATGCAACTTTTTGAATCATGGATGTAATTTAATTCACAACTTATTCCAAATTAAGAGAATACATATTTATTTTGACATCAATTCATGCATTATTTCAAGTGAATAATTTATTCGCTCTCTTCATCAATAATATATGATTTGGAAACTAATCGAATTATGAATAAATTCAATTAATCACCAAAAATTTATTTCAACCAATTCTTATATTGGAAGAGTCGTAGTAATTTAGTAGATACATTGAGGAGCATGTGAATCCAGCGGGATACAAGGAAATAAGATAGAAAAGCAAACGAGAGGACATATACCTAAAACATATGAAACAAGAAAAAAAAAGAGAGAAGATTTCATGTAATTATTAAAAGTTTGCGTATTATTTCATCTTAACTTGTAATTAATCGAATCCTTTTCCTTATGATGAAAAAGTTTCAAGTCTTTCACGTGTTATTAAAATAAATTGTTCGTGTACACCAAACTATTTGGTGTATATATTTTCACCAAGAGATTCTCAATTAAACGCTAGCTCCAACTCTTGCCCTACAAATAATTGTAGTAACATCTTGTCAATTCCAGCTTAATTATTGAATACATGTGATATATGTACCTACACATCTACAAAGAGATTCTATGTGGATTCGAACATGTGGTACCAATATTACCTTTTATTTGTACTACTAACTTTTACTTTTAACCCATGTTGCATGTTCGTCCCTCGATCGTTAAAAAGTGAAGAATTAAGCTCACAAATTAGCAAAATAATTAATGACAATAAAATAAGGTGAACGAAACTTTATTGCTTATTATTTTAATTTCCCTCTTGAAAAATATATCGATGGTGCGGTTCATCTCAGGGATCAGGTGGTTCTGGTTGGAAAGTAGTTGATATATATATAATGGCTGGCCTAAAATCCTCGACACATTTTAATTTGACCAGAGATATATTGGAGATGAGGACAAATTAATGGTTTGGGGAAACGCGAATGGTGGGGGCTCAGAAGCTCGACAACTTGTCTTCCACATTCTGTTGTTTCTTCAAATATATTAATAAATATCTTCATGTATAGCTAGCTGAAATGTTAGTACACTGCTTAGGAAAAAAAAATATACTTTAATGATTTCAAGTTTGAAAATTTGAATGGCTGTCAAATGAGCCGCAGAACTAGCTAGTTTTCGAACATGGGTTGCACTAAATCTTTTTTCTTCACTTATATATATTTATAATTTCATTTTAAAAAAAGAAATAAAGAAGAAAACTAAATGAACGGTTTGCATGGCCCATGCAACCTATTGGCTAGCTGGACTGGGCGTCCTATGCCCTCATGCATGCGCACTCGATCTTAAGAGAGAGAGAGAGAGAGCTTCCACTTGCCCTTATAGGGCCTCTCAGATCGATATATGGCTATATAAATAGCTCCCAAATATTGAAGTTGAATTCACAACAAGGCAATTTGCAAGCTCAGTTTGCATCGATCAATATTTGATCTCTTTGATAGAAAAATATAGCTAGCTACAAAGAGCCGCCTAAACACTTATAACTTCACCTATAACTCTTATAAATATATATAATATTATTGGTTTTCCTAGCTAATTATTGCTATTTCAAAATCTCTCTCTCTCTCTCTCTCTCTATCACTATAGTCAATATATTACATATGGCTTCATCGATATTCTGCTTCCCTTGTTTCGTTTTGTTTCTTATTATTTTCACTCAAGGAATTCCCATTATTGATGGAAGGTCTTTGATGATGAACTTAGCTAAGACTAAGACCGAAACCGAAAAGCTTTCTTACAATAATAACAATAACAATATTCGTAAAATGCAAGTTGACAGAGCCAAGAAAGTGGTGCCTTCATCACTAGCTAACGCTCCTCCTGCCGCACCCGTAAGTGATCATCAGGTGGTGATTGGTTCATCTCCACCACCACCACCGCCACCTGCTGCCCATGACCCCACCGACTTCAGGCCAACTGCTCCTGGTCACAGCCCTGGCGTTGGCCATTCAATTCACAATTAGGAGATAGCCTCTTCTATATTTATATATATTAAATGTCGAATTTATTGTCTTGAATTAATGTTTGCTGTTCTATTAATTAGTGTTTCGCATGTAATATGAAGATGAAAAAAAAATCTAGAATTTGAATTATGTATCAATATATATTTAATTTATATATAAATGATAATTACGATCTTGATTCATAAGTGCATGTGTACGTACTTTGTTGTGAGAGTTGATGAGACTCGTAGCTGTGTATGAAGGTATATCGCTTTATAATTAAGTACGCATGTTTTCAAGTAATTAATAAAGAAAAAGTTAATATATAGGATGAAAACCTAAATATAACGTTTTTGTATTATTCTTAACCAACATGGAAAATTGAATGGGAAATTAAAAACATAATCAAGGAAAGTATATATATATATATATATATAGTATATCAATTATTAAAACATTAGTAAGAAAAGAAAACAAGAATCATGGATTTTAGGAAGGTATATTAACCTATCTTTTGAGTGAGTCTTCGTTGCTACAGAACTGTTCATCTAAATCTCCTTCATATATGAAGAGTTTAAGTACTGATATATATATATACATTAAAAAAGTCCCACTTGACCTGAAAGGTATCAAGCCAAATTTTCTTATTAAGAGTTTATTAATTTAAGTGATAAGTAGAAATTAATTCTCCTTATATTTATCTCCACCGGTCGCAATGGCTCCAGCCACACCGGCCGGTAAGTAATCTAATAACAAATTTTATTTTAAGTGACTGTAAGAAGAACGGAATATATATATATTATATACCAACTCATTTCTTTCTATATTAATCACTAGCTCCAACTACCTAGCTACGTACCTTAATCATCATAAAAAATTTGATCTCTAATTAATGTTCATAACCTCTTGAATATCAGTGAGAACTCTACTTTTCAATTTTTTAGATATAAATTATTAGTAGATAATATATAAAAGAGAGAATGTATTCGATCAGTATTTTTCTTTTTATAAAAAAGAAGCGCGTGTGATATGAATAGCCAATAAAATCTCTTATTGATTTTTCAAAAAGGAATAATTTAGGTAATAAAATAAATTTGCAAATCTTTTGGCCTTTGGTGGTAGGCGGCTGAGTAAGGGAGTTCCATAGTTCGAGGAGCCAACTGCGTCATGTGCTTTTCAGTTCATATTTTTCAGCTTTTAGCTTTTTATTTTATGATCTTTGTGGTGCTACGATTTTAGCACTTTAAAGCTGGCATTAATAGTTTCATTGACCTAATTAATTACATCAAAATAATTGTGATTATTATTAAACTATATAAATTTATGACAAAGAGGAGTGGTAGGGACCTCCAATAGGCTTGTTGGTTTGACTTGACATTTTTTTTTTTTTCATTTTGGAGCATTGGTTTAGTTAGTGAGTATTTAGATATTCAATTTCCCATCAAATTAACAAATTTCTTTGAGAAATTTACTGTTTGGATCCAGTGTCATCGTGGTTTTGATATTCAATTAATTTATTTATTGTCAAGTAAGATTGTAGGAGTTTATTTATTTAGTTTTGTATGTGCATACAAATTATATATAGGATTCAAATCTAGGAGGGCCCAATTGTATAATAATTAAGAAAAAAAATCTTCTGCATATCTTAATAAAAAAATAAGAAAAAGAAGGGGCCTTGCTAGCCTCCGTCGGCTATTGCTTCTTTATTAGTTCATCTATTGTTCTTCTAGAATGAGAAATCGATATTTTGTAAAAAAAGAAAAGAAAAAGAGAAATCGATATTCTGATTTGTTTTCCTATAAAACAGAAAAAACGTGAAAAGTCCCATGTGTTGGGACGGGTCAAACCTATATAATTATTCTGCTAAAATAGCACTAAGAATTAATAATAGAGGTCAAAGGTCAAAGGGTTGCACAAAAACATATATATATATATATATAATCACCCTAAAGAAGAATGGTACACAATAATTTCATATTTAGGAAATCTTTTTCTTAAATTTCAGCCGCTACACAAATAAGATTCACCAACTACAACACCATTTTGGAATTTAGTGGCTGCGAATAATGATAGGTAGTGTTAACATTCTTCAAAGAGCGCACGAACACTCCTATATATTAATTTATTTTGTGGGAACCAAATTTATGTAACACGAATAAATGATTATTTTAAATCACGAAAAATATTAAATGCTAAATAGATGGTCTATGCTTGTAATAATAGCTATAGTTATACTACACATTATATTAGAGTCGACTTTAATTAATAAAGTACGTAATAATCTATACGTAAAGAAAATTAAATGCAGCACAAGAGTGATTAGAGCCTCAATCGGTAAATGAGAACAGAGAAAGAGAGAAAGAATTATAGCGTTGGAGAATCTTTATCTTTTTGACTATACTAGATTGTAATTAGAGCAATAATGAATCTTTGCCCCCATTCAATTTGAATACATAGAATCATATATATGTCCTAATTCAATCTGAATACATAAAATCATATGTTATAATTCAATTTGAAATCATACTCTATATATCTTTCTACAAGTGCAATGATAAATCTCTTCAATTTATTTCTAGAATACTCCATTCATATCAACAGCATCCACAATCTTCTGAAATAATTATTGGTGAGTAATTTGTTTAAATTGTACAAAATTAATGACACAGACCAATCTTCTCTTAATATGTTATATTATAATCTTCCTACTTTTTTTCTTTTTTTGTACTAATGCACATATTTAATTGCTTCTAATAATGCTATGATGAAATGGTTTCTATCCCACTTCAGTTCAATACAAAAACATTGGTTATCGATCTGTGGACTCTTTAAGCAAGTAGCTAGATATATAAACCTTATTAACAAAAAACTTGTTACACTGAAATATAAAAAAACAAGAGTAACGACAGATGTTTACACTTGAATAATATTATATGGAGTTATGATCGAGCTTATTCTAATTCTACTATAGCCACCCACATATAATACTATACACAAATCTCTGAGTGGAGAAGTACAGAGAATCCCTATTTCTTGGCAGTACATTTCGGTGGTAGGGTAAGCCGACTTTTTTGATAAATTATTTTATTCTAACACAGATCACTTATCAACTTAATTAATTCAAAACCCATTATTTGTCAAAAAGCATGTTACTTAGATTACCGCCATTGGTAACATTCAAGTAACAATAAAGAAATGATCACACTTGAGCACCATCAAAGGCCAATATTATACAGTCATGTCAAGTCATCAGGCTCTGCAATTCTAGCTAGCTTCTACTATTTCTAGCTATTTGAGTGATCCAGACTAGTTCTTCACTCATTGAATATATATCACTTAAATATAATACATATATATATTTATATATAAAAAAAGACCTCACAAGCTAGCTATAGCTGGGCCAAGAAAATCAAGAACAAATGAAATTTTTTCATGAAGAGCCGTACTAATATTAATTTACACCATTATTCGGGCCCCTACACAAGTTCATAATTACATACAAACCGTCCAAATTTGAAAAAGCATGCAATAATTCCACATAATTAGTTTAATATATATGTAAAAAAAGAATTAGCGGTTATGGTGCTAACAGGACATTTTGTGGTTGATTATAAATAGAGAGCTATATACGAGTATATCAACATCATCAAATTCTTAGCGCATTTCTTTCATATATATCTCTTAAGCTAATTTTTCTCCTTTATCTTAAATTTCATTTACCTTCAAGAGTGATGGAAAGTGTCCAATTACTCATGTTGTTGAAATGTTCTATTGTTCTTGCACTTATTTTTGCCTGTCATGGATTTCTGTCCGTACAGGGAAGGCCCATCAAACGAAGCTTCAATAAGAATGATAATATTATTGGAGCCAACGATGAAACAAAAACGACAGAGATAGTTGGCCAAGTTATCCCTGGTGGAGGGCTCCAAGTCCAATCCATTCCCTCAGATGTTGAGACTCCTCCAGCTTCAGCAGCCAACCACTTCTCAGACGCCTTTCGACCAGCGAACCCAGGTGAGCACCCCGGGCCAGGAGTGCGAGCTTCCACTAAGACTACTATTGCAAACGACAATAATAATGGTGTTGTGAAACCGAACAAACAAAACGACGAACGACATTTCGTTTCGGGTGACAAAGAGGATTTTCGTCCCACAGCGCCGGGACACAGCCCTGGAGCTGGCCATTCTCTTGGAAATAATTAATCAGGTGGACGACGTGCACTGTCGTGTCGTCCATGGATTATGCATGAAAAATAATATCACCATGACACAGGTTCATCTAAAAATAAGTACAAATTAGTATTACTATTATATTGAAACTATGATTATTTTTATTAGTCTAAGGTAAAATTGCTTCAAATGTCTAAGTGATCACTAGCTATGTATAATGTAATATATATGTACGTAAGTTGTCTATATGCTTTGCTGTAATCTCTTAAGAAAATAAATAAAGTAATATCTCATCATTCTCTATATTCATGAGCGGACATTGTGAATTATCACACTTTGGTTATATAAATATATACATAGGGCAAAATTCACATATTTATTTATTTTTAAAAAAATTGAACTTGAGAGGGACCTCTTATGGCACAAAAACAAGAGAGGGACCTCTTATGGCACAAAAACAATTATATATTATAATTATGAAAAATTAAAAATACACTAAAATATAATTATATATAAAAAAAAAACACCCTTTAGTAGGGAAAATTAAAAAGATACGTACCGTATAGCTAAGTATGACTCATTAAAATTCATTTATCCACAAGCGTAATTAACTAAAAGAACTGGCTTTGATTTTTGAAAAAAAAAGAAGGAAGTATACTACTATCACTACAAAAAACAGGCCTATACCGAGAACAAATGTCCTCGCTATAAGCCCAAATGTCCTCGGTAAAACTTCTACCGAGACAATGTCGTCGGTATAAAGTTATCGGTATAGCCGCGTCGGTAAAACAAAACTTCTGCCGACGACATTAAAAATGTTCTCGGTATAAGGTTTACCGACGACAATGTCCTCGGTATAAAGTGACAAATGTCCTCGGTAAAACCAACCCCAATTTGTCATCGTACTGGTATATACCGACATCTTGGTGGTATATACCGAGGACAATGTCCTCGGTATAGACTTTTCCCCAATTTTTTTTTTATATTTGTTATTCCCTTATTTATTTATTTATTTATTTATTTTGAATTAAATATAAAAAAATAGAATAAAATTAAAACACTTATATTAAAGATATAAATAAAAACATAAGAGTATGTTCGCTGAATCAAAATAAAAAATTGTCTTAAACATGATAATGTAATAGTCAATTGTAATAAAATTCATACATAAGTCCTACTGAGTCGGTGCTCCAACATCGGGATCATCGGGTGGTGGTGGGGCAGATTGAGATCCCGGGGTGATACAATGAGTCCGGACATGTTCCTCTAACTGTCGAAGACGCTCTCTCATCTCAGACAACTCTTCATCTCTAGTTTGTGAAGGACGAAAATCAAATGGATTTCGGTCCCTTATGTTAAGGATACGTCCATATCCTTTCTGGTGGCCCCGTCGTTTTCCGAAGACAGTTTGTACCAAAGATATGTCTTCATCTTCAGGCGCACTCGAAACTGGTGTGGAACTCTCAGTATCAGTTGCCTGTGTCTGCTGTGTGTCGCGGTATGCACGCAATTCCTCCTGTGATACAATGTATAATGTAATTAAAATTTTGAAACAATTAAAAATTTGAAAAATGTTTAAAAAAACTTAACGTACCCAAGTATTTTTGGCTGTCTCTGTCACCCACCCTGTGTCTGATTTATGGTGAGTATCCATCCAGCTATCCGGGATGGACTCAAGTTCCCCAGTCTCTAAATTGCGCTGTCACGTACATATATTTTTATAAAATTAATAATTAAACGTAAATAAAAAAAATAAACTAAAAAATAATTAATTAACTAACCTTTTTATAGCATAAGGCTGGGATTGACTGAGAACCTCCATAGCTAAGCTCTTTCAGTTTCCTTCTATTTTCCTTGTTGACCACAGAACGTTTCTCCAAAAAGTTATCGTTAGTAATATATTTAATTAAGATAGTTAAGTTTAGCAAGAAATTAATACCGTAATTTCTGGGCGTCGGAAAAATTCAATTGCTTTTTGCCATTGCGTATCCGTGCAACCACCATAACGATTTTGTGGCCCATTAATCGTTAAATGCTCTTTAATATCGTACTTCCAGTCAGAATACTTTTTTAGCACACGAAGTATCAATGCCTCTCAAGATCCCAGGCATATGCCCTTCTCCATATCTAGCACGCCCAATATCAAACAAATCATCATAATTCACAAACATTTATTAGTAAATATGATATATAACATAAAATGAGAATTAACATAAAAATACATAAACTACTTACTTCCAAATGTGCAAGTATTCTTTCTTTCGAGGCATTTGGTACTTTTGACCATTGAGGACAGTCCGGATCTGTGTACTGTCGAACAAGTAATCCGAGCTCTCTTGAGAAATTTTAGCTGTACTCTCCGATCTCTTTATATGTTCTCCCCCGCACATCCCACTCGAGAGGGAGAGGACGCCCCAACTGTTCCCTCTTTTTAAAAACATATTTTTTTAATTTTAATTTTAATAATGATTAAAACTAACAAATATTATTAAAAACATATTTTTTTAATTTTAATTTTAATAATGATTAAAACTAACAAATATTAAATTTAATTTTAATTTTAATAATGATTTTCTAATAATATATTTGTTAATTTTATTTAATCAGAACTAACACATATTATTTTTTTACATATTAATTTAGTATTTATTAAATTACATATTTTACTTATGCTTTATTGAATAGTTTGATTAATTTAAACAAAATTTCTAAGATTTGTTTAAAATTTATTTATTTACTTTAGGATTTAATTATTACTTAAATTATTTAATTAATGTTTATTTTTATTAAAATTTAGTTGCATAATGTTAATGTTAATTTTTTTAATGTTAATTTTAAAATATATTATTTTACTTATCAATTCACTATTTATTAAATTAGAAATTTTATTGAGTACTTCTACTAATATTCAAAATATCTCTAAATTTTACAATTCTATAAAAATATTAAATATGTTTACTAATATGTTTAATACACATAAAATTCACCAAAACAACATAGAATTTATTTAAAAAAAATACTAATTAATCATATAACAATTTTCTAATTCCTAATATCATTTTTATTAATACTTATTTTGAAAACCTAAAAATAAATACATTCTATCTAATATAATAATTTCAGATTTTTATTAAAATTAATATTATATTATTTATATAAAAAAACATAAATTATTCAAAAATTGAAAAAATACAGAAAAATTAAAAAAAAAACTTACCAATGCCTTCGATATCTTGCTAGCAATCTCTTTAGTCCAACAAATACCGAATATCCAACCTTCAAACAAAAATTACAAAATATCATTATACAATTTCATAAATATATATATATATATATAAAATGAATAAATCGTTAGAATTACTTTAAGATTTATTACTTATTTAAATAAAATTTCAGGATTAATGTTTATTTTTATTAAAATTTGGTTGCATAATGTTATTGTTAATTTGATTTAATCATGATTAAAAATATATTATACAACTTATCAATTCACTATTTCTTAAATTATAAATTTTATTGAGTATTTTTAATTCTAAAAAAAATTGGGCAGCATAACGACTGTATTTTCATATATCCAAAAATTTAAAAACCTGCAAATAACACATAAAAAAATATCCAGTCGCAGAACATACACAAAGCAATACAAATACATTGTAAATGACTATATAATTTATAATTATTACTCTAAATTTTATTAATTATTCAATTTTCTATTTAAAATATCATAATTCTACTAAAAATTAACAACAAAAACAAAGCATCAATATTCATCAACACTAAGAATAAAAAAATTAACAACAACAACAAAATTCAAATTAAATAAACAAAACTCACTCTAATAATCAAAATTTATTAACCAAATCTAATAATCTAAAACTAAAATTATTTAACCCAATCTAAAAAACAAACAATCAAATATTAAATTTTCATATAAACATATATTTATAACTAAAAGTCAAATTATATACCTAAAAAATAAATTATTAAATTAATAAATTTTCATACTAATAAATTAATTATTTATCATATGATTAAACTAACTAAATCTTAAAATTATATATGTATTTTACTAAAATACTACACAATATATTATTTCCTCTAAATTGGATATCACTAAATTTTTAACTAATTTTCATCACAAATTATTATTTTTACCTATTTTAATTACATAATCAGAAATTATATATATAATATAACAAATAACAATATATTAACAATATTAAACAAATTATAAATAAAACCCTAAATATATTTATACAAAAAATATAAATAAAACCAAAAAATTACAAAGAAAATGTGAAATACCTCTAAAACCGTTGGTATACAATGCAAAACCTGAAAATAATACCACAAAAATCTCATTATAAAAACTCAAAACTGAAATTTTTTTTAAAAATTTATACAAAAAAAAAAACTGAAATATTTGTAAATAATTACCTCAATAGACCTTATAGCCACTTAAATCGTCTTTGGAAGGGAAATTTTGACCAAAATCAAAGTTTGTGGGGGCCGAAATCCAGGAAAATAGAACTGGGGGGCGGAGAAAACGGTTTTCGGCTTTTTTCCGTTTCAGAGAGAATGAGCTCTCTGTCTGGGAAAGATGAAGATTATAAAGACCCTATACCGAGAACATGTTCTCGGTATAGGGTCCTCGGTACACAAACTAAAATGAAATAACCGCGTAAAAAAGGCGGGAGTCTAAATTATATATACCGAGTACACGTTCTCGGTAAAGACCTCGGTAAAGACCCTATACCGAGAATATGTTCTCGGTATAAGGTCCTTGGTACACAAACTAAAATGAAAAAAACCGCGTAAAGGAGGCGGGTGTCTAAATGATCTATATCGAGAACTTGTACTCGGTAACATGTTCTCGGTATAGAACGTTTTTTTTGTAGTGTATAATTATCAAAAGAGTGAAGATTTGATACCAAAAAAACTTATATCGACCAAAGCATACAAAAATGCATAAGGAGTAAAAGAACCACACATATACCTTCTTTGGAAAAAAAAATCCAAAAATTTTACTTTCTCATGTTTGGATTGAATCAATAAATTAATAATGTTTTTTAGAAAAATTAAAACTTAAATGTAGTATAATTTTTTTTTAAATTGATAACAATTATAAATATCTACAAAAATTAAAATATAAAAAAAAAATTCTTATTAAATTTGTGAAAAATATTTTTCTCCTAATCAATAGCTCAAGTCAACCACGTAACTCAAGCAAAGCTTGAATCTTCTATATCCAGTGAATCTTACAAATTAGTGATACCAAACCATAATATGAACACGTCTCGTACGTAATTAATAATAACTGCACTTACATTATAGCTTAAGCTTCATTATTATTAATTGGCCCAACGAAACAACTCGTCACAAAACAAACCTTGGTAATATTACCCTTACATTGTAATTTGTGTACTTATAAATAATAATGGCACATTATAATGTACCAATATAATCTACTAAATTAGTATGGAATTTGAAAGTGTGTGTATCATTACTCCTCGTAAAAATACCATATTGCTAAGGGTAATTAGAGACTAGAACACTTCTTTCTGTTTAGTGAAACCCATTAGATTTAGTATTTATTTTTTTAATTTAGTAGTATTAATTATTAATATCTTTAAGCATTTTTATGTCCACACAAGAAAATGATGAGGAATATTAGAGTGAAGTGATATTATTTAAATATACTAATGGCTTAAAAATTATTAAAGTAATAGAAGGTTATTTGCATTGCCGATCCTTAAATTATACACATTTTGGTAAATTGGTCCCTCAACATTTTTTTTGGTAAATTGGTGCTCAAACTTTGATTTTCTTGACACTGTTAGTCCCCCACCGTTAAGTTACCATTTTTCTCCTAGTTTAGGGACTAATTCGCAACAAAAAAAAAGTTTGCGGACCAACTTGCCCAAATAAGTCATGTCTTAATTTTTTTACGTGACGAGTTTCGTTGTAGTTATGGTAATTCTCTTGTATATTGTTTTGAAAATTCTGAATATATTAGTGTGATAAAAACATGGTTGATTTTTTATTTATTTTTTTGCTCTTACGGTGGTTCGGAATATCAGGAATTTTTTTTTCCAACACTCTAAAATATTTATAATTTCTCAAAATCGACAAGGAGGGTTTTTGTAACTATAACGAATACTTTCATGTAAAAAAAAACTGAGTCATGAGTTATCCAATTTTTGTTGTACTGGTACGACACACTCTAGTTTCACACATGTGATAAGCCATAACCCAATTTTTTATATGCTGGGTGTTGTTGTACTTACAACAATCCTCCGTACATTTTTAGAAAATTCTTGATAATTTAGTATGCTACAATTAGGATTGATTTTTTTTTCCCATGTGGTGGTTTGGAGTATCAGGAACTCTATTTTTGACACACTAATTTACTATCAATAATTTTTCAAAAAACATCTAAGATGGTTGTCATATGTATAACGAACACCGTCATGTAAAAATATTGGATCATAATTTATGAATGTGTGTAAAAACTGAAATGTCCAATACTGATAAGATCATAATTCTTTGTTGTATCGCTATGGCACGCTCCAGTTTCACACACTTGGATAAGTCATGAGTTAATTTTTTTTTATATGACAATGTTCTATAGAAGTTTTTGGGAAATTATAGATAATTTAGTGTGTCGAAAATAAAATTCTTGATATTTTGAACCATCACACGAGAAAAAAAAAATCAACTCTGTTTTTAGCATAAGAATTTATCTAGAATTTTCCAAAAACGTATTGGAGAGTTGCTATAATTACAACGAACACCATCATGTAAAAAAATTAGATCATAAATTATTTTGGCAAGTTAGTCACCAAATTATTTTGGTGCAAATTAGTCCCTAAACTAACCGAAAAAATGGTGACTTAACGAAGGAGGACTAACAGCACTAAGAAAATCAAAGTTTGAGAATTTATTTTTCAAAATAAAAATTGAGAGACCAATTTACCAAAATGTGTATAGTTCAAGGATCTATGACGCAAATATGTCGTAATAGAAGGTCTTCTAAGGAAGGATTTCCATAACCCGTAATTAAACGACAATTCTCATACTTTTTTTTCTTTTACACCTCAGTATTTCTAAATAATTATATATATGCACAGTGCACTTTTGACCTTTTGCTTTTTAACACAACCTTACACAGTGGAGAATAAAATAAAATCTCAGCCGGAGGATCCAATGGAGCGCTTTCTCACAAAATATTTTTTTTTGAATGTGTACTTTGAAATAGTTAAAAATTAGAAGGACCATGACTTAAAGTAGATATGTTAAACAAAACTAATATTTTATCTTGTCTCTTTATTCAATAAATTATTATATGTTTTAATATAGCTTTCGAGGTATTTTGGGTAGGACCGGAGGGAGAGAGAAAAATATATTATATATTGGTGGAAAAGGTGACCCGCATGTTGCTTATATTTTTATAAATATATAGATGGATTTTGTGTTTTTTCTTATTGTTTGTTAGAATATTGTGTTTTCATAAATTATTTTTTAGATCTTATATTTTATAAAATAGTTAAAATAGAACCATAAACCCGATTTTGATTAATGTTTTCTCAACTAAAATCACAAATAATTGACCAAATTAATAATTCAGAATAAAAATAATATCATTCTGCTTAAAAACTATGTTGTTATATTCAATTTTTTGTTTATCAAAATTGAGTTTAGAGTTTTATTTTAACCATTTTATAAAACATAAGGTCCAAAAAATAATTTTTCAAAATACAGTGTCTAAACAAGTAATGAGACAAAACACAGGGTCCAAAAAAGTATACATTTATTTAATATACATATTAATGATAAATATTCTCATTATTTTTCCTAAAATATAATAGAAATTACAAGTGTTTGAATCATCCTCCTTATAAAACTTGGAAATGAATCACAGATACCCAAGCATTCGAAGTAAGTTGACACCCAAAGCTAGATATCATAACACATTTAACAAACTTTCACTATAAATGCAATAGGACCAAATATAATATTTGACAGAGTCCACAAAGCCTACTCAAAAAAATTATGGGAGTATATTGAACGACATAAAATCGGATGAAAAATTTGTCAGGATACAAGTCGAATGAAACTGGTTAAAAATTCCAATACAACAAAGTGGCACACATTTGCTTAAAGTTCCCAAATGGAGGTCAAGGTTAAGAAATGTGGAAGCAACCTGCGCCGGTAATACCATTACAATTGAGAGGGAAATGCTATTTAGGAATAAGATTGCGGGTTTTAACTTAAAACTAATTGGCTGGATTCTCTATTAAATATCATATTCGGTCTTGTTTTGTCTAAAGTCATTTATTATATCTATACTTTCAAACCCAAATATAAGGGGATTTATTAGAAATTAAAGCATTGCATTGGAAATATATATATAAAATAAAATAATATCTTTATAAAAAAAATAGTTACTCAACTCATCTCCAATTGGTTTTAAGCTGGTATCCCAATCCTATTTCTAGATAGCCTTTTCCTCTCACTTTGTAACATGCTATCAAGAGTTAAGTATAAACTTTCACTATACTCCACCCTTGACCTCTATTAATTTGGGACCTTTAGGCCTTGTGTGCCAATTTATCGTGTGTGTATTGTAACATCCCAATTTTCTTGAAACGTTAATTGTCACGCCCTGGTTACCCCAGAACAGTTACGGTGAATAGTGAACCGAAAATTTGACCCGCTACCCGAGTCCTTTGGTTAAAAACGTGATCTAAGTGTTATTAACAGGCTAAGGTGAAAAAAAAAACAGTAAAAAGGAAAGGATGTATTTCATTAAGTATATAAACTGCTCATGAGCTATTCAAAACGTTTCCAAGTTGTTTATAGTACAAAATGGTCGCTACAGTTTCAAATTTACAATCCTCGCCGACCTAAGCGGCAAAAATAGGGTAAACCCCCTAGTCCCTCTGAGAACTCCTTGGTCGTGGTGGTCAAGCGGCCGCATATGTACACAACACCACCTAAGCTCTCCACTCAAGGTTGGGTGAGCTTCTCTTTCCCTTTACCTGCACCACATAGCCCCCATGAGCCAAGGCTCAGCAAGAAAACACAATAAAGCATGATATAATATCAACAATGATTATAACAATCATTCAGGACTATCAGTCCAAAACAGATAGGTGACAGCAGTAAAAGTCACAAAAGTGGGTACAACTCCCTCTAGCCATGTGATGATAGGGTCACCAGGGCTTAACTGATAGGTTATCCTTTCATAAGTTTGATCAGGATAGGTGTATGGTGAATAGTCACCAACATAACCTTCCTCATGACCATAGAGTCATAACCCTGGAACATTGTTCCCTAGCCATGTGACAACAGTCACCGGGGCCTTATGCCCTGGCTCTGAGTACTAGTCTTAGACTAGCCAAGCGCTTATAAGTTCATCGACTTTAGGGTCGATCCAGCATTAATGCCATAGAGCCATTCAATGCTGATATCGATTAGATCTAATCTTTATTCGACCCTACGTTTAGAGTGCTTATGCCGTTTCTGACCTTTAGGTTAGTGTCCCTGACTATTCAGTGCCATATACAAGTAATCAACATTCACTAGCATTTAATATGCAATCCATGTCCACATTTACCAACCAACGTGCCTCAATAACAAAACAAGCATGTCATATACATATACAGGGTGCAACTGTATTCATACACTGTTTTCTTACCTCTGGTTCGAGTGAAAATTAATATAAGAGCGACCCTTGAGAACAATCAATCTTTAATTCCTTGACGATCACCTGGTCATAACCA